>NC_071285.1:50762311-50818519 GCF_943735745.2 Anopheles bellator | reverse complement strand
TATGTTGCCGGTAACGGAACGGTATAACGAAGATATTTGTGGTGGGGGTCCCGGGTCCCGGCCGGTGGCAAGCCGGTGGTCACCTATTGTGGGAGCGACATAATTTATTGGAAAGTTATTCGCGGCCAGCGAGTAAAATCAGTGAGGGCATGATTTCTGGAATTTCCCTTTAAATTATCCCCATCCTCGGTGCAGAAAGTTTTCGGGGCACATTTCTGAAATGCAATTTTGGAATCGCGCGAATGAGATGTGTGACGCAAGAAATTTGTTTAATTTGACACCACCGCGGGCGAGCCAATTATTCATTTTAGTCAGACAAGCACGGCTCATTCCGAACACCTTAAGCTGGAAGCAACACGTACCCGTAGCCTCTTGTGCGGTTTCCGAGTGCACTTTCTTAGCCTAATCAACACACAATCCGTACTTCAAACCGTACATTTAGATACAAATCGTGCCCGCTACGCCCTGAGCTCATCGTGAAGATGCGCCCATTTAACCTTATACAGGGCCTTGTATAGGGAAATCTTCCACCACACTAAAAGAACAGTGGCGAGTGGCGGCAGGATCTTCTTCATTTGCCTCTCAGCGAACCAATAAGATGCACGGGATTCTGCAATCAGACTCGGTGCTTTCATCACACTCTGTTTGCATTGCTCAGGTCCCTTCCTTAAGCCAATGTGCTCGAAACCACAAACCAATCTCGCCATCGAACCAGGCTGCCGATGCGAAAGTAACTGGTAAAAGTCATTCTGCCTCTTTGCCTTTGGACGAAGAAGGAATCGCCCGTCGACGTAGTCGAATGGCTTGCCATGTCGACAAACCGAAAGGATTCGGTTTTGGATCGAATCAACGGTTCGAAGTGTCTTATCGAGCCGTCTCCGACTCTTTCGGGCTCGGACGTTGGAGAAACAAGAGAATCCTTTTATCTGGCAGTGTCATTGACGGCACACTGTTGTTGGTTTGTCCAGGGCTTCTTGTGCTGCTGGGCCCACACCAGCCGGCTGCCAGGTGCAGGGGATGTCAGGCTTCGTACTTGGACCTAAGAAACATTACAACATTCGCAAAAAGCACGTTAGCTTTTAATAAAAACAAGGCTGCTTTAATAGTTGTTAAACTTAATGTTTAAGAAGAATCATTTACTACTGTTACCAAAAACAAACAGGAAACAATTTGTCTCTATTTAGCGTGGTGTACTGCTTTATAAATTCCTTCCAAACCAACTAAACATTCAACATAGTCCCCTTTTTTATGTTATGAATCGTTCACGTAATTCTTTGCGTAAAAAAGACCGGATTTATGGAGAGACAATTGTTGGTTCCACTTCCTCGTGCAGATTTTCGTGGATTCGCCACAAACTCAACCCATATTGGTCTGCAATCACCGTATTCGCTTGACTTAGCTCCATGTGACTTCTGGCTAATTGCTCTACTCAAGAGACCACTCCGAGGACAGATTTTCCATTCAGTAGTTGAGATAGGTTGAATAACTTTACGGACCGTTTCGAAATTGGAACAAACCTAGACATTGTTGCATTGCATAGAATAGGGATTATTTTAAAAGTACGATGACATAGACTTAGAAGATTTTTCAAGTTATAGCAAATTTCCGATATTTGTTGACCACAAAACACAATCTATAGCAAACAATCTTCTCTTCATTCTCATTACGCCGTTCGAAAAGATAGACAGAGAAAGAAAAGCAGCCGAAAAGGATGAACACTGTTTATAATCAATCATTTACAGGAAATGAACGGCTACAACTCGAGCTTGGAGGCGTCAACGGACGGCGACCGAACAGGAAACCGCGCCGGAAGCAATCCAGTCAGCCGCACGAGACCCGGCCAAGCCCGGCCGTTGGGGTGCAACATTCCCGCCACGGTCGAGTTGGAATGAAAATCTGTCGTGAAATTCAATTTAAGCGCAACACACCAGGCCCGGCCCGGCTCTGCTGGGGTCGGTGCTGTAATTTTCGGAACCCCAGCGGGCAAGGGACGCGCTGGCTGAGGTAGCCGCGCTTTCGGCAACGAAATGAAATCGAAAGCAATAGGAAGCTTTAAATTGGATTCCTGTTCCGTCGCCTCGAAGATGATTCGATTATGATGGATGCTGCCGGGACGGCGGGAAAAGTTATGTTGCGGCTGGTGCCGGAGGCTATGCCGGTCTGCGCGAATGTTGCCGCCACTAAATGTCTAGGGTTACCTACGGCAACCACCGACCCCGTCGCCCGCCGCGTAATCAGTGCCACGGTGACACCCAACTCTCTCGCTCTCTCCCGCTGAGTCTGATTAACGTTTCACCTTCGATGTGACGACGTTGACAGCTACGGGCGTTGGGTTTGACCGTGAGTCGGTTGGACGCGCGGGACCAGCCGACAGGTGTTGCGGTTGATTTTTATCGCCGATCTGATTATGAAGGTGAAATTCAATTTTCACCGCTTTGGCGTCGGAAAAATCCGTTGGTAGCGATGCCGGACTAGTGGCCAACCGCGAGAGAGAGAGAGGGTCCGTTTTCCCGGAAGATTAAAGGTTAGACCTCTATCTCAATCTTGAATCATCTATTCTATCCTTCGCAGCCGGTCGCACCGTAAGGGCTTAGGGGCTGTGAGTCTGGAGCAGCCAATGCCTCGTTTGCGACACCCAACGCGGCACGTCAGGAAGTGAAGTGTCTGTGCACAGAGAGTGGCATCGAACACATTTCTGCAACACGCGTACCCTGCGTATGATTTATGGCGCGTCGTCCCTTGGCGAGACTGGCGACCCTTCGACGTTCAACCTGGTCGGCGAACCCCAATGTCGGCGCAAAACATAAAAAATGCCATTCAATAGGTGGTGCTGGTTACGTCGTCAGCATCATGTCGGTCGGTCGGTTGCTCGTTGTCGGTGAAGCGCACCTCGGCTGCGTGCACATCGATTGGCAGGAGAGCCTTACAAGAGGACCGCCATACAGGCCAGGCAGCTGCAGGAAGTGTTTAGGCGGCACTACAAACACTCCCCTCGCGATGGCTGCCGCCATTGTTTCAGGCCTCCATTTTGTTTTTGTTTTACACGAAAAACCACACCACGGCCACCGCTAAGTGGTCGCTATTTTTCACGGTAAACACATAACCTGGTTAGCGCGAACGCTGTTGGTTAGTTGCCACATCATTTCTCGGTTGGGCCTGAACTGAGGTAAGCTGAACCAAACCTTCGGTGTGCTTCATACCTGTAACGAAATGGTAAATGGGGACAGTGTTAATGAAACATGAAGAGTAGAAGTCACTCCAAAAGAAACACTTTAAATTAGAAGAGACAAATCGCGTTCGAAACAATATAGAACATCAACTGAAACAATCGGTAAAAGAGAAGAACAAATTCTGCAAAAGAAAAAACATGAAAATATAGAACAATTGAATGGCATTTTGTTTTGTTTGAAAAATAACTCCTTTTTCACGAAACTCTGAAAACACTGTTTTTAATGGCATTTACTTTTTATACGATTTGTTTTATTAATTTATTCATCCATCTCTGACCGCTAACGGTGCCCAACAATACGCACGCCAGGACACGCCAGAACAAACAGCAATAAACGCGGCCGCCATTATGCGTACGCACAAAGCAGGGATCGGCCCGTGGAAAAAAGGTGTCGCCAGCAGACAAGTGAGCCATAAAACAGATTCTAATGAAACCATTTTCCACCGCGGCTTTCCCAGACGCGGCGGGGGAAAAAACGCGGACCACAGAAATCACCGTAACCGAAAAGGGATTTTGGCACGCCACAAATGGAATTCCGCAGCATTCCAGTAACGGTGAAACGTAGCAAACGACCAAAAATAAAACAAGGAAAAAACCACAGTGAAGTTCGTCACGGTCAACCCGTGAGTGCAGTGTCCGGCCACCATTCCGATGCGCTTACGCCGTGGCCAGTGCGAAGCCGCTTTTGATGGTTTGAGGTTATGGGCTTTGCGTTAAACGGTTCACGGAACGGCACAGGGCTACAACACAAACTGGTACGTTCGTGTGTCGAAAATGCAGAAAGAATTACAATTATTCTTCGCTCGGTTATACACGGCCATTCGAAGCATGTAAACCACAAAAACGTCACCGCGCCTAGCTCGATGTTGCTAGCGAATTTAGAAATGGCGCTTGAAGTGGCATTTCATTTTGATCGATTTTGCGAGGCCTAAATCAATGGAATGTTTTCCAGGAATAGGAAGAGAATGATAGTGCATTACGCAATAATGAAACAATCCAAATGAATACAAAACCGAAAACTTAGCACCAAAAATGCCTCATGTCGGTGCTCGTCAAAAATGACTTGAAATATTATCGTTCGAGTAACGCACTTTCCGGCGCAAAATATTCACTCCATTTGCATCGGTGTCGCACAACACAAAAACTGGTGCCATTTTTCACACCCCCCCTTCCCCCCGTTTGTGCATCACTTTTATGCCGCTGCATGTTTTTGCTTGCATACCGAGCGGCGGGGCCGGGCAAATTTAGTGACTACCCCCGTCACCTGGGCAGGCGATTGATCACGGGCACACGGATGACAATGGTATCCTGATGAAGTCATGGCCAATTTAAAATTAGTCAATTTAATCGAATCACACTGATTGTTTTTGCATAAAATTGTTCATTCGCTCGGCCGACCGCTTCTACCGGAGGCGGGCGGTGTCTAGCCGTGATCCTTTCTTTGGCCGCTTTTCCGTCGTTTCCGGTTCCGATGGAAAACTGTAGTTACAATCCCGGTAGCTACTCGATGCAAAAACTGAGCACGGGACGATAAAATTGTTACCGGTCCGTGCCGGCTACCAGATTTGCCAGGAGAGAGAGAGAGCGCTCGGAAGGGAACGTTGAATGGGAGTTAACATCCGGAAGCCTGTGGCTTCCCTATCGGTCGCTTCCAGCTGAATAAAGAGTAAGGATAATTCGCGATTCATAATCGCCAGAACCGAGGCAGTGGTTGCGCGGTTGGGCGTGGACCTTGATCGATTCTTGCAACGTACTTGATGGCAACCTGCCGTACCGAGAGCTCTGCTCTCCTTTTGTGCCATTCAAATGTTCTCCAAAGTTGACCAAAAATTAAATAGTTTTTCCTCGCATTTTCCAAACCAACGGTTCCAAAATGTAATTAAAACCGGTATTCATTGGACGGTATTAAACATTAAGAAACGGCTTCCAAACTTACGCTGACGCTTATCGGTGCTTCGCCAGGCAACACTCGTGGAATCCTCCGCGTGACCACTTGCGACCGGGCGTAATTTCCTTTGAGGAAAATTTAAATAAGGGTTCGCTGAAAACGCGCTCACCTCAATCATCAATCCCACGCTGCTCACCGGGATGCAGAAGTGGCCAGAAAACGGTTCCATCCGCCCCTGAGCGACCGGTGGTGCATCAAAGCGTAGCATAATGTTGGACTTTTTGATTGTCTCCATTCATTGATTATTCATTGCGGAAATCGTAGATCGTCAAACAAAAAGAAGAAGCCGCACGCACACACAAACACACAGACCCAAGGGCAGCGTGTCACTGCTGAGAGGTTGAAAGAATCACAAACGAGGCCATTTTCAATCGATTTTCCCGTTCGGCAAATGGCAAACCAGAGGCCTGGGCCTGGGCGGTGCCAAGGGTCCGTGACATTTTAATACGGTGCCACGCCAGAACCAATCGGAAACGAAAGCTCACGCTCGAGAGCGATGGTTCAACAAAAAAAATCCAAATAAATCGATCGGTCCCGAGTGGCCACCAAAACTGTTTTGCATTGACGATTATGTGATGAGCGGTACCTGGGGCATCGACGAAAGTACCTTCGTCAACCTGATCCCCGGCACAGCGGAAAACATTTCAATTCTCTTTGTAGAAAATTAGACAAAGTACGTTCAGAGAACCGCCACTCCGTTATTCGAGCGTTGATGGATTCTGCTTCCAAAGCTTGAAGGTAATGTTATCGGTTCTTCATTTACCGATTAATCGCATCGTTAGGCCAACAAAAAATCAGGCTTCACAGGTGCATAAAACAATCAGACGGTACGATGCAATCATTATTCACTGGTGATTAATAGCGCCACATTAACCCGTACGTTCAGGTTGATGACTTCGAATAAATCATAGAACCTCGAGGTGAAACGAAGCGAGCGCTGCATGTGCCAGGAGTGTCGCGACAAGTATCCGTTGCAGCTACTACACTGACCGTTCTTTACCTCGTCCCAGCTTTACGTCTTACGTTCTCAGATAAGGTGCCCAGCACCTTGCTTCACGTTGATTAAATTGTTTCATAAATCTTAGCTCGTCGCGCCTTTGACACGGACACCGGAAACCGGTGCTATGATGAATGGCATCGCACCCGAAGTCCACCCGTAACCCGTAAAGTCGCGGCGATGTGTCCATTTGAATCAAGAAAAAAACATTCCAAACTTTAAGGGTTGCAACAGAATTTATGAGCTACCGGGCGTCTCCATTGCGGTCTCCACTGCCGACATGAGACAGAACAGAAACGAGACACTCGCCGCTGTCATTGAGTCTGATCGATTCTCCATCGAACGGATCATTGCCGTGCGCCGGATTGGTTAACTTCCGAAAGAAACAATGTCACTTCATCGGTTCGGTCCGATGCCGGTTGCCATGCAGAGCAGGTCTCCAGCAGGTCGACCGGCTGTCAGTGTGCATTTTTTCTGCGGCCCGTGGTTACGTAAAACACAACGCCAAAAATGCCGGAATCCGTGCGAAAACCTGGTCCGCGCAACAAAAAAATCAGTTGCCCCCTAGTTAACGATACGACCGCAGCGCCGCTACAGGGCTACATGCAGGACACTCAATCACTGTCAACGGTTAGTGGTGGTTAGTGGCCTCCCTCGGCGGTACGGACTGTGTTCGCGGTTGACGTCGAATTTCTTTTCTTACGAAATTTACGTCCGAATGGAACCACTGGAACATTGCGAATTGCCAGTTGACAAGTTAGTAGTGTTCGCCGTTAATAAATAACTTCCATCCAAACCTCCATTCGGTGAGTAAACTCAATCGTAAGAGCGAGAGTGTGAGAAAGAGCAAGCGAGAGAGAAAGAAGGATTAAAAGCAAACTAATATGAAGAGTCACCGTTACATTTAATGGAATGTAACATAAGCACTCGATGGGTTTCTGAGCCACAATCAAAGGCGAACCATCGACAGATTACGGCTCTGTGGGTTCGTTGGCGAAAGTTTCCCGGAACCGTCCGGTGCCACCACCATTCAGCGATCGCTGTTCCTGTAGACCCGTGATGGCACAAGGATAACCTTAAAACTCCTCCACTAGGCCCTTTCTCCGAGTCAGCAGCAGCAGCTTGACCCCTGCCATTGGGGAAATTTATTTTCATATCGTCTCACTTTTTCGCAGCGGTCCTGCTCGGCTTGTGGAGAACCAAAATAAAGTAAAACAAAAAAAAAAGGTTAGTATTCGCCAGACACTCATGCTCGCGGAATCCACTTGAGCACCTTCTCGCGTCGGGTGTCGAGCAGAAAACGCTGAGCCCGCCGATTGGGTTCCAGCCCCCCGGGCCGACACTCGGCGTGGAGGGAAAAGTGTCACCCACCGAATCTGGACTGAGCGGGCTAATGGAGCCCAGGAACGCCGGGCCAGGCCGGCCGGGAGGATGACATCGTTTTTCGCACTCCCTCAACCGGAACGCACTGGTGCCCCGATGTAGTGGTGCGTCAGGTGACTCACCGTACACTTTACGCCGCCCGTACGCTGTTGATGTGTTGGTGAAGCTCTACCAAAAACCGCACTTTGTGAGTGCTGTTTATAAACATTTCCACGTTCCAGGGAGTTCACGTTTCAAAACAAAAGGCACTCGGCCACTCAGTTCCCCTTCCGGTGGGTCCACTCACTGCATTGCGGTGAATATGGCGCAGAACGCACACACTCGCAAGTGTGCTGCGATATACCGGAAGCCGTGCGACCGAGCGAGAGAGTGACCGAGCTTTCCGGGCACTCACCAACACCAGCGTACCTGAGCTCCACCCGTCGGACGGGTTCGGGGCGAAATGGTGCCGACAACTTTCGAACTCGCAATTCCCGGAAAATTATGTAAACAGAGAGAGCGCAGCTCGTAAGGGTTGTGTAGCAACGAACGGGTGTTCCGACAACATGCAAACCACGCTCTCGGTCTCTCTCTCCCTCTCTCTCTCTCTCGAGCAGTACAAGATCCGCTATGGTTTCCGTCGGAAGGTTTTTTCTTCGCCGCTAACCCAGGTTGCCGAAGAAATTTGTTTGCATTTCATTTTGCATCCATTTCACAACTCAAAATCCCAGGGCCCCCCGAATCTAAATCACGCGCTCCACAGCTACGGGTAATTTAATGTATGCATCATCGGCCTAGTGAAGGCCTCAAACTGCTGACTGCGTGTCAAGTCGCCATAAAAGGCGTTCACATTTTCGTCAGCAACTCTTTAATTCCAAACAATGCACGTTCCGAGTGGGGATCGCGAAATCTGGCTCCTTTTCGCGCCTTCAACCAGAGTTTGGCAGTTCACCCTAGGCCCATCCCCGGTGGTTGGTGGGCCGGAAGTTGAAGTGTAAAAAACCCATCGGATTGCGGCACCCTGGAGTGTGCCTGCATTATAAACGAATTTAAAGCGCTTAAGAGACACCCGGCCGAAATCTCACTCACGGCCACCCCCGGGCCGGCCAAATCTTGTAAGACTTTTCACCACTTGGTCGGTGGTCGGTAACAGCCTGTAGCCTCCCTGCGCACCCTCTTTCCGGCTGTAACGGCTGCGGCGGGCCAGCGCGCACAACCGGAAGCCAACCATTGTTTAGTCAAGAAGTCGCGGAAACTCTGCCAAACCCCGGTCCGTTGCGGAGTCCCGTCGACCGCGGCGCGTCACGCGGTGGGAGGAATCGCGGCCAGCCATGCGGGTGCTGGGCGATGTACAACAAAAACCAACAACCAACCAACCAGCGGACTAACCAGCCACCATCCTTGGCAAGGGCCTGGACCGGGGTCCACGGAGCAACATTATCGCTGCGATCCCAGCCCGAGTGTAGCTCTTGGTCGGGAACATGCAAGGCTGTCGAACGGGAGGGGGAAAGGGGGACGCCGGGAAAGTTATACCACCAAGGGTATTTAGTTAAGCAAACCGCACCCGGCCCGGTCCTGGGCATGGGCCCAGTACAACACACGATGGAGGAGTTTTGGCCGGATTTTCACTTCGCCTCGCTGCACGGAAAATCCATCTTCGCTCGAGTGCACGGAGCGAGAGAGCGAGAGAGAGAGCGAGAGGGTTTGCTTCCCGAGGGTGGAAAGTGAAAAAATAACATCATCACACCAGACCAGTAGCATCCTGCGGGCTTTCCACCCAACGGGGATCGAAACAAATCTTCTGGGAAGCTACACCCAAGACCTTACGACGAGGACGACGACGACCAACGAACGATGAAGGCTCATCGCCTCGCCTCTATTGTTTGTGGGTTGTGCGAAAGCTCAGATTTTGTTTACAAACATCCGGCAGGACTTATGACGCTCTCTTTCCTTAGAGCCACCCAAAACTTTGGCATAGTTATATTTTATTTTTTTTTAATTATTATTAGAACAAAAAGAGTCCTATTATGTACCGATTTAAAGTGTCGCTGACGTCTTTCGCACCCGAAACCGAATTCTGGCATAATTGTTGATCGAAAAAAGCTGTTGGGCACCAACGTGCGCATATTAATCGGTTTGCCACGTTCGGGTGGCGGCTTCGGGTTTTGTCCAACCACAATCCGGGGAGGGGCAAACACTTTAACAACCAAACGCCTGGCTGGCCCGCAAAACCATCGGGGAAATGTTAGCTCAAACCATTGCCGTGGACGAGCAATTGAATAAATAACAATTATAATCGGACGGAAACTTCTTCGTGTTTCAGCTAGTCCTAGCCAGTGCCAACAGCACATGCTTGTGTGTGGTCGGTAACAGGTTAACCACACGAGCATTCTACGTTTAATTAAAGTGGCACTGCGAACAAAGAGCTAAACCACTTTGCGGGTGAGCCGAAAATTGGACAAATCATTTGCAAAATAATTGGACTGGTTGGAAAGCAATTAAAACGCGGGAACTCGCCGAGGTGCCGAGCAGTGGGGCTTTCGGTAGTGATTAATCGTGGTGCCTGTACTGAAAACAATTCTTAAGGACTTGAGCGCTGGAACAGTTAATTTTCATTGCGTAAATTCAATCTTAAATTAATCATCCACATTAAAGTTAATACTTCAACAGTGAGCCTCTGCCGGGTGAATGCACCGTACAGCGACTGCAGGTTGCGAGGGGGATCGATTCGACTGCATGTCGCGAGTTTTATTTCAGTAATTGACTAGGGACGTCTCGGCACTCAATGGCCCGAGGCGAGTCACTAGCCACCTAAGGGTTGCTTTTGAATGATGTGTTTCCCTGCCAAACGATTTTGCTTTCGGTAGAATATAGCACGAAGGATGGAAGGTTATAAGCCGAAGGCCGAAGGTCGCATTAAACAGCATTTCCACCGATCGCACCCAAGGGATTCCACTGTTCAAAAATAAAATGTAGCGCAAACCTGTCTCCTAAACCGAAGACGATCGTCGAAAACATTCCTCGAATGGCACGTCAGAACAAGCAACGTGGCCATTGTCATCAGTCGAACGAAGTTCGACAATATATTTCCGTCAGGAGCTACAATATTTCCTCCTCTGAAAAGTCTAGTGTTTGATCAAGAAAAATGGGGTCCAGGCTCAGAAAACTCAAAACATATCGAAAAGCAGCGCTCACAAACCTCATCCTACAGTGGGGCGATTGAACATGCAAATTATGCGTATTACGGTGGCCGACATCCTTATTGATTGTGGAAGACGGCACCGTCTCCCGGACGCCCGGACAACGAAAGTGGTCAGCGCAACGCAAATGATATTTATATCCACCAATCCGTTATCAGGATGCCATTGCTTCGAGCTGTTGCTTCGAGCAGAAAATTTGCCGCAATCGCAATCACGCAGGCAGACGAACACGGAACGGACACGGAATTCCGGCTCTGCCCGACGGCTTCGACTGGCTCAATCCCTCCCGCCGGGAACCGGAAGTTATCGGGACATATTGAGCAGCGAACACCAAACCCCCGGACGGCTGCTGGCGACTGGCGTGAGACAACTTTTGAATGTAAATTTCAAATTGAAAATCTAGCATATTATTGCTGCTGCCCGACGTTTCCGTTCCGAGCGTCCCGGCCCTCTTTCGAGTCCTGGCCGTGGTCGGAAGCGTGTCGCTCATGTTTTCCACATATGTAAATTTAATCTTGACGATCCGCTCGCCCCACTCGTTGCGGCCTACCGAGGCCGAACTCACTCCCGGTGCATCCGAGTGTAAAGCCGACAGCAGGCTCGTTGTCAGGCTCGAGGCCCCCGGAACCCGGAAGTAGCCTGCAAAAAAAACGGGTAGCAGGCAGCAAGTCAAGTGTACATTTACGAAGACGCAGCAGTGCCAACACCATCGACCGAACTCGGGTGTGTGCGTCGGCTGAGGCCTTGTAAAATCTGAAGAATGCAACCCCAAAGGTCCTGTCAGCGCCGCAGAAGCCTCTCGAGCAGGGTGCCCTCCAGCGGTACCGAGTGGTGTGAACGCGCACCGAGCACCACTCGTGCTCAGCCGTCCTCGGTTCGCACTGTACATGCCGCACATTTCAATATTAGGAAAAATTAGCATATAAATTTCACCCGACAGATATCGATAACGAAGAGGGGCTCATAATGCGCCGAACGCCGTTGTCGGTGGTGCGATAATGCTGAGAACCGTTTCCGGAGCATAAGCAGCACGCATCTTCCTTTTCTGTTTGTGTGCGAAGTAACGGGGACCACAAATTGTGAGCCCCAACCACGGACAAAGTGGTCGATGAAACTGTCATAACATTTGCCTAAAACATAACCGTGCCCCTAACAGTGAAGCAATTGTTTTCGCTGTACACGTGGCACCAGTTTGACTGCCTGCCCGTCAATTCAAGCAGACTTACTTCCGAAAAATAACCCTTGATGCCTTCCTCGATGTCACAGCCTCACAGCGCACAAAAAGGCCCCCCGTGGGGCCGAAAAAGTGCTTGCCACTTTAATGATGTGTCCACGTGCGGGAGTTTCATCATTTTTGCTCCATCTTATCACCAGCAGCCAGCTCCAGTGATTCAGCGCTCTCCGTAGCTCGACGTCGGCCGGCACAGTAGTGGTTGCTCCGGTAGAGCTGAGCCTCACAGCGGGCACCGCACGACACGACAACGGCGGCCGGCCCAACTCCCAACAGGGACCGGGGCCGAGGAGCACGGCTACGGTTTATGAATGATGATTATTAAGTTAATCGATTGCTCAAACATGACTGAAAACGTTTACATCGTGCGGATTAGCCCGTAATCGCCGGATCGTGCGCAGCTTGAGATGGGGACGCCCCGGGGGATGCCCCCGGGGAGCCCGGGCTGGGCAGCTGTTCCTGGTGGCTGGTGGCTTCGGAACAGGACTCGGATGGAATTCCTAATTCCACGGCCATCGGTACGGGCCACCGTTGTTAATTGGTATTGCTTTCGCCGCAGCACCGAGCACCGATGATACCCGAGGTTTGTGTTGCATTGATTTGCTTTGCTTTAAAATTTAATTTCACAAATTAGTATTGCAAACGGCAAACGGTGCCCCGGAAGTTCGAATGGCTGGCACAGTTAGTGGCTCGCTTGGCGATGTCCTCGGCGTAAAGATGAAACAGGGTGGATCATTTAAAGGAGTATTGTATTTCAAATAATAAATTTTAGCGATGAGTAAATAAAATATCAACCTATATCCAATCCAAAATTAAAGGGTTGTCAATGAAACATGACTACCATGAACCAAATCGAACCATAATTCTGAGTGAGAATATTGCTCAGAACTTTTCCAAAGCTTTTTTTATATTCAAAACATCCAGAACTGGAAAACAAAAACAAATATTTCTTTCCAACAGTTTTGTATATCGTATTCTGAGCAGGCCCGAAACGCTGAACTACGACGAAGCGAAGAATACGCTAAGAACAGCCACATGAATGCTCGAGTAGTTATTTAAAAATTTGCCGACCAAAAGCTGTGCCTTTGCACCGTTTTTGGTCCCATAGCGGCGGGCGCAAGGCAGTTCAGCTTACCGGGGCTGCCCGTAATTTAGTCAGGCTGCGGTTTTCTGGCAACGGGTAGTGTGCAATTTTCACCGTGCCGGATTAAGAACTCTATTATTTAGCACCTGGGCGCCCGAGCCGATGAGTGTTGAAGGAATGTTTGTAAGCTTATTTTACAGCCGGTGGCAGCCGGCCCTGGTGCCGACCGCCGGCTGTAATGGCTGTGGTGGCCGCTTCCTGGATGCCCAAACCCGTGCCCGTGCTATCTGCGAGCATCTGGGTTGCAAATTTGCTGGAAAAGTTCCCCTGAACCGCCCAGACTCGCTGCCCTATCATTAGCGGGCTGACACTGGCACGGGTCGGCTACAGGGTTGTGGTTGCATCCTTTCTCCTCCCGCGTGGTACCTGATTGATGTGGGTCTCCGAGAATGGCGGGGTGGATTTTCATAAATTGGCCACGAAAATTTGCAACGAAATAAAATTACACATCAACGAGCTTCAAGCTCGGGACGGAGTTTCACGGCGGATCTCGCGGAGGAGGTGCAGCGCAAAGGTGACAATAGCGCGGGAAAAGGAGCACCAGGGATCGTTTGCCAGTAAGCTACAGGTCCCGTGAGACCGTGCTGAGCGAAGACCGATCCGGACGAGTGCAGCGTTGATGGTAGCTTCATAATGCAACTTTGCGCATCCTTGCAGCTTCTTAGGGTTGTGTTACCCACCCAGACTCGTCACCGCATCTGACACAAGAATGGGAGCGCAAGCTTACGAACCAGCGAGAAATTGTGGTTTAATCCATTTAATCTACAACAACACAGCACAGTGAACATTGTTTTCAACTGTTTTAAAATCATTAAAAAGAGTGATGCTTTACAGTGTGGAGCATCGGAACTATCGATCATCCAACGACCAATGAAAATCGGTGTTTCTGAGTGAACATCCTTGCACCGAATGGCCGGACACGGCACTAGCCCGATTCCATTTCGATCGTTGAGCCCAGGCACCAAACATGGGCCCGGCACGGACCGTGACAACATCGAACGTTGCCTAAAGCATGATGCATTATTTATGGTAACGAAACGAAAATTAGTGTCGATCGGGACTGGTCCCATACTGTTTTGTTTTTGCAAACCGGTGGTGCCAGAAACATAATTGCCCGACCGGGTCCGGATCGAAGTAGGTCAGCCGCGTCCCATAAATAGTGCCGAGAAACACGTGCCACCCTCCCTGAATGGTTCGAAAATCGATCAAACGCCCGGCCGAACATTGATTTTGGCCGAAAGATAGCCAACAGGTTTGTTGGCCAAAACGAGGCCCACGGGTAGGGCGAGGCGAGTGCACGGTGCCAGATAAGAGTTGACGCATCGTTGCACGAAATCAACGCGAACTCTGCAGGACTAAAGTAGCACAGTCAGCACCGGGTTCACGCATCGGGGTAAAATATCGGTTCAATCTGGCCATTTTCGCCCTCATTTAGTTTTCCATCTCCCAGCCAAAGGTGCACCGGTGGCTACTTACTGCGGCCGTCAAATCGTGAGCCACCAGGCGGCTCCATCGCACGCCCCGAACGATGAGCGAACCGAACGTTCGCTGATAGCTCCTTAGTGCCCCGCGCGGGCCCTAATCTCTCACCACGCCCAGCCCTGGCGCTTAGCTCGAAGTCATTGTTGAGAGGGAGCCATTGAATTTGCTTCCACGGGACAGGATGGGCTGCTGGGTGGGACACTTATAAATAGCACGTCGTTGTCGGGACCGTAATGTGACTTCGTCGCAAGACGCTCCTGTGTGTGCACGAGTATCGAAAAAAGATTCAATTCCCAACACATACACACTCGGGCAGTCGCATTAGAAAACGCTGGTAACGCTGACGAGCGAAGGATGCAAAGGCGGTGAAAGGAAAGTCTCTTAGCCTGTCCGGGGGATTGGAACTTTCGACACTCTGGTGGAACTACCACGGGGTACGGGGACACGGCACGTACCGTCTCGGCAAGTGAATCACGACGTAGCAGCAGCATCAGTGAATGAATCGGGTCCGGGGGTTCATGAGATAGCTATCGTTTGCCTGTCGCTTCGTCGATGGCGCTGATAGCGATCGTCCGTGGGCCGATCAGCAGAACGCCATCGAGAGCGCCGGTCGAGGATGGATTTAAAAAGGCAAAAGGGGGAAAAAGTGCTCACGTCAGCACCCAACGAACCACCCGCCGGCAGGATGGTGCTGGCACGGGACTCTAGCCTGTGGTTGCCGCCTTGCCTTGCAAATCGGGGCCAAGCCACCGACCGACCGGTGATAGAAGCCAATCGTTCTGGCAAATCATCCCCGGGTAACGGGAGCCCCGAGAAGACCCTCTCGGTGGCCCCGTAATCTGGATCAGTTACGTGTGCGCAGATATTAAACTCCCCTTCCACCACGAGTCCTGGCTGCCGACCGGGGCACTTACAACTGCGAGCCGCCGGATTAAATTTCTTCGTGAAGGATGCTGTTTTCCCCACACATATTCCTGTTGATTGCCTGGCCCGGCTCTCAGGGCGTGTTTGTGAATGGACGAAAGAGTGTTAGAAAGCGGAAGGCTCGGCTATTGACAACGGTGGCGAACGGAAACGATTATTCTTAATTTCTGACGGTGAGCCGGTTGATTGCTTCCGGCTCCGTGATCGGCGGTGAGGGCAACCAACACGGTGCCGTGTAATGATTCATTAGACCCGGTAACATTTCACTTACTACGGCCAATCAGGGAAGAGATTGCTTTCAATCATCCGCAGCGATTAGATGGGCGTAGCAGACACCGGTGAAAGAATTCTCCCACCACAGGTCAGGATCAGCTGAACGTGAAATCGAAGGTATCGCCATCGATGCAATCGCAGGTCAAGTTGCAGTCCCGCGAACATGTCTCGCTTTCTAACAGCTGCTTTCGACTTCAAATGCATCTCTTTCTGACGCTCTTAAAGCTTTACGCCCCGCTGCCAGATGTCCAGCCACCGACGGGCCATATTGAGGCCCCTTTTCGGCCTCTCGGGCTCTCCGTTTCATTATCATGAGCACTTTGTGGTTCCCACATTAAATTAAATTTATACGCTAAATGCTACGGAAACGCTACATTGGCGACCGGCGCACGGGTCACAGTGGCGCGGAAAACTTTGCCCAGTCGTCTTCCATCGTGCAGGCAGGACGGGTAGGAAGCAAGCTCAAACGGAGCTCGGGCACTCCGGGCAACTCCGAGGGCTCCCGAGAAGATGAATCGCCGGTCCGTGCAAACGGCCCACTGACGGCCGGTTGACGGCCGGGTGATGAAATAGTACCGTCCATCGGCTACCCGAGATTTGATGGAGATTTTATCGAGGCACAGAAAAACCGCCACCAGCGCCGTATCAGGGAGAGAGAGAGAGAGCAAACAACAACAGCCCAAGCCAAAGCCACAAGACGAAATTAATGGCCGCTCACAATCTTGGCATCTTGGGCCGCCATAAATCTCGCCCGCCCCAGGAACGGGGTTTTGGTTTCGTACCCCGGCCGCACTCTTTAAGATCTGCAACATCGCGTTCGATGGGTGCAACACTGACAGGGGTGTCCCGTTTTCGGGCGTTAACTTTGGTCAATTCTCCCGCACACGCTTTAAGCGCACCGGGCGTGAGCCTCAACGATTTGTAAACACGACTTCGTTAAACATTACTCAAAGAGATTGAAATCAATCAGCTCAGTTCCTCGCAGAAGGTTACCAAGGATGTCGGCACTGCTGACATTCAATTTGCCGAAATAGAGTCCGTACTCTATTTCGCACGTGGTGTTCCCCGTTCCCGGGACGGGCGTTCGGTCAATATAAAATTTGAAGTGAAATGCCATCCTTCGGGTGCAACGGTCTGTCAATCCGTTGTAAGGGATCCAAGCCGTTACGAAGAAAGTTACACGATGCGAATGCAAATGCCCCAGCATATGCACCAGCGGGTGCCCGTGCATTCAATCTATTTTCTGCTTACCGTGCATGACGGACGCAAACTGGCAGGCAGGAGCACCCGCAGCGGTCATCATTTTGATCGCAAATGAGATGTGCAGGTTCAGAAAATGTTGGTCATGAAGAATCGGCCATCGCGGGTCCGAAAAGTGCTGACAATCGGAAGGATTCTAGTAGGGATTCGTTCCGACTGCTGGACCGATAGCTTGCGGTGCCCTCCAGCCCTCGGGATGAAGTGTCCATTTTGGAAACCCAATTTGTCCGATCTGCTCACCGATTCAAATGGTAGCTACTCGACCAACCAATCGTGGAGTCGTCGAATCGTTACAGCACCGAAGGCAAGATGTTTGTCTTTATAAAAGAATTAATTTGCCCATCTAAAACCATTGACTTAAGTTCAGAAACTCTGCTCGAGGTCGTCGTAAAGTTGCGCCTAGCGTGGCTGTTCTCAAAAAAAAATTCAACCATCATCCGCACCAAACAATCAAACGTTTCTCAGCGCCTCGATGGCTGACGGAAACACCCCAAAAAAAGCCTACAACGCGAACAAGTGCGACGGACCACCATTCGACTCGACTCCCGACTGTTTACCATTTCCGGCTTGATATTCATACGGCCTGGAAAACAACTTTCCACTTTGTTTCACGGAGCCGTAAAGTTGGAACTCCGGGTCGCAAAGTTTACTGCCGGGGCGCGGTTGCTGCTGCTGGGTGGTTCGGGGTTGAAAACTTTCCCCCTTTACTGACCCACCGCCCCCTGAACCCCACGGTGTCACAAAATAAAGGTGAAAAATGGTACTACGAATCGGAAGGCATCAAGCATACGGATGAAAAAGAAAAACTGTCGCTGGCCTGGTCGCAGCGGGCCACTGCGGCGGGGCAACTAAATCCTGTAAGCGGAGGGCCTTCCTCACCCCCTCTGGGCCATCACCTTATTGTGGCTGGGCCCACCAGGCCCACCTTCGGGACCACTTGAAGTTTTCGCGCAAAGTTAACGCAAAAGTTGGCCAAGAGAGAGAGAGAGTGGCGTGCGGTGTGAATTCGTGACCACGGTTCGTGACACGCGCCACCTACCGTGGACCACCCGGCCCGAGCACCGACCGGTGGGCCCGAGAAAGTGCGAAGCGATGCGAAAGTGAAAAGTTACCCCGTCACCACGTGGGTGATGTCACATGGCTGGGTGGCACTTCCGGCGCAGCGCGAAGGTGGGAAAAACTAAAACAAAACACCCAACACTGCACCTCTTGCTGCGGCGTCGAGGCGTCGAAGTGACAATCACCTGTCACCCCTGGCCGGCGATGGCCGTGCGAGTGAAAGTTTCGGCGCCGAAAGAACAACATTTAATGCACCAACGGCATCGTGCGCCGCACTGGCACTGGAGTTACTTTTTACGTGCTCCGTAGGCACGTGTCCTTGCAGCGTCAAAGTTTAGTACATTCGACGTGGCCCCGATCCCGGGGCACGTTCGAGCGTTCTGCCGACGCGAAGAAGATTTTGGTTTGACTCCGACGACCGAAGAACGCCAGGGCCAGGAACGCTTTATGGCGGTCGTAAAAATCAAACTTTTCCGAATGGACCGGCGAGCAAAGACTTCCGACGGATCGGTGATTGATTCTTGGTGGCAACTTGGCGACCGTGACACGTGTCCGACAGTGGATCATTTACACGGAGCAGTGCTAAAGCAGTTTACCAACTCCTGGGGTTTTGCGCCAATTCTTTACGTTTGAACCAGCTCTCGGACCTCGGTTTGATGAACTCCGGAATCCGTTCACTCTCTGCGCTCCATAAAACACGCACCAAGTTGACAATTTTATTACCCCAAATTCAATTACAACACCGAACGTTGACATTCATCATAAAATGCGTTTAAATTATGGCATCGGCCATTTTTTTGGGCCCATTCAACAGCTCGCCGGTCTGCCTGTAGACGCCATGGCCACGGTCACGGAATGGAAATTGCCAATAATGTATGGTTTTTTTTATTTCAGTTACTGCCCAGACCATTGCCCAGATTCAACAGAGGGCCCGGCCAAGATAAAGACACCCCAGAACCCGACCGGCACCCCGGCCAGCCCAAAACCTGTTGCCGGGTAGTGTCTGGCAACCGGCCTACATTACAGAGCCCGAAGCTGGCACTGGCTGGCAAGAGATATGGTGCCCGAGACTCAATCTACTGAGGCCAGAGCCTGCGAGAGCCGCCAGTTTTTACGACCACGATACGACTTTTGGACCACAGTCAATAAATATAGTCCTCCCGGGGTGTCCCGGCTCCCGCAGCACGCCTAGGAGTGGCCACTTGCCATCGAAGGAGCTGGATAAATGAAAATGTATCTGTCCGGCGCGAAGTGCTCTCGTGTCTTGTTTTGCATGTCCCGGTGCGGTGCCGCATTTATTTCGGGCGCGTTAAGTACTTCCTTCCAGTCCAGGGCGTCCCTCCCCCCCCCAAGATCGGTTGCGGAATCCCCGGATAATTTCAATTACAAATTGCTTCCGAGCCGCACCGCGTTGCCGAACATATGCCCGTCGTTGAGGCCACGATGATTCTGGCTTTTTTATATCCCACCCGGAGTTGGACGATGTTGCGTGCTGGAAATTGGCATTGCGCCGTGAGCGAATCGCGGAACGTGACGATTACTGCACAGTTTGAAGTAGGCACACTGGTGCTGCTGTTGACTCAATCAGAGTTGATAATCAGCGCATCATCAATCATCAGCTTACTAACGCTCACGCTACACGTAAGCGAACGCGCGAGCCTTGTCGAGCTTAATGAATTATCTCGAAATCTGTGTTATCTTTGAATACTATAATTTTGCGTAAAAATTAAACACTTTCAATTATGTTAGCGTTTTTTTTTATTATTTAGGAGCAAGAATAACGCTATACTTATAGTGTTTTGGCATTCAAAACGCAGAAGAAAGGACGAGAAACGTGTGGATTTAGAAAACATTGTAAGATGGCATTCAACGACGAAATATTGTAAAAATATGAACGTTGGCCAATCGTCATATTAAAGCTGGTGGCTAAATGTTTAACAGCAACTTCAATTAGAACGCTTACAAGTCATGTCTGTGCATGTCTTCTTAGTTATTAGGTGAATCTTAGCTTAATTTTTTTTAAAGGTTCCGCACTTAATTAAGCAAATTTGAAGAAAAGAATGGTATTTTGCCATCGGAATGTTTTGGAACCACCCATAACCCATGAAAAGGTGCCCTAGACCGAACGATTGTTGCAACTCTAGACCGAACTACAGTTATGAGTTAAACTTTTGGTCCTTGCGGTGCATTGTTTCACTGAAACTGGCAAGTAAGTAACCTTTTCCGGCGTTGAGATCTTTCCAAAACATGAACATGAAAAACAAAATCATTGTGTCCATGAAACTGGCAAGTTAGTGACCTTTCCTGGCCGTGTTGAGTCGAGGGCTTACGAAAACTTGACGAAAATCATTCATGAAAGAAACCGGTGACAGGATTGTGCAACACTTCACAAGGCGCAAGTAGTCACCTCACCGTACCTCGAAGAATGATGATATTAAAGTTTTAGACTAACCACCACAACGCAGATGCAGTAATAAGACCTCACTTCATTTGCAGGATTACCGAAGGCATTACAATATATGGAGTGGCTCACAACCAACTCTAAGCCATAATTGTATAGATAGTTGTTCATCAATTTAAATTGAAGAACTTCCCAGTGTCGAAGTTGAGCTGAGAAGAAATTAAGTAACTTTAGAAATGAATCCTTCGTCAAAAATTGTCTTGCCAAGACAGCAATCGAAAGAAATGACCCACTCGAACTACTTCTCTCCCGAGACAAGCCAGTGAAGTCATCTCGGACGTTTTCAAATGGAAAAAATAACTTCTAAGCAGTGGAGTACAATATAATGGAGATCTAATTAAGTTACTGGGCTAATTGTGTTCGGGCCAAAGTCTTCGCGGCCAGATTTTTCAGCCAGTCGGAGTAGGCCCCACTGGGGAGCCCGAGTGCCGATGCGAGTGCGTGCAAAAGCGGATCGCGGATTTTCTTCAATTTACCGAAAAGTTTCACTTTCGTTTTCCTTTTCTTTCCGGCGCATAATGGCTGCCAGCATATTTGAATTCTTCCGAAAGTGTACCTCAAAACTGCTTAGCAAATGCTGGGCGCGCCACGGCTACTTTGGAACGGGACGGTATTTTTTATTCAACTTTGTTAGCGTAAGTAAGTGAAATGTTCTTCGCGCGCGCCTCCAATGATGAGCGGCCAAATGCGGAAAATAAATCTTACGCCCAAAAGCCCGACGCCCGCGTTGGCGCGGCTCGCGATGAGTAACTTGAGACGCGCGAAGAAAACTTTCGGCATCGACTTTCCGTCGTAATGCTCTTCGCCAAACACTTCGTCTCCCAAACTTCGGCCCCGGTTCACCGCTCGGAGCGCAATCGGATTTTCTACTCTATTGATTACTGATGGCTTTCGCTTAGCGGGCTCCATTGGGAGGGTGGCGAGCTCCAACCGCACCGCGGAAGTCGGCGGCTGAGTGCGCCTGATTGATTTGCATTCCGTGCGCGGCGAGCCACGATACGGTCGAGATTTCAAGAGGATCCCCCGCGGTAAGCCGTGCAGCTAACGACTTGGCGCGGTGCTCATCCACTTGACATCCTAATGTTGGCGCAATTTTTGCGGCCGCATTCTCGGACCACTTGACTCCCCGCCCAACCGACCCAAGGATCCCAGGGTGGTTTCATGCCCTTTGGCTTTCTTGGCGGTTCAAGATTTATTTAATTCTCGTCACGCCGCCGATTGCAAGTCCAGCAGCCCCCACGACGGGGTGTCCAAACTTGTTTGGCCCATGCTTTATGTTCCCAGTGCGGTCTCCACTCCTGGTGGTGCGGTGAAAATGAGGTAGAGAAAAAGCAAAATGGATCTGGAGGCCGGTTTCTGTATCCGTTAACGGTTCGTTTACGTTTGTTTTGCATTCCGGCCGTTCCGGCCGGAGATCGCGTGTGGTGGCGACACTTGGCAATTCGATACGCAGCAGGACTGCCAGATGCCCGAGGAACGCCCGTAATTCCAAACCGTACATCTTGACCAGCCAGTACTAGGGTGACCCTGAGAGGAATGGTTTACTTCGGCCACAGAGTGCAAAACAGCACGACACTGGCCAGCTCCGGGCGGGACGGACACTTCACAGGCTGCCACTTCACTCGCTGAGCTCCTGCGTACTCCTGGGCGGTATGGAATTCAAAATTATGATCATGACGGTGATGACGACGCCATGCTCCCGTGATGTCCTTTTTCCATGTCCATTCCTGGGCGACGCTACGATAGGCGGAAAATTGCGTGCGGCGCAAACGCGTCCATCGCACACATACACGCACGTCTAGCTGCGGCTTGACCATAGACCGGGGGCCACTGCGAGAAGGGAGAACCCGGAAAGACCCGGGTCTTGTCGGGCCCGAGAATCCAGCGGAAATGAGATTACGTTTAAGGAGCGTTAGTGAAGTAATAAAATGCAGACAACGTGGGGATCCTCGGGGCTCTTCAGAACGGCGGGCGCAAAGCATAATGCTCGGTGGTGGTCTATGCGGTCTTGGCATCCCGTGCTGTGGACATAAAAAGGAACCACGGGAAAACAGCCGGAAAGAAGGCGCAGGTTGTTGCGCTGCGTGTGTGCGAGTGAGGCGACAAATTTGTAGTTTACGTGCACACACAACTTTAGCTTGCTCACTACAGTGAAGTGAACCGAATGAGTCCCGATCACGTCGCTGTCTTAAACTCTACTCGAAGTGCTAGCAAACAATAGCCCCGTTGTTGTGGTGAATGCTTTTATCAAACTTTCATTATTTCAACCACTCCGCGTCGCCGACAATGCAAATGACGAGCAGCAATCAAACTTTTAAATTTTCGTATCGAGCACCGGGTAGTCAAGCATTCCGAGGAAAAACGCTTCGCCGAACATCCTTTTGGCCCCCCCCCCCGGGGCCGGTGGATACCTTTTACCTATTATTTACATTCAAGAGCCAGCTTCCAGCTTCGGCTTCTGCCCGCCCTCGGGGCTGCTGTAATTGACAGCTCCCGAAAGCGGACCTCCGGCCGCCGACCGGCGCCACCGTTGATCCGGAAACGGTGGGTCTGCCTTGGGAAAGTAAATAAACGAGAAATTTGCTTTGGAAAACACGGCACAGCTTTGACACCGAGAGCACCGGTGCCTTGGTTTATGCTAAATAAGTAAGAACGGTAACCGAAGGCTCATGCCTGGAAGCAACGGATGCCCCAGGTAGGTGTGCCAGGTGGGTGAGGTCGTGATTCTTGCTCTCGGGGCCCGGGGTCGGTTGACACTCGGTTGTGCTCGAATTGAACCACGATACCCAGAAGACGTTCGTGAGTTTCGTTCGTCGCCAAGACGTTGCCGCTGATTATTTTCTCCCACTCACGGCGCAAATGTCAATCAGTCCTTTCGAAGGGTCCTCACGAGCTATACCGATTGGCGGAATATTAACAAATCACGGGATTACGGGTTTCACTGGAGGGCCGCATTGGCCTGTTTTGTCTGTGTTCGGGTTTTTTTCAATCTCGTGTCGGTCCAATATCGAAATTGTATCCTTCTTGGAAGCTGCAGCTCCGGTGGAGACGCCTCCGCGGTCTAACCCGACCGGACGTAATCCTTCCGCACGAAGGATAACAATTACGTGCACCATTCGGGATGCTTTCAGTGCCGGGCCGGGACGACATCCCCGATTCCGGTGACACGCTGGACGCCCTAGAAGTAAGTTTCGGTTCGCCGTTGATCCATTGTTGTCTTCTCTATTAGTTCTTTGCAACTGTTTTTTTTTTCGGCAAGAAATCTCCAACCATACTTTTTATCCTGTCGCATCCTTTTCTTATGCAACAAGAAAGTTGGCAGACTCGTACGGAACGGGACGGGAGACTTGAAACGGAGACACAATCCGATGTGACCACAAAGTAACCAACACCGCCAGTGGACCCAAGAGCCAGTGGACGAACGTCCAAGATGGACGTCCATTACCGTGTCGTCGGACACGGCCGGACGAAACACCGGCACGAAAAAGCGATTTAGCAGTGGAAAGAATCTATTAGAAAACACATGTCATACCACCGCCAGTTTGGCTGGTCCAACTTGGCCGGCCAGAAGGAAGTATCCTTTGGCCAAACCGAGACCATCGCCCGCCCGGTCTGAGTTCGCAACTTTTCACTTATAAATCGAGTGAAATTTATCGGTAAACTTTCAGCCCATACCATAAATCCTGGGGCTGTGGCACAACACACGACACAAGCGTCTCACGCGTTGTGAGCTCCGCAATCGACCTCGCAATTGCCAGCCGCACGATATCCTGCTGCGTTGCTCAGGTGCTGCGCTAAGCCGCAGCGCACCGAAAACGCATCCTCCGCCAACGGCACACGCGTGGCGTGCCAAAAAGTGGTGCAATTATGCAAATATAATCTCCCGACACCCGGGCCCGGGCCATGATTTGTTCGACTGTCGTCGGTACGTACGTGGGTCGGTTCTTTATTTGCCGGAATGTCAAGCTTGTTTGTGTTTCGGTTTGCGGTCCCAAGGCGCCGGCCGGCCGGACCCCGGGAAACTTCTTCGCCGGCGACGGGGTGAACTTGTTATTTAGAAAATGGAAATCCCCGTTGGGGAGGTATCGCGAAGACAGTGAACTGCACTCTCGTATGCGCCACCGCATCCTAGCGAGTGCATTGCCGGTGGGTTCAGCATAACAATGTTGATAAGCGGAAAAGAAACAACTATCAAACATTTATTTTATTTTAAGCGAAAGCTTGAACGACGGAACGATGTTTCTCCAGTCTACGTTTACGACCGACTGTGGGACCGACGGATACGAGGCTCAAGTCAACCTATTTTTTCGTTTCTTTGATCTTCAGGACAACGTGTCTGCCTCTCCCGGGGACACCCGTGCTCTAGAAGCACATCACAGCACATGGGATGAAAAGTCTCGGGCCTAACACCAAAATGGCGGCCAGCCTTTTTGCATATATCGCTTTTCTGTTAGTACTAACCTTCAAAAGAAAGCTGTTTCAATTGCACGATGCTCTACTGATAAGCTGTTGTGCTAAGACTGATACTTCTTTTGGTATTTTCAAAACAAAGGATCAAAAACAAATTCTTGGTTTGGTTTTACACTGCTTCTGGATGGGAAAAAATATCGTTCAAGCGAAACAATGGCTGCAAAAGGACTCCGCAGCCATCAGAAATAACAGTCGAACGTTGGTTTGCTGACTACACTACGTGGTCCCAGTAAGAAATTTCGCCCTAATGAAGAGGTTATCGCTGAAACTGTGGCCTTCAGGCAAAAAATTAATCGTTCTATGAAAGTGGTATTGAAATTTTAGAGCAGCGCTAGAATTTGATTGTGTGGCTTTTGATGGAGATTATGGTGATGAATAAATTCAATTTTGAACAAAAACCAAACACATTTTCTTTCTTTGGCCCAGGACTTTTCAGCCCATGATTGTTATTCATAAAACGAAGCACCACGTCACAGGGACGTCCGTGCATGATCCGAAAGCCTCCGTTACGGAAGCGACTGTTTCGGAGTTGCATGACAGTTTCCGGTTTGAAAGGCGCAATTAGAAAAAAAAACGAAAAGGATCTTCTAATATCTCAACACTTCCAATACACTCCACACACCTCCTCCACACGAATGCCAACATTGAGTCAAACGGCATCGGAGCCTTTTCGCCAGTGATTCAAGGGAAATTTAATTTTTTTACCCATAAAACTTCCCATAAGTTGTCTGCATCTTTATGATCACACTCCGTCCTGTTTATTCAAATCAAACAAAAAAGGATGTAAACCGAAGTGACGTAAAAAAGCGAGATAAAACCCACACAGCACAGCAGAAGCATCCGTTTCGCAACGGAACCTCTCGTTTGCCCACAAACCTTGAGCTCACCGCTTCTTGGTTTTCAATTTATTGCCGATCGACAAAAAGGGCCATATTTTATCATTGGCATTGCAGGTTCTCCCCTCCCGTTGGGGCGCTCCTTGAGACTGCCGCCCCCACTCCCCCACCCAATACACCACCACCACCGCACAGTAATCCGCAGCGCAGCGGCAATCACAGTTTGGACGCTTTTCAATCTGCCAAACCGTTGCCAATATAACTTTTTGCCCAGAAGACGGAAGCAACGCATTGCCGGTGATTGTATGCACGCTTCCATATGTAGAACGCTCACCCCCGACGGGGGGTGTGTGGCCCCCCAGGACGTGTGTCCAATACGATATCCTGCGCTGCGCCGACTAATCCTCAACGACGCCGACCCGGCGCAGCCCACTCCCGCTGGGAGCGACTTTTGGTTGTTTAGCTGTCGAAAAGTTCGAATGAAGCTGTCGCGCCTCGGAAGACGCTGCTCCTTGGCCGCCCGGGGACACAAAAACCCCCCCAGCACACAGACACACGTCGAAAGATAGCACTGCAGTACCCGTGCGGGGCCAGCAGATCGAAATCCTTGCGTTGCAATCTTTCAAAATGTTATTTTTCAGTAACCGAAGTACCGGCGCCACCTCACGGGCGCCTGTATCGCTGGCCAATAGCCTCTGAGCCCTGCTGGCCGAAACCACCCGCGCCACGTGTCGGTGGGAAGCAAGTTGGGCAAATACATCTTCGCGTCTGCCAATTTTCCCTTTATCTCCCCGACGGCGCACACATGCTGATCGAACCGGGTTTTTCTGCTACTTTGGAAAGGGTGGAATGAGGACATGGAGGACCATTTTTAGCCCTTCGCGATGGCCACCGTAGCATCCGTGGCCGAAGATTGCGGCACCAGAAAAGTGCATCCCAAGGTTTGCGTAAAAAATCATTCGGAAAACTCTCACCAAACATTAGCTGCAGGATTCGCGGGAAATTGGCGGATTGTGGGTGGCTATCCTCCCACTCACCCGAACACACACATACACACCGACACGTATGATGTATATAGTTTCCTAGGAGAAAAAATTTCTGCGATCGTTTACTTCCTCAAATCGGGCTGCCACAATTCGATTGCAATTTTCCGCACAATGGCTTCACGTACTGTAGGAGAATTCGAGGAAAAAGACACAAGAAAACGAGAGAGAGAAAGGGAGAGAGAGAGAGAGAGAAAGAGAAAGAGAGAGAGATACGACTTGTTTTCGAGAAGTTTCGATTACTTTTGGTGCAAGCTTTTCGTGTGCAACGCACGGTAAAAAGAACAACACCGACCCCAAACGGATGAGAGCATGTTTTGCAACATAAGCACCACCGTAAGTGACAGCCAAGGACATTACTATCGACAGTGGCGCACAGGATTAGGACAGCCGCAAATCGGTGCTCTGGTCCTTGGCAGAAAAACTTCCAGCCATACGAATTACATAATAATGCTGATGAAACAAACTCGTCGCTCGTCGTCGTCGTAAGTGGATGTTTTAAACACAGATTTATGGCACTCTTTTGGCGTAATGTGTGCCATTACGCTGGCCTAGTGAAGCTCGGATGAGCCGCAAAAGAAGTGTGGTCATCCATCGTCCCCGTATAACGGCAACCGAGAAGCAATTTGCTCTTCCATGCCCCCGGCTTTCAATTTATGCTGTCTGCTTCGATGAGAAGAGCAACATATAATATGTCATATGCGGCCCGATGGCCGCACGAACGAACCAACCACATTGGCAGCACCACCACCGACACACACTGTCGACCGATTGAAACATTTGTATCCGGCAGCGAGTCGGGGTCGTCTCGAGCCCGAGCAAGGATACACGGATGCTCGTTGGCCAATATTTATGGCAGGTGCGAAAGATTGCTGGCGACATCGGTATCCGTTTCGTCGCCACAAATACACGCGGCCATCGAACGGCGTGGCACAATCGATTCCGGTTCGGGCGTGATTCTATCTGTGTGTCTAGCCAGCCCCACTTCTTCAAGACCGCCAAACGAGCGGGAATTGAATCGCCCGCTCGCCCGAAACTCAGGAAGCAGCCCTTCGGTGGCCGTAATCGAAAGAAAACACTAGCAATTGCTGTTGTTTTGAATTCGGTTATCGCTCCCGGGTCCCCGTGGCTCCCGGGGGCCGATATTGATTTCTAGACTCCCGAAGGGCCCCACGGAGAAATGGGACAAATATCCATAATATTCCCATTCTAATCCCGGAAGTAGACGATCGGGAGGGGGGAGCAAATAGATGGGGCGATTTGGCCAACGGAGCGAGCCAGTAAGACACGGCACACGGCACATTATGTTTATATGCATGAAACATGATGGCGACTGAGGCCAAGATGCTGCCAAGAATGTGCACTATCCTTTCGGGGCCGTCGCGCGTTGCTCTACAATGTGGAACACTAAGTGTAAAGTTTGACTTCAAAGAAAAACTATCACACCCCGGCCAGGTTGGGCTGATCAAATCAAAATCATCCCGTGGCCAACATAAAGCATACACCGGTTTTTTATGTGTTTTTGCGGGGGCCATTTTGAGAGCCTAAAACTAGGAGCCGCTCGGTTGCTCTCCAATATTGCTTCCGCCCCGGCGAACAACCGGTGGATAACACGGTGCTACGCCGTTACGCAATTTATCTGGGGTCCTTTTGCCAGCGACACCTTCCGGCTCCTCCGCCGGCACCGCCGGCTCGGCTTTTGATGTACAGCCCGGACGTGGGACTTTCTTGGCTCACGTGTGCCGGAATATTATTTTATTTCTTTTTATTGCACTTCTTGGCGAACAAGTTTTGGTTCCGGTAGGGCCAAGGCTGGTAGTAACCCTGCCAGCGGCCCTACCGGTTGCCGGAAGACAAAAACCCTACAACCGCTTATGAAACAACTTGAGCAGGTTTCGTGCACCCTCGCAGGCTGTTTCACGATCCACGGGTTTTGGTTTCCAATTTGGGGGCGATAAAATTCGGAAATTACACATCGATGACAGCACGGAAGCGAAAATGGCGTAGCCGTAGCATTCGGGATTCTGGGGGTTCTTGTTTTTTGGACCCCCCAAAAGTCATTTGAATTTGGCCACTTGAAAGTCACGTAACTTACGTAAGCTACGATCGTGCTTCTCGGCGAACCGAATCGTACCTGCAAAAACAAGAGAAGAACGAACCATCATTAGGCTACCTTTATACGGTACTCAATGCAAATTACAGTTAGATTTTTGTAACATTATTGAAGCAAAATTTGACAAAAATAGTTCGAATAGACTCACAGCATAGCTCATCAAATCAAAGCTCAGCAACTAAATGCCCTTTTTCTGAATCAGAAATACATTGGCAAAACGCACTCAATTTGACAGTGACTTTACGTAGAGCGCTTTCCTCGAAACAGCCTGTGGTTTGGGTTAAGCACACCGAAAGCCACCGTCGTGTCCCGCCAGGATGTCCATACTAATTCACGTGTCCATTTCAAGCATTCCCCAGCATCCTAATGTGCTGCGTCATCCCAAACAGACATAAGCCACAGACGCAATTGGCCGTGTGCCGCCTATTCCGAGACAAACACCATCAACTAGACGTCAGAGCCGGCCACGGGGCTGCATCGTTGCATTCCGACCGGTGCTACTGCTACCGGTGATTGACCAACATTTCCATCCCGGGGCAAAGGCACCTTTCGAAACGTCCGGCACCGGTCATTTGTCCTTTTTTCGGGGGGCTGGAGGTTCGAAATTGGCCACAGCCTGTCCAGTCGGGACGGGGCAACCGTTTGGTGCCGACGAATAAAAAACGACGAAACATCATGGGGCTCCTCGTTGCGGTAACATTGGACTGGCCCAAAAGTCAGCCAGACCGAGTGTCAGACCGTTTGTCTAGGCGACCGGTCGCTCGGCCTCGGCCCGAAGAGTAATTGCGGGCCGACGTATGCACCAACGCCCGTCCTGAACCTTTCGCCTTTGATGGCAGCTAATTTATCCTACACAGCCCACAGCCCGAAAGGAAGACATTTGGCCTGACTGTACCTCTGGACCCGGGTGGAACTCGAAACCAAAAAAAAAACCTCCTCCCGCAAGTTAACCCACAAACCACAGTCGGGTCACATTTTCCGCTTTTCCACCACGCGAAACAATGACACCATTTTCCACGCTACTATGGGAAATTTCCCAACGAGTGCACCGTCCATCCGTGTGTGTTTGGAAAGATTTTCTTTACCGCCGTTGCGGTCGCCTATCTCTTGACCGCCTTGGCCGGTTCGATTCGTGGGGCTAAAAAATAACAAATTCCGCCGCACGTTTCGCCGAGTCATTTGAGCATCATTTTTCTACTCTGGCGAAAAGGACCACAACAAACAACAGTTACAACAACAGCAGCAGCAGCGGCAGAAGGACGCCGGCCGATGGGGCCGGAAGTAGCGCTAATGATGACACGACGTTTATAAATTACCCAATTTATGATTTTTCCCATCCATTCATTTCGCGTTCCGTCATCCGCAGTTCTCCTTCGCCTTTGTTGCGGTTTATTGTTTTACTTTTGTCCGTGTTTTTCTCTTCTGCTTCTTCGTCTTCCTTTCGCTCGTTTTCCTGTGCCCTTTCCGGCTGCTGTGCTGTGCTCCAGTTCCCGCGGGCAGCGACAGCGATTGGGAACGAAAGTGACCAGCAGCGGCGCGTTCCTCTTATTGCCCGATGTCCGACTCCGACACGTCATCGACCGGAACTGTCGTTAAGGATGGAGAAGTGAAAAGTTTTCCCTTTTTTTGCATTAAGCGTGGTTTCTGAAACCCATCCCGACGGGGCACTTCTTCGACTGGGGTTTCATTTTCTTTCCTTCTCCCGCGGCAGCAAAAGAAAAACTCGACGGAAAATCCGAGCGCGAAACAATGGCCGCGACAGTACAAAGGGCCCTGACGGTGGCAGGGCCACAACAATACGCTCGGAATCCGATGGATCAAAAACGCGGTCGTGGGGGTGGTGTCCCGGGGCCATCCTCCGTCTTCCGGCCCCTAGATGGGGCGGGAAAATGAAGAGCCAAATCCCAACCGCGGCCCGGTGTAGTGTTTGCGTACGTGACGGCGAACGTATGTTTGTGGCGCCGCGCAAAGAAGCCACATTCCATTGCCTTCGCCATTGTTCGCTATTGCGACTCGCTCGTTCGCCCAAATTACCGGCGCCACCCCCCCAGACCGGTGTAGGCGTTCTCGGCGACAGTTTCGCGGTAGTGTTGTTTTGTTTTGTTTTTTCTGCATTTTTCGCCATTTTTGGAAAAGCAGCATCGTGAGAGAGAGAGAGCGAGAGATCTATTTTCTTCGTTCACGCGGCAGAATACCAGGCCACGAGGTGGCTACGGTTCGGTTCTAGGCTGAAAACGACTCATATCCTTTCGCGGCGTTGTAGGGCACTGCTTTTCATCACTGACGGACCATTTTTTTTCTATGCTGCTTATGCAGCTGTGACTCATACACCCCGAAAAACCCCCTTGCCTGCCTTGAGGCTTAATTATGCCGGAGGCCGGGTGCAAAAAAACAGAAAGAAAACCGGGACAATAAGCAGCTAATCCGTAGGATAAATACGGTGCGCAGCATAAAACACAGAAAGATCCGTTACATCATTATTTTCCTATTGTGGCCATTTGAATGTCTTCGGTGAAAAACATTCTGGCCAGCAGTCGAATAGTTTCCTTACAGTTTCCTTTAAGTAAAAGCTTTCTTTTCAGTGTGTTTGTGTGTATTTGACGTCGACACTAGCATCCACTTAAAACTATTTACCGAGGATGTTTGAGTCATTAATTTTACATTTCAAATGTAACGGTTTTTGTCGCCCTATCACACCACCCACCACGACATACCCAGAGAGATCAACGGATTCCGGTGGCCTCGAGGACGAACGAGGGCCGCAGAAAAAGAGCCACTCAAAGAAATGAGACTTAGCGGTGACAAATAAAACCGGAAATGATAAAAATGACACACACCGCAAGCTCCTGTCACCGGCAGGGGCCACCATGACCACGTTTGGCGATACCGTCGCCAGCGTGCTAGCGAAGAGACGCCGCCGTTTCCCACCGTTCGTCCCGCGGGCGTGCTGTTTTGTTCGATTGTAACCGATTTGCTGGCAGCGAACGCCACACATCACATTACATCATCAATCTTGGTTAGTTCCGCGCCGACGAGACCATGCCCCCCCACCGGCCGTCAGACTGTGGACTGTCCTCTGGAAGACTGGACCGCGGCCGGACGACAACAACGCATGTCGACGTCGACGTCTCGCCGGTGCTCCCTGTTCCCGTTGGGCCGCCGTGGTGGAAAAGAAATATTTCACCACCAGCGACACCAACTTCGGCGTGGGTTTGCGAACGAGAGCACCGCAAGAGGGTCCGACCGCGCCGGAAGAAGACCCATTTCGGGGTGGCCTGAGAGTTGATGAAATATAAAGTGAAGACAGCCAGCCAAGTGCCAGCACACCAAGACCAGGGCGACGCGCGCTGTGGAGTGTCGTAATTTGATTGCCTGAACTGGATTAATGTCCGGAGCGGCTGAGAGACTTCAGACTGATAACGGTTATGTAATTGATTGTGAAGCTTCGGGGTTCGCTCCGAACCCGGGGCTCACGACCATTCCCGGCGCTATCCACGTATGACGAAAGGATTCGTAATTGAAGATGAACTGGCCCAAGATTGCCGGCTAGGAAATCAATTCCACCGGTCGAGGATTACAGCGGCCGATTAGAGAATTAATTTTACGGGAATTAATAGAGCCTGAGGGGCTCTAGGAGCTCCTGGAAGCGAGACAAAACAACCGACGGGATCGAATTGCATGAAGAATAACTTCATTCGGAAGACACACAACGTATGCCGCAGACGTTCAATTTATGTGCCCAAAGCACTGCGTCCACGAATTAGGTGTCAAATCGAGAAGAAACTGCTTCCGGAGACGCAACTTCGGTGAAAAGCGAGACCAAAAACAAACAAACGACATGCTCGGGAATACGACCGACCAGGTACAAGTCACGAACTTTGACCGAAAAACCTCGGCACGATTGTCACGACGGCTAGGGAATGGGAAAAACGAGCTGGAGCAAGGCGAGAAGGCGGCCAGAAGTATTCCGGAACTTTCCAAAACTCATTTTTATTGCGCACCATTTTTCGCACGACGTCGGGTGGAAAAATTTATTTAACTTTGTTTTTTCCGTAATTTTTTTATCACTCACCCACCCACTCACACACATCGGTGTGGCCAGCAACAAAAAAAAAACGCGCCCACCGTGAGCTTTTTGTCGGGATCGCTTGCTTGATGCTGGCCAGTTTCCGTTCCAAACTATGGCAACGCGAACACGACTCTCCTGGCCGGTTCGCGGAAGGACCCAAAACACCGAACGCAGTCGCGCACTAGAAGCCGAAGCGAAATGGCACTTTTTTACCGCCGGTCCGGTCTGCAAGTGGCATTATGTGGCGCTGCGCTCGGGAAGGAAAATTCCAACGCAAAACACTAACCACGGCGACAGTGAAATACGCGCGACGCGCGACGGGAGCGCGCGCGGTCGTAATTCAACGGCAACGACAAAGTTTTTCGCCGACGATGCGCCGTCGATAACATCGTCCTCGGCGGACGACCGTCGTCGTTGACAGAGGCCGCAGGACACCCGCCCGGCAGGAATGCATATGTTTGTCAGCCCAACCCGCCCCAATTCCGGTGGCCGATTCCATGGTGTTCCCGATGTCGCTATAGCCCTCGCGTAATGGAATTGGCCCATCTCCGATAAGGTTGGCGACGGATTTATTGAATTGAAGTAAAAACCCACCGAAAAACCAATCACAAATGGAACCGGCCGGTTAGTGGGTTGGTTTGGTTTTAGTTCTAATTAGAACTTACATGCTTCGACAATAAATCAGATCAGCGATACTCACGGCTCTTGAAGTAAGTGTTTACAATTTTCTAAAACAGCTTTCTCGAGTTACCAAACAGAAACGAGCTGCAGCAGGTGCGCTTAATCCTGCGACCCCCCCCACTCAGTTCCCCAGTATCCTCGAACGTTGGTTTCAGCCCGACATGGAAGTGCACATTCAGCGGCGGATTTGTCGAGGCTGATCCGCAATAAATGATTTCCGAACCCACGCATCGTCCGTTCGGGGTCGTCGATCGTTTTTCATCCCCGACGTCACCTAATCGTGGTTACATATTCCCACCAACCCGGCCCTCCGTACAGGAACGACCCAGACCCACAGCTAAACGTCTCTTCCGACTGAGGGTCCTGCCCGGAATAGCACCGTCATTCACCCAAACGCGACGACACAAAACTCACTACCCTCAATGCCTTGCTCCATCCGACGAAACAGAGGGCTACTGGATGTCTTCACCATCGGTTCACGCACTTTCCGCTTGTGTGGCACTTTTCACCGATACCAATCGGTACCCCGGCCCGTCGATTCCCGAGTCTCCCAAGACGACCAAGGATTGGCTGCCATGCTATCGTGCTTCGCAAACGGCTCAACGTTAGCAGCGATGGAGCTGGCAACGAGAATGGGCACTTCCGGTGCGCAGAAAAAAAAATCCCACCCGTGTCCCGGGAAAACACACAGCACAGCTCAGGATCGGTGTTATTGTTTTGTTCCGGATTTTCACCTCCCGCTTGCGACTATTTATCGAATAGCTGTCTCGCGCACTATTCGTTGACGTACGTACCGCGTTGCGGATGTCCTTTTTGGACCGTTAGACCACACAAGAGGAACGGTCAACTCGGAAGAAAGATCTCCCCCGAGCAACAGCTCAACCTGACACTTGCCAGCTCCGGATGGTGACGGAAAGTGACGCAAAGCGGATCAACACCTGCATCGCGCAACGGTGTTGTGTTTCAGGTTGTTTGTCCAATGTAAGGGTAGGTTTCAATTTTTTATTGATCTGCAAACAAAAACCAACTCAGCCATCCACATTCAAAATTTATCGCTTATTAGAGTTTGGTAATAAAGCAGAGCAAATGAATCTGCTATGACTTTTGATAAGCCGCTTGAGGAGTAGGGATTTGAAACAGAAACTGATACGGTTGCGACACGTCTGTGCCGTTTAAACGGACCTAATCCTCACGTAAGATCCTTGAAAACTGATTCACAAGCTTCTGAAGACCCCCTGATGGAGCATAAATATGCGGAGATCATAAAGAACTGTGCCGAAAATTCCAATTCACAGGCCCCCCGCCCGAACTCGACGGAGCACTCGAAACTGAACCCCATAATCCCCGCCACATCCCAGGGGCGTCTCGTGCCAAGGGTTGTCAGAAGGGTTCTCAATATCCTCGGGCCGTGGAACAAAAAAGAAAACTCAAAGTGCGCGCTCGCTTACAACACTGCTCAATGGGGTACGGTAGTGGCTTAGCCCGGGCCAAGGATATCGTGTGTCGCAGCCGTCAATCCGGAGGGTCGCCACACCATCGTATCGAATCGTGCTGGTGGCGTGGGTTAAGTGGTGGCGAAACGGATCTAAACGGACCCGACACAAGAAAGGCAGAAGAAAAAAAAAGCGTGGGCCTCCAAATCTTGAATGGAATGGAAAACTAAGGCAACTGAGGAAGTCCGTATATATATATATAAGAGCACCCCGTGCGGATACGGACACCGTGATGGAGATGTCCTAAAGAGCAGACACACGCACGCACACACAAGCACACAACACGCCCGTAGGCCTACTTCCGGCGCGAACGCATGAATGCAGGTCGAAGTACGGCGGGCGACCTTATTTTCCGTTTTGTTTCTCATCTCCCATTTCCCGCACCAGATCTGCCATCTGCTGGCTGCGTTAACCTGGTTCCGTTCGGGGCCGGGGCGACCGCCGACGGCAATCTGGTTCCGGCCGCACATTTTCGTCGAGTTCCTGTTCCGGGTTCACAGCGTCGCAGTGGTAGCGAGCCATCCACCGTCCGTCGGTGGCGTCAGCTGAGTTAAGTGGATCACTCGACGGTGGCCCGGCTCGAGCTTTTCATTGCGAGCCATTGCGCAACATCCTCATTTTCTTCCTCACTGGGGCGCTCCAGAAGGACCGCGTTTCGAAATTAAAGCCACAAAAGCGCGCCAATTGAAACCGAGGATCCAGATTTTCTAACCGGGATTCAAAATTAAACGATCGCATGGCCAAGGTGTTAAGCATATTGCTTGCTACCGAGAGAGTGAGAGAGGAAATACCCTAGTGTCCTCGATCACCATTAAAAAGCGACCTAAGGATACTCGCGCGCGCGGACACTCGCCCCAAAAATCCCGAAACGGTGCCAGAGCCTAACGATTCACTTCCTTCTGCACCGGGGTCGAGGGTCGTCGCAGGATGATAAATTCCCAGCAGCAAGCAAACGATAGTTTCACGCGGGCGGGGCACCGGGTGTCAAACTTCCGGCCAACGGTCTCTCAATGGAAGAAAAAGGGAAGCAGAAAAACAAAAACCAAAACGGGAACAAACGGACATCGGAACGGAAGTGGAGAGTCTGCCGTGTACGGAAGGAGCTTTCATTAAATAATCTCCATTTGAATGCCGCCGGTACGCCCGGTGCCCCCCGGACGATCAAAGGCCCGGGGCCCAACCCAACCCCGGGAGGTGGATAAGTGAAAACGCCCGCCAGGACCCGCCGGAGCGTGATGATTGTTTTCACGTTGACCCCCCCATTCACGGGCTGATGGCGAAAGGATGAAAATTAAATCCCATTCGAGATTCGAGCAGCAGCGCCCGGCCGGGGGGCAAAGCGAAGCGGCCCCATCGAGCAACTTCACAACCAAGGATTAGCCTGGCCGCGGCGCGTTGCGCAAAGGGCCAAAGGATTTGTTATTTCTATTGATTTTCGAAAAGTTTTACCAATGTAAATTTATCGAGCACTGGTGCCGGTGGCGTTCGGAGCTTTACTTAATGCTCCGACAAAGACCGGGAACCGAACTGAACATGTCGGTCGGTCGGTCGGGATTTAGTTCTGCACACTGCACGCTCTTTTGTGGGTGTGCCACGTTCGTTATGCTGAAATCCGGCCGGCGTACGTTTGGATAGCGGTTGCTGCCACAAGTTGCCGTGGTTGCGTTAAACTAGCAGTGGAAGCAATAAAGTTCTTACTCGGAGTTCCACCAACCGATTTGCGAGATGGTTGAACGATATTTGCATTGCCTTCAAGTGCCATTCCAGAGCCATAAAAGATGGAAAGTGCTGCACTTCACAACCTTCCGAATGCCGATCGTTCAAGGTGGACGGAGAACAAACGTGAGCGAATCACCTCACCCTAAAAGGGCGCACAGTCTAAGAAGGTGAATTAATAGAGAAAAAGTCCGATTTATGGATCAACCCTCAACCGAACAAACTGCCGTCAACGCAGTATTCGAATGCGAATCGAATCAAAAAAGGGTGGTCAGGCTTAATCGAGACGAGAAGCACCGAGTCAGCACCGAGGAAGCATCTCCCAATCTCAGCTCGGTGTCGCCCTCGGACACCGGCCCGTCAGCCTGCGAAGAGCCGCTCCTAATCGTATAATTTAGCAAGCGACGACAATCTATTCCCCTACACGGGTCATTTTATCATTTTTATGTCCCATTAAATTTAACTGCAACGGCAAAAAGGTTTGCCGGTCCAGGTGGGCCAGCGGTCGCTCTGGTTACCCCGGGCAGCCGTCGCCGGTATCGCTGGCAACCGCAGACGGGACCATATTTCAACTTCCGCAGCTTTCGCAAGCTTCGTTAGCTTCGAGCTACACCGTTCCGGATAGTGGACGAAGAAAAACGCAACCGGCATCATCGTCGCCCCGGTCGCACTGCACCGAATCTCTTCTGGCTGTTGCCAGGCTTCTCTCGGACCGCGTGAAGTACCGCACCACCCGGGACATCCGGCAGCAATAAAAAGCTTTCATCCGTAATCGTAATTCTTTCACCGATAGCCGGGTCGGGTCGCTCCGTTCGAACGACAGCAGCCGTTCAAAACATCAGAAGTGCACCCTTCCTCCACGGGGTTAATCATCGGCACGATGAATGCGTTGGACGTTGTTGTTGGGCATACGTACCGGAAGCAACATGAAACGTGTGAGATCCGGGGCCTTGGGAGCATCGAAAAAACACGGACACCAATCGGACACTTATCTTGGCGGTGTGGCTCAAAACTCCTATTCCGATTCTCCGACTTGAAGGTGATTGTGGAGCAGGACGACCACGAAATACGGAGAAAAGTTTTTGATGTCATCCAGGCATCAAGTAGCAGACTGGTTTCGATCGTTTACAGATCGATCGAGTGGCGCGAATGAAGCATAATTTTCGTTTACCATGCATGCATGACAAAACATTGGCCACGCTACGATAAGAACCGTCCAGCATCAAGTCCGTCAGCCCGGAAACCCGAATTTGTGCTCTCGACAGCTGCATTCAGCTCGCGATACAGCCTTCGGCCTGGCGTTGGCGTTCATTTTCGCATTCGCAAAATTTGCATACCAAGCGGACTCGTCCCAGTTTCTTCGGCCCAGCCGAGCCGGGGGCTTACTGTTGAGAGCATTCCGAAAATCCCTCCACAGTGCCCAGCAGCTGACGATGGAATAAGCCGTGCCAACTGGCCAGCGTTGTGCGCCGAAGCCTGCAGGATGTCAGCACGCCAGCCAGACAGTCAATAAATTCGCGCGATCTGCGTCAGCGAAGTATGATGTTCTGTTTGGGTGTTCTCTATTGTAAACCGTTTATTAAAGTGTACCGTTTATCAAAAAGTACATTTTTACAATTTTCAAAACATGTTGCATAAAGCACACAGGTCCTGTAGGCCACCGAACGTGTCAGAGATGGCTTCTAAAGGCCTTTCACTGTTTATCCATTGCAGAAGTTTCAAACTGTCCCTGCGTCAACCCGCGTAGAAGATACGTCAGAACTTCGTTTCCCGTGGGGTCCCCGGCCTGGTGCTCTGCGTCCGCCACCGCAAACCTCCGGCCGCCGGAAACACTCACGACCGTTGATGGGTTGATTTCGAGCGAAACGGAAACAATCAACCCACTCCGGGCCGCGACGTGGCGCGTTGGGGTGCGTAGGTCCAGTCCGGAGGGAGTTGTGCAAAAGCCTCGGCCAGGAACCAAAACCCCGGGATTACGTCATGTGGAAACGGGATGTGGACCGAAAATTGGGCATCCCGTTTGTCAGGACGTCAGACCGGGTGGTCCGAGGGCGCGTGCTAGGGCGCAACTGGTCCGGAGTTTTATGTTTCGGAAAATATCCTTCGCCGAATAGGTCAGAACGAGAAAATGAGCGCACAGCGCTAGCGATTGTTTCTAATAGCGTCTCATTGACGTTCGAAATTGACGAGCTCGATCTTTTTGAATGCTCAACCAAGAGGAACAATTACTCTTTGGGACTGGTTTGGGGGGGCCCCCGGTGGGGCATGTATTTTGTTTGACAGTTACCGAGCGGTTTGATGGGCGATAGAGCTCAGCGTGGGCAGGTTGACTCAACATAAATTCAAGCCCGGAATGAGGAATATAATAAACAGTTTTTTTCCTTCTGAAAATAGCGAGCAAGCTCCAGAGCCGTGGAGCATAGCGCAACGGAACCGAACAAAGGTCAACCTGTTTGCGTTGTCCGGATCGACACTCGGGATGGCAAAACGAAGCCACTGCGAAAATCGATCAGCCAATCGGGGCCATGGCGGGGTTGCCACTTTCTTCGAATTTCTAATAGATTTAACGATGAGGGACTAATTAGATTTCGTCCCAACGGCAACCGACGCACGCCCTACCCCGGTTTGCCGGGCGGAAACTGGTTGCCAAACACAAAGTAGCAACGAGACCACCATCATCCACCGGAACATCGGCACCGGCTTTTGCGACGCTTTTTTTACTCTTACCTTTGGCTCCGACAACTAATCTCATTCTCATTACACTCGACAACGCGGGGCGCGCCGGAGACTTGGTCACCGTGGGGAGACACAACTTGACCAACACACTTCCGACTGCAAAGTGTGTTAGTGTGTGTGTGTTCATTGTGGCGCCATTTTGTGACAGGAACATCTCTGTTCGTTGGGCCGCCGGGCAAGCTCGAATCTGTCCGGTCCGCGCTGGCTTTGGCTTCCGTCCGTGTTTCTTCCCGAGCTACTCGGGAAAAGCGGAAAAACGGGAAAACTTTGCAAATAAGCGCTGGCGGGCCAGGCTACACCGCTACACCATTGCCGCTTGTTTCCACTTTCCACGCCGAGACGCCTCAGGCTCAGCTACACTTGTTAGCCGAGTGCCAGTGCGGAGAGCAGCGCAACGTTGCGACCGGAAATTGAAGGTCCTTTGGCCGGTTGGCGGCAATTGTTTTGCTTCTAACTAACTCAACACCTTGCCCCGACCACGCGCCCTTGGGTTCTCCGGTGGACCAAGTCGAGCACCGAGTTGAACACGACTTGCCAAGGGCCACGGAAGTGCCCTTGCCCGCCAGTCGAAGGCGAGAGACGACGACGGCGCAAAAGTGCTAAGCGCTTGACGTTACTTACTTTTACATTTTCGTAATTTTTCTCCAAATGAAAACGGCGGAATCGAACATAAATGAAAAATTGACCACACCAACGGAAACGGTCAGAAGGTTCATTATTTTATTTGGAAAGCTTACAGAAAGCGAAAATGAAGTTTGTCGCAACGTGGCAACTTACACCAATTACGATTTGAACGAGGAAAGAACTCGAAAAGAAAATCTGTCAACCACCTGTTAGGTGACTCGGCGGCCTTCGGTCCGGAAAAAGCTTGAATTCCATTTCCTTTTCAAATTGCACTCGCAAAACGGACCAGGAGACGACTCAGACCAAGGGAAAAGGAGAGCGAGAGAGACCCGCAGATCCGAGGTGCGGGGTTCCGGAAATACTTTCGCGCCAAAAAGGGGCGCTCAGACGGCAGATGTAAGATTCATGTCGCCCCATTCCGGGACCGGCGTCAATGTCTGTGGAACTCCACCGAAGCCCGCACACAACGCAACCGTTCCGCGCTAAGAGGTTGAACCGGGGCTCCAACAGGAGTGCTCGATTTTCAGTTCCACAGCACGGCACCACTTCCGGTTCCGCACCCGGTGCCGCCGGGGGGAGCCCGGGCCCGGGACCCGGCACACGATAATGAACGTGTGTATTTTCGGAGTAAATATTTAATGAAATTATGCACACAATCGTAGTCGACGAGAAGCCGAGATCCTTCCATTTACAACCAACGCGCGCCGGTACGTGGGAATCGCAAGTTCGCCCCGGCGTTCCCTTTTCCATGCCACCGCAATCCATTTCCGGGGCGCGAACAAAAAAAACACACACCAACACGAAAATGCGACCGGAGCAACCGGAAGCCGTGTTTAAAGCGTGCATAACAAGAGGCGTCATAAGCTCGGCGCCTTTTCTTTGCAACACTTCGATCGGGGCACCCGCGGGCACTGCGGGATGGATGTTCTCGTCGAAACTTGGGCCTCCATTTTTTACCGTTACGGGCTCTACTAGACGGCCGAACTGGGCACTAATTTTGCCACTTTACATCGAGGGCGAAGCGATTCGTGGAAACTTCAAGATGAAAGCGCGCCAACACACGCGCTAATGGCGCGGTATAAATAAAACCCGATTTTCTGTCAAGCTTCCGGTGCCGGAAACGCAATCGGTTAAGTTGCTGCGTGCGGCACAGGTGGCTACGATGTGCTAGACGTGTACCATTTAATCATTGTCAACCCGTCGGGCGGGCGGGTAAAGTTCTGTTTGAACAACAAAATGTCTCTTTCGATTTTGTTGCGAACTTATTAGAAAGTCCCGTATAAATCGCAATGTTCACCGAAAGGGGAACCGAAATCGTTGCCAAGCTCGTAAAAGCATCAAAACTCCTTTTCGCCCCATAAACGGTGCAGTTATTGATTTCGCGCGATCCGATTCAGAGGATCGTCTCACGTGGCACACAAGCGCACGCACACGTACTATCGCAACTGTTGCTGAGAACGTGTAACGCGCCATCAAATGTATTTCATCAACCCCGGCTTCCCCGGCTGCCATGCTTCATCTCGGACGACATCGGCGTCCGGTGAAATCATAAAACCAGGACAGCCAACATAACACATGGGTTCAAAAGTCTCGGGCCTAACACATAGCTGGCGGCCAGTTTGTGAGTTGTTGTGCGAAAAATGACACTATTTTTGTTGTTTCCAGATCAATGGATCAAAAACCACTTTCGTGTTTTAATTTTACACTGCTTCTGAACGGGAAAATATATCGTTCAAGAAAATGGTTTGAAAAGTATTTTAAGAACTCAGTGACGACGTCCAAATCAGTCAGAAAACATTTAAAAAAATCCAAAAATCATTTTAAAAAAATAAAAAGCGAAGTTGCATGAGTTAGCTGACATTGTCAAGATATCAAAAGAACGTATTTCAGGATTCCAAAAAGAAAGGAGCAAGGATTCTTAGAAGTGTTCGTCCACCGTCTTCAGCAGATTTGGCTCCCAGCAAAACTATACTGGCTATAAATACGGCCCGGTCCGTTATTTTAAGATTAAAATTAGTAAAATTATTTGAAATGAAAGAAGCTTTTGGGTCAAAGTGTAACAAACAACAGCAACAACATAAAACGGTACTGGCTGTTCCCAAACCTAAAAATAAAAACGTTGAAATTGAGACCTATTTTGGGGAAAACGATAAATCGCCTTTCGAAAGTAATTAAAATGTACTCAAATGTTAGAGCGCCCTCGGAATGACTGTTATGTGGCTTTAGTTCAAGAGTGCCGTTTTCATTCTTAGGCCCTTGACTTTTCAACCCACGTGTTAGTTCGCTTGCTATCGTTTCCAATCTCAATCCATCGGTCCCGACCGTGCCAGGAGGATATTATCCTTAACCCGGAACCCGGGACCTGGCGACGGATGACAAAAACAGTGAGCTGGAAAATGATTTCAGTCAGTCCCATTAAACGCAGCATCCTTTATCCTTCGCGGTGCATTAGGGTTCGGGCTAGCGACAGCGACAGAAGGGTCGCCACCGGGCCATGAAACAGCGACCCAACCAATCCTGCCAACCGCCGACAAATCGAACCGAGCGGCGGCAGTCGCTGCCCGTGGGCCACGTGTGCGTTGTCCTTCGGCGTCGGACACACACCGAGATCATTATCCACCCCGCACGATGGTGTCTGTGATAGTCCATCGCCTGGTTTGAAGACGGAATGTCACCATCGTCATCATCGTCGTCTTGTGGCCGTTACGGGGGAGAGCGGGTGCAGCCGTCCACTGTGGCGGAACAAATGATTAATATATCATTTCAAGCTGGTTGATAATCTGTCCCCTTTCTGACCCGGCTGTCACCCTGCTGCCCAAAACAGCAGCCCCGTACCCGGACGGGTGTCGTGGCCGATGATTGCACTTTAAGACGCAACCACCCTCGAGCCCGGCATATAGTGCTGTAAAATCGTCCTTCCGTCGTCCTGGGGATACTGGCCAGCGAGCACGCTTCCGGCTGCGATTTAATGCGCACCGCAGCCTTCGCGTGGCGCGGGAAGCCAAATTTTGGGAAGTGCTTTTTTATGGCCCAACCCATAAATTATATCGCGCTGGCCGCACGGGCACGGAGTGTTGGCCGAGTCTGTCCAACGCAGATCATCCCGGTGGTGGACCCTTAATCGCGAAGAAGAGCCACCGCATTTAACCCCCCGGCACAGGCGGAACAGTGGGCTGCGTGCGTTGCGGTCAACCTCGTTCGGACGGAAGTGTCCTTTGGGTGAGGGGAAGATGAGAAGCGTGGAAAACATGCTTCAATCGTTGCCCGCGTGACAACTGCACAGCCGTTAAAGTGATCGATTTCCGTCGGGTTCTCATGCCGGTGGACGGTTGGGACTCAGCGATGATAGCTACACGACAAGTACACTACTCGTCGAACGTATCCAGACGCACAGGAGTTAAGTCAATGGCAGTGACTATTTAGTTACTGTACACTTATACAATAAATCTGAGGGGTTGAATGTTGTTTGCTGATTTAATGAGTGAGGTATATTTTAAAAGATTTTTATATGGACCTTTGCTTTTTCGAATAATCGAAGAATCAAAAGTGAATTAGAGTAAACGAGATGGAGAAAGTTAAGAAGCTGCTCATTAATAGTTTTAATGCAAATATTCATAGATTCATAGATCTTTACCAATAAAATAAACCTACCTTTAAATCAATGATCCTGTAACCCATAATAATTGAAAATAGTTGCTGAAGAAACTAAACTTAAGATTTCCAAATATACAGAAGGCTTGCTTGCTCTTTCAACATTTAAACCAGAATTTAATCTTCAGTGGATGCAATTTTTTTACTGTTAAAAATGTTGTCCCTTTTTTTAATAATCACATTGTTGCACATTTAAATAATACGAATCTCGCCAGTCGAATAACATTTACCTTTTAAAGCAATGTTTAGACACCTTGAAACACCTGACCTGGACAACAACTTTCATCCGGCAGTGTGGGTTCCGCACGGTTAGATTGGAAGTGTTCATCGCGTCCCAGTTTATATCGCATGCCGCGCATCTTCAGCGTCCCAATAACAAGCTGTTTCAGCGTTGATTTACACCGTCTCCACACAACTGCACGGCATCGATAAGTTATTAACGATCATTTACACGAAGGCGATGAAAACACTCGGCAGAGATTTATACCCGCCCATAACGCCCAGAGCGAACGGAGCGCCCGTAACCCGGGAAGCCGAAACATCTCCCGTCGGGAAGGGCTCACCGTCGTCAGGCAAGAATCCCTCAACTGTGGACCGGTGAGGACTTCATCGTTTCGACACTGGACCGTCGGCGCTTCATCCATCGGGACGTGTGTTATCCACTTCAGTCCGTCCGCTCCGTCAGCGAGGCCGTCCCCGAACAAGAAATCCATTATCCCAACACCGGCTGCGGTATCCCCCCGATGCCAAGGATGCCCAGGAAGAATGGCTGGCTGGTTTTCAATTCATTTTTTTCGGGCCACCCTCGCTGCGGCAAGTGAAATTGGACAACAGCAAACGTCAGAACGCAACAAAAGGCCCTACAGTCACCCTGTAGGCCGCAGGGATTTCGCGTCAGTGAGAAGTCAATTTTCGAATTTCGCTTTTCCCACCCAAAACAGCTGCTCGGTGGATTTCCATTTTCCCAGGGCGGCTACGGCTGCTGCCTCTGCCGCCGGGAAAACGTTGACTCACGCAAATTGGCGGCTTATTTGTTAACCATCGCCAGAGCGGCAGGGCCGACCGTCCGTCGCCAGTTCGTAGCGGTGGCTCAAGTTTGCGTGATTTATGAAACAACTACATGATGAGGATATCCATGGCCTGGCGTGGAGACCGGAATAAAAGGGACACCCAACCTGGCCGAAACCCCGTTATCATTGTGTTTTTTTCCCGGGCACCAACATTCCAACACCGACAAACAAAGAGTGAAATATGTCACAGCCATACATATACACTCTCACGTGTGGTGCACGATAACGACGGGTGAGATAAATCTTTTCATCACCGGATCCGGCACTGGAAAAGGACCTTCCCCGTGGCACGTGCCCGGCGCGTGATGATGGGCGCCAATACGCACCGAAATGGCAGTGTAATCGAAGGCGCTGCGGTCTTACCGGGCCCGAGCGGGCTTCGTGCGGCAAGAACTGTACACCCGTCCATGCAAACAAGAAAATCGCTTCGTTCCGGTCTCGGTTGGAAGCCGACACTCGAGCCCCGGAACCTTTCTCTCTCTTTCTCTCTCGAAGGATGCATGATTGTTTGCGCAAGGATAATGGACTCATCGGCAATGTACAAATGTTTACCAACACGCTGGATCTATGCTCCGGTGGAGATGCTCCGATTCTTTCACAACCTTTTTGATGGTAAAAGGTGCGGTTCGCGAATGCCTCGAATCGACGTTTTACGAGGTGCGCTAAGGCGAACCGGAGAGTCACCCGCGAGCCGCATTAGGAGAAAGTTTTGTATTGAAATCAATTATTATCGCGATGCTCATAAATGGTTGAGAGGAGTTCTTGATTTGATGCTTGTTGCATCTTGCTGCATCTGGCTGTTTGTTCAATTAAATATTCAACAGCAAATGGCAACGGAAAGCCTTTGTGTTGATCTGATAAAGGTAAGAAGTTAATTATGCACAAACAACGAATTCATTTCATTAGATTGAGTTGGTGCCAACAAATCTTGACTTAAAGTCAATCGTTTACGGCACCCGTATCCCCGGCCTGTGCTATACTACGGTGTCCTTATAAATGATACTTCAAGCGACGCTTCGCTGACTTAAATCACTGACTTAAATCATCAGCACACGCCAACAAATTCAAAACGGGAATTCGGGCAAAGATTCACAGCAAAAAATCGAGTCCAAAAAAGTCCTATTCACTTGCCAAAAAAGCGCAGTAACGTGGCTACGTAAACGAAGTTTGATTCAATTGTGTCCTTTTGCTCCACGCCCGGTGCGGTTGGTGTTTGATTAACGTTACCATTTTCTCCCGGGGAAGCATCCGGCATCCCCGGTAATCATATTCATCCGCGCGCGCCCGGAACCACATCCGGATTGCGAGGGTATTGTTTGTGTGTGGGTGTGTGTGCGGTGGCCCTTTGAGTGTGCCGAGAAAACACGGTGCCGGGCCGAGAGCAAAAGGGAATGATAATATTTTTCACCAATTTTCGCCACGACGCACTGATACCCGGAACTCGACGTGGAATGCACACTCAAACCCGGCCCGGATTGGGGGGCCCGTACAGAAGAAGAAAAAAAAGTTATCTACCATCCCACCGACCCCACCCAAAAAAAGGAATACAAATGAAGCCAAGCGGCCAACACCGGCGGCTTCTCAAGAAAGCACTCGACACGGATCCGTGCCACCGGAGCCTGCCTCTAGAGCTTCCGGGGCGCAGCTATCAAGTGACCGTAAAAATGCTTCGAATTGTTTTGCGCTCACTATGGGGCCGCTGCCCCATTAGGTGCCGGTGCCCTGCCCCGGGTGTCGGTGGGGGTGGAAGTTCCGTGGTCGCCCCAGGCTGAGTGTCGAAATTTACGATACGATCGTTCCAATCGCCGCACGTAGACCGCTCGTCCGTTGGGTGCGCACCATCGATAAGACTCTTATTTTTACACCGCGGACACCATCGGCGGATCTTCTCGGTTCGGGCGACTCTTCAACCCGCCACCGTTCAAGGAGTGGCGCTGCTATCCTTCAAAATAGCACCCCTCGGATGGGATTTCAATTCCATTTGTATTATCAACCGGCGAGTGACACCATAAAAGCCGGATCCGTTCTTACGGTAAGCCCAGCCAACGAGCTCGCTGCGAAGTAATTACATTGAAAGTGAATAAACTCAGCGCCGGGGGCGAGGTCCGAGGTTCTTCTGTTCTATCGTGACGCGAGATCGTTTCCTTTTAATTGATAAGAAAAGAGCATCAAGTTCGCATCGCGGCACGCAACTCGGCTTAAAGTCTAAATTAGTGTCGGCAGATAATGTTTGCTGCCGGCGAACATTTCATTAGGGGTTCTTCTTTGGCGCCATTATCGGAATCACACCCGGTGCTGAAGACGGTGACGGTGCCTCATGCGTCTGCTGGAATTTTCCCGGCGACACGGACCATCAACGGATCATTTGATTTTCTGTCTTAACTGTTGCTAAGAATTTGAATGAATCAAACAACATAAAAGCGGCTTCCGATGTCGTGTGAGTGATAAAGTTGGCATCATTAATCAACCGAGGGTCCCGTCTGAGTCAGGCATTCTATGTCATTATGTCCGTCCATGGGAAAAAGGCACACAGGGAGTCGTAGTCCTTTTCGTATTCACTGGTGGCGGCAACTGAAGAATGTGACCAGGTCTCAGGTATAATATGCGTAAGACAGTTGTTAAACCGTCCCAGTCGTGTTGATGCAATCAATCAACGAATAATTCGACTTACTATTATTCATTGAGTTTAAGCATTAAAAATCCATCTCTCCCATCGCGCGCACCTGCAAGACGGCAGTTTCGCGCTGCAGCATAATTTGGGACGATCTCCGTCTCCGCTAAACGATCCCAAAACTCCATCCATTTGTCCGACAAAACGGTCCAGTCCACCACCAGCGACAGGATGGCGTGGCGGCGACTACGTGTTTCACTTACGTGCGACATGAAATATCTATTTTTCCCTCATTATCTCACTACATAATAATCCTCGCCGGCCGGCCAGTGCAAGGCCAGGGTCATGTCAGGGCAGGCCACCAGATGATGCTGCCCGACAGTGGAACGGTTCTACTTCCCTCTGTTTTTTTTTTGCGCTCTCTCTCTTTGTTAGCGTCGGACGGACACATGATTGCGTGCTCCGTGTTCGTGTTTCGTTAGGTCCGTTTTATGCGCGCCAACCCACCCCAAGGACCGGAGCATGTGCGCTGCGGTGCCACAATAGAGCGCGCAGCTGATGCCAGACGGCCACGGCTCGCCTCGTCGGGTGTACGGGTTGTGACATAAATGTAAATGATGAATTTTTCTCGCTCGCTCGCTCGCTGTGCACTTCGTGTCACAGATCGCTTTCATCGCCGGGGGCGGCGTCGTTCAATTTGTCCGTATTCGGATTACGACCACGTACGGACAAACATACCGCCCAACCCGGACCGGACACCAGACCAGACACCAACGAGCCAGGCACCACCAGGCTGGGGACTGGCTTTGTGGTTGGACAGTCGACGAAGGACTCCGAAGGACTCGGATGTGTTCGAACTCCCGGGTGGAAATGCTACTTGGTACTTTGGTGTGGCCAACAAGTAGTCTTGGCCTTCCAAATTGAGTTTGGGTGATTTCGCCTTTAAAAAAGTCATTCCAACTCCTACTTTGGACATTTATAAAGTAAAAATCTTAAATAACCACTCCATAATGTGAACCTACTATTCTTAGTATTCCGGCAACCGTAATTCTTTTCAGCAGTATGTTGACGTCTTCCGTAAGCAGCAAAAAGGCGTTCCGTCGTTTGATTTGGTGCCTTCATTGTGCCATTGTGCCGTGTCGTAAGTAAGCGTCATTAACTGAAAAGCACTGTGCAGCCACCGGTTCTTTCCATCCGGCGGGTTTTGTGTGAAATTAAAATCTTCTACGATGGCTGCATTCAAATTTCCACATGCGTGTAGCTATCAAACGTCCCTCACCCGGCCGGGGCCACCGGGGCTCCCTCCGTCGCGTTCGTCGGAAAACCCAGGCAAAAGGTTAAGCCGCACAATCTTCCGGCGACCCGGCGTTTGGCTTCGGGTTCAATTCATCGTTAGCCGGATGGCCACCAGACCGAACCCCGCCCGCTCGGCTTACACTGTGTGTGAGTCCTGGTCGTCCTCGTGGGCAAACAGACAGAACCGGCGAGCATCGTTAGACGCTCATTGCTGCAACGGCGCTGCACGTGGAGACTGTGCCATGAGAGCGACACTGGCGCTGCACACGAAGCCCATAATTTATGTCCTTCCCACCGTTCGCCCCTGGGAAGGGGCCGTGGTTTTGCCAACGGGTGCCACTTCTTTTTCTGTGCGCTCGCCTTCGCTTCCTTTCGAGCGCCATTTTTACTGACATTCGCCCACCGGCAAGGATGACGGGCCCCCAGAATGGCTTGCGGGCGTCCGTGTGGTGTCTTGTTACGTGATGCGCGAACGCCGCCTAAATTAGAGTCAAGAAAGTACGGATATTCCGGCTCGAAGACAACAAAGTTCGTCACTCAAAAAGATTTGATCACACACCCGTCGGTCGGACGGCTGGTGAAGCCTTCCACGTGCGCCAGCATAATGCTTACATCGACGTGACTTCTCTCTGGTGTATGTGATGAAGATTTTCTTGAAAGTCTGCCACCGGCGTGCGTCGAGAATGCAACTCGACGACGACGACAGCCAAACCCGGCGCTCGCTGTTTGGCTGGGCTGATGATGAAAAGTGCACGTCGCCTTTCATGTTTGTGCCGCCTGTCGCCCGTTTGATGGCACGAACGCCGAGAAGCCTGCCCGGGGCGCATCCAGGACTCGCCGACGGCGGCGTCGGCTTGCAGTCAAGCGTCACGACTTTTAATAATTGAAAAAAAAGCGAACACAGTACGAAACGGCAGACGGCCGTCGGCGTCGGCGGACAGATCCTGTCGAGTCGGAGGCCCTTCTCCCTCCACGATAGTGACGAAAGGGCGGATTCTTCACATTGCTGCACCCTTTCACGGCGCAGGTGAGCGCTACCCGTCGACCTCGACTGCTAATTACATTCCGTCACGTACCCATCATTCGCCAAAGTGTGACACACGGCCCGTGAAGTATGCTCCCGTCCGCCCGCCCGTGTGTAACGACCCCCCCAAAATCCACCACTCACTCGCGCTCATCCTGCGCATTCCGATGGGCGCAGGAGTACACCAACGGTATGCAGTCCTCTGCCGTTACAACAACGGATGGCCTTCAGCAGCATCCTCCTTTCCTGTGCGCCCAACTGGCTCCACTCCTGCAGACGGATTTGCTTGGAAATAAAAACAAAATCGGATTCCAGGACTCGCCTCAGCACGGTTGGTGCTGCATTCCAACCGTAACCGGATTAATGGTTAGAAAGACATCCCTTAAAACCCGGGGACCCGGGACGCGAAAAAACTAACGTCCTAGAAGAACGAGCAGCACTCGCAGCACAGGACGCAATGGATTGTGAGCAGTAAAAACGGGTAAGCATCTTCGGCCAGCCAGCAGCAGGAGGGAGTGCAAAAAACAAGACAACCCGGTACGCCATCCTAAGTAATTGCGACGTGGTAAATGAGCGTTACAAACGATGGTGCAAATTATTGAACCTCATTTGCCGAGGAGACCCCACAGTTCGGGGGCAAACCCGCTGTTGGCGACAGTTCCATGCACTTGAAGTGCCAGCGCCCTCGGCAAACCCCCGGGTTGATGAGCTGGTCGCGGAATTAAAATTAGTGAGTTGATTAAATTTTCCAACACGTTTCACCGCTGCCCTCTGCCCGAGGGCGATTTCGACATGCCACTGGCTCCCGGAGAAGGGACCTTTATTTTTAATTTCTTTCGCGCGCCCTAAATTTGGAGCCCACCGGGAAGCTCAAGTGCTCATAAATGTCGGCGCATTAAATAGTTTTAACTTTTGGCCTCACAACGAGGCCATTACGAGGGCGTAAGGGAGGGCTCTAAACCAGAGTCAAATCAAACGCGAGCCAAATCCTTCGACGCGAACAAGCAATCCACAAACGGGTTCGTAAGCTGCCAACGATCGGTGGCATCGGTGTCGTTGCAGCGCGAGCGAAAGATTAATGATACCGGCCCGGCCCGAATCCGAGGGCCGTCGACATAATTAATTTAGGTTAATTAACCTCCCGGAACGTAATTATGTCCGAAGCGCGCCTTTTGAAACCATCCTATGGATTACAAATCGCGCGGAACATCGAAGATGGACGAGCCCGACCGACCGAAGCATCACTTCCGGTGCGTAAATCTTGCACGCACGGCAACAGCACGCCGACACTGGTGACACTCGGCGTTCGCGTTCGAAATCGGTCGTGAAAATTAAGATCCCCAGCAACGGCGACGACGACGACGATGGGTCGTAATCCATTAATAATACATTTAACCACACAAAACCATGGCTCGGATGAGGGCGGCGAACAAATAGAAGCTGGGCCCATCGAGAAACAATCGGTGGTGAAAATTCAAACCGCACGCACCGAAAAGCGGTGCCCCGGTGATTGACGATGATGATGAGCCCGTTTTTCGGGGAGGAACGACGGACAGGAGTGCGCCGAAAGCGACGATGATAAACGACAAGTTCCGGATGGTGGCCAGCGAAGAAGGCCCCCGGTGATTGAGATTAAACCCCATTGCGTTCACCCTTCAACACTCATTTGTAGCGGAACGCCGATCACGCGCCGTGATAAGCGGGATGGCCGTCCGGCGGACGAAAAGGATGCTGATGGCAATCCGCACGCCAGCTGTCTTGTTCCGCGGCGGAACCGGACGGGCCACTTCGTTTTCGTGTTCGTGTAAAATAAAAGTAAGCTTAGGCCGCGGTTGCACAGCACGGCGTGTAGATTATTGGATTACACGGCCCCAAAACGACGGGACGCTAAATTGAGCAAAACCTTTCCGCGGAGGTGGTGTTTACAAGGGCCCGCCACTTGGCCGAATAGATAAGCAGGATAATGCGGTCGGCAATGCGCCGAAGCCGCAAAAAAGCGAAAAGATTAGCGTAAACGCGCGCGAAGTGAATCCTTTTCATCTATCCTTTCATCGTTAGTTATTAGCAGATCGCTCTAAATAGAGCAACGAATGATTGAATAGCCACCCGTAAACGAGTGACCGCGACGACCGAAGTTCCTTCAGCAGCGCGCTGAGTGCATGGTTATTAAAATTTTCTCATAAACCGGGCGGCGGACCACCACACAGCACACGAGCCCGGTTTGGGGGAGAAGGATTGAAATTGTTTTCCAGGACGACCACAAACCCGCGGGCGACTAATTAATATTCCGGAAGAATAATCGCTGCACACGCCACCACACAGCTCGCAGCGGTTTGGAGTGCCCGGGACGGCCGTTAGAAAAATCCATTCACGACGGAGCGCGTACACTTGGCGCAAGCCGTCCGAACCGGAAACGCGAACCGGAAACGGTTTCCCAGCAAACGATCAGCAAATATTTTCCACCCGAAGGCGTTTCGCAATTTACGCACCACGTTCGGTAGGACGGTCAGAGTCGGAGCCGGCACCTATTAAAACGGGTCTGTCTCTGTCACAGGGGGCAAGGACACAAGCGTTATCCTTTGCTACGTGCGCCAGGTCCTGCTTGGTGCACCGCACGCTTGCAGTCTGGCCAGGAACTGCTGTTCGGGCGGGAGTTCGGTCGGTTCCATTGTCAGCGTAAACGATTGGCCGATTTCCGGGTTTTATATGTTGGCTGGCCCAACTGGACCGCACTGGACCCCAGCGAGTATCCGGAGGTTCGGTTGGTGACCGATTGATTAAGTAATCAGACTATCGCTCGTTTCAACCAGGGGTCCTGTGGTCCTGTGGCCATCGGCTACCAAATGGCAACATCTCGGCCTGCCCTGCGAGTAACTCGTCCCGGGTCCGGGATGTATCATTGCCGTACCCATTTTGCTAACGATCGCGAATGGGATTTCTTGAAGCGTATCACGAGCATGGCTGGCTGACTGAGTGACTGACGCGGTACGTCGCGCACTAATCGATCCAACCGAATTGCGAGAATATAAATGACATCCTGCACCAATGGTTCGGGTGCGAGTGAAGGCGACATAATCCAGTGATGGTGACCCTTCAGGAGCTGTTGAGCCATCATGACCTTAACACGGCGACACGCTCCGTGTGAGGGGAGTAGATGTGGACCGACATGACACTGCTTACTCGGCTCGGATCTAACTTTATGTATGGAAGGAATTTCCTGTGACGGAGTGCCATAGTGCTAAGGTAAATTGAAAAACTTTGATTTATCACACAACATGTTGATTGTAGAAATTCAATGACATTATCGAATTCTCAGACCAAGCCTACGACCAAGAAGAGTTGCTCGTTACGCCAAGAAAATGTTAACCGAACTAAACTATTGGGTTTTTAATTTCTTCCTTCGTATTGATTCAGAATATCATGGTGATAAACCCAAGTATTGTCAATAATGATGAATCGATGCACAAAATCCTCTTTATCCTTTCGAAACAGCTCTTAATGTTGCCGAGAAAGTTGCATTCGAATGCGTTTTGTGCCATTTTCAGCGGATGAGAAAACTTTCCGAAACCCAAATTTTCAGTAAAAATTGCTTACACTGGCCAATGCAATGCCTAGGGTTTCTACTAAATCTCTTTCAGTAATTCGCCGATTTTTCAATACGATATCCTGTATTTTTTGTCTAAGATTTCAGGTGTTGCTACTGCTTTTACACGTCCTGGACTTGGATCGTCCTCATGTCGGTGCAACAGTCGGTCTGAGTTTTTGAAACAGTTTGAAGAAAGCATCAAAACAAGGTGGAAACACGATGAACGAAAAACGAATTTCACGAAACACGTGTAAGTGGAAACACGATCAGTGATCATCAAAATTCGGATGCGACCGACACCGAAACCCCAAGTTCAAGTAACTAGTTATCGCACTTTTACCATCATACTTTATCGCTACAATCGATTGAGGCCACAAACTGCACGGTAGCTCGAGTAATTCTCCGGCTTTTGCGTGGCCGCGTTTTCCGCTGCCAAATCGACCCGACCCACCCCGACGGCCGAAGGTGATTTTTCCTCCATTAGACATCGCGCGTCGCATTCAAATGCCAAGTCGACCAAACAAACATGCACCGGCAACATGCCGCACGAGGCCTGGAACACTGATTCGCACGGTCGGCCAGGAGCTACCGACGAGGAAAACGCTGCCAAAATAGCCGAAAACCCCAGCCCCAGGAGGAGAAAAAAAACACAGAAACATACACTGCCACATTGGCCTCGCCAGCAGCGGCGGGCGGGAAAAGCACCAGAAGAACAATCACACGTTGCATAAACCGGGCACCGCGAGGGACCGCTTTCCAATATCGGAACACGCCAAATGGGGCTGCTTTGCCAATAGTGCGGAAAACATTTTCCACCAACGCCGCCACCGGCCGCCGAGTACTTTGCCGGGAGCATGCCCTCCCACCACAACCCCATTCGGGGGAGTTTTATTATCCTCGAAGTCCTTGCCGCGCGATGCGCGCCCTCGAAACGGGTTTCGTTGTGTGAGGAGTTTTTTTTTTCCCGCCGGTTCCCCGTTTTTTGGTGGGTGCCGGGAAACGGGGCCGTGGAAAAGTTGGCCGTTTTCCCCACCCCCACCCCCGGGGGAGTCATTCGCGAAAAGCTCGCCGGAGCCGGAGCCGGAGCTGGTGCGCTGGAGCGAAAATGGCACCCCGAAGGGTATTGTTTATGGTACGGAAATCGATGAGGGTATAATGTACGGAACCGAACTGCAACCGTGTGCAATAAATTAGCGATTTCGGTCTGTGTGGGTGTGTGCGGCCGTTCGCGGTCGGCTGGCGCTCGCTGGGCCGACCGGGCTGCACTTCCGGGCCTCTCCGCCGAGTGGGATGCGACAGCGACATGAGCCGGTTCAGTGAACTACGCTGGCCGTCGAGACAGCGCAACCTCCCTGCGAAGCCTTGGCAGCGAAAATCGCATAAATGTCCGCCACCGACCCGGGTTGGTCGGAAGCATCCCCGGGGCACACGGGACCGGCGCAAGCAAATCACATTCACGTCTTGCGCCTGACATGATGGGACGCACCGCAATGAGGCACCGAGGCGATCGATCAATTTCGCCCGCCGACGTGGCAAATAAAATGAAATATTATATTTCGCTCCGCCCGGGGCGATGCTCGGTTTTTAAAAGGATTTTCAAACTCTGGAACCAATCACGCGGATGGTCGTCTCGCCGGCGGTAACGACCTAGCTGGGAGCGCACGGGCAAAAATCGAATCCACCGAAGGAGTCACCCGGCCGCCACCGGCGACCAATCAGTCATCAATTTTCACCTTTAACCAAGGCTCACCGGCAGCACGGGGATCGTTGATTGAAAATTCGCCCCCCAAACACGCGGCTACGATGCTGCGATCCGTGCCGCGTGAAAGGACCCCCGGGCGAAGGCAAGACTCGCTTTCCGAGGCGGCGGCCGCAGACACCGGACCGGTCCCGAGGGCCATTTCGGGTGTTTACATAAATCGATGGAATCGTTTAGGGATAAAATATTCAAAAAAATTCCACACCAACACGCGGCCGGGTGATATTTTTGCGGTACCCACCGCACCAACTCCCGGCGGGCAAATAGAATTGTTTTACCTATTGCTTCACCGAACGCCCAAAATCGCCCAAGTTGGTGTGCGAAGCCGTCGGTCGTAGGCAAAACTTCGGCCGCCGTGCCGTAAAGTAGGTCGGCGCACATTCGAAGGGCCTTTCATCGATAAAACACCCGAAACGCCCGTGGCCGGGACCGATTACGCTAAGACGATTGATACTTTCGACTTTATGAGCCGCACGTTACACACCGGTCCTTGAGGTCCGCCCCCCCGGGGGCTCGGGCTCTCAGCTGATTTTATTTCTCCTTTTCTTGCACGAAACGTAAGACGCTTGCTGTGAACGAATCGATTTTCCGCCCGCAGAACAGTGGAACGTCCCTAAGGCCACTCCAGTACCGTGGGATGTTAAAAAGTGGAATGAAATGGATGGTTCAGGTGCTGGCAAAAATGAAGTGAATTCGCCGGGTTTTACTCCACTTCTATGCCGTGTTGACTTTGTCGCAAGCGAACGCGCTTTGGTCTATAAGCTTAAAGAAAGCATAAATACATCGAGTAGCATCAACACAATTTTATGAGACTGCAGAGACCAAGGCCAGCGCAAGCCACGAATTCTATCCAGCCATGA
>NC_071285.1:50470200-50762211 GCF_943735745.2 Anopheles bellator | reverse complement strand
CGAGTTTTATTTAGGTAAAAATAGAATCCCCAAGTTGGGGCTCTTCAAGACAACAAAACAGTCCAAAATGACTATTGTTTCAAATTGGAGGTATTGAAGGCCTCAAACTAGCACAAGCCACGTAGTATAGATAGTGATTTAATGTACCTGTATTTTTAATCATTGTTATAATTATTTGTACCTTAAACTGCTGATCCTTAAACAGCTGAGAATAAAACAGCTGATCTTAGAAATTCTCTTCTTAGAAATTCTCTTCGTCAAGTTCTCAACAAGCTCTCTAAATCTTCAACAAACGATCAGAGGTGATTAAATTAGGGATCATCCGCATCCTGCATATTTATTACATTATGCTACTTTTTGTTCAACAACATTAAAAAGTGTTATCGAAGGAATCCCACAGACGGCATTGGTCGCACCGATCCGTGTACACTGTTACGAGTGCAATAAATCCGAACAGTGACCACTTCAAGCCTGGGTAGCCAACCACAAAACAGCTACCGCATACATTTAGCTACCGTAGCAAAACACACAATGGCATGTTCATTAATAAAAAAAAAAAGTATCAGTGACCAACAGTGGCCCTTGTGGTACGCGCTTTTTTTATGCCAAAATTTCCCACCCCCGGTGGGTGAGAAAAATCCCGCGAAAAAAATCAATAACAATAATGTATCGGTGTCGGAATTTTATTTCCGGTCGCTGGTCCCTTTCGCAGTGCATTTTTTTTTTCATTCTCCGCCCCCTAACTAACTTTCCACACTGCTGATCCGTGTGCACGGGTCCGTGAAAAACGGGTCCAACAACAATAAAACACACCTAGCACGTGGAAGCTATCAATCAGCGAAAATAGGGAAGGGAAATCATGCATTTTTCAATCTCGTTTGCTCTCGTGAAAGGCCCACCTCTTTAAGCGTCCGGCTTGCCCCGATGGTTGTGTCATTCAAATCTGTCTAAATAATATAGAGTAGTGTTTTTGTGGCGCACAAATATTTTGTTTCGCTTCACAAAGCTCCCGCGAAGGTGTAAGAAGCAGCCCCGGGGCTTGGTTGCCTACGCCAGACGACGACAGGTGGCCTTCTAATCCTTCAATTACCATTCCGACAGTTTGTGTGGCCGCGACTTGGCCGGTGAGGATGCGTCCGCATGACAGGCCTACCTACCTGGACTTGTTTGCCAACTGAGACCGCCGATGAACATTTTTCTGTGAAATGAAAAGAACGGGAAAAAGGGAGGAAAAACATTAGTAAATGTGATGCGCGCCCGGTCGAGTCGAGGGATCACTCGGTAGTCTCGGCCACAGTCGGGGTCCCCATAGAACGAGATCCTTTGATTAACATGCTGCATTCAACATGGCGCAGTAGCTCTATTATCTGGCTTCCAGATAAGACGCACAAAGGCACTCTGTGTATGTATGTGTGCAAAAGGCAGTGCGTGCGTGTCCCTGTGTGCAGAAGGAAAAATTTTCCTTTTTCCTATTTTAAAGAGTAAACAGATGATAAAAAAACATAAGCCGTCGCCCGGAGATGGCGGTGTCACGGCAATGGCTTGCGTGTTGGAGACACACATACACGCAGGCAGACGTAGAAGTGGACTTTGTCTTCGCGCCTCGGGCCCATGAATAAATATTCCGTCGCCCGCCGCCATTTTCAATAAAAATTCATTAAAAGCGTGAAAGCGCCCAGACTATGATCTAACTTCCCGGTGTCTGACGCCGAGTTGGCTCGTTGGCGAGTCGGGAGCAGGATCTTCTCAGCTCGTACGCTGTGGCTGCTCCGCGTGGCCAGCTTGTCGCGGCTTGGACCCGAGAGTTGGGGCCGGACCTGGGGATGCCCATCCCCGGCGCTTAATGTATTCCGAGCACTCGAGCTCGGAGGTAAACACAGCTGTCCCCTAAATTCTGGCTGTCCCGACAAACGGGATCCCATGCAAAACACGCAAACCCAACACCCAGCACGGACACCGGCACTGTCCGGTGTCCGTGGGGTTGCGGGCGATGAATATTTGCAGGCCCTGAAGGCGACTGAGGCGACTGCTTGAGGTGGCCTCGCCACTTCGCCGTGCCGTTCGCACGATGGTGACCGTGTCCTGTTTACGTGACTTCTTCCGCCCGGACGCGCGCGCCGCCAAAAGCCCACTAGCGCCCAGTAAATCGCAACCGGCAGATGGCGCCACACACTGCTGACTGGAACCCGTCAGCGTTCCGGCGCAAGGACTCCCAGGAAGCCGTACATACCATTTCATTTATGAATTATAAACGATCTGAGCGTATGCTTGCGAGTGTGTGTTGGGCGCGTGTGACGCGATGCATAATTTTCCGCGGGAACCAACGCGGATCGAAACAATTGGCGGAAACACGAAGCGGAAGAAGGCAGTACGCCCCAAATGGATCCCAACGGGTGGAGGAAGCAAAAACATTGCACTGCGAACATAATTCCGTTCGCGTCGGGCTCCCTCTGGAAAGGATGCATCCGCCGAATGAGGCGCAGGCGGTTCGCGCAAATAACAGACACATCCGGTCCGGAGTGGCCCCACAGCCGAAGAAGAGACGGGACACAAACCGCACAACATACGCTCCCTGTCACGGCGCCGCGCCGGGTGACGTGTTTGTAAATAGATGCGCGGTACGCGACCGGCCTCCTCCGCCTCCGTTATCCTTCAAGTTTTTATAATCCTTTCTTTTTGTCTTCACAGCTCCGACTGCTCCGGTTTCACTCGCTGCCGGTGCGGCTATTGGACTTCCTGAGCGAATGCACTTCAGCGCGGTTTCGCTGATAACTCAAATCAACCCACCGCCAGCAAGGACACCGCCGTGGTGCGTCGACGAAAGCTATCAACAGAATGTCACGTATTCTATATCGCGCGCGCCCGCGTGCTCGTCTGCCGTGGTATTTGCCGTTCCGCCACCGAGGTCCTTGCCGGGACTTAGTTACTGAAACGAGCTGTTCCCGGGCGGTTGATTAAAAAGGATGTTTCAATTGGACCACCCGCTCATCGCCGGGCCGGATGATTCGGATATCCGATTTTGAGCTTTACGACAGCGTTTTAGGGAGCAGATTGAGCCTGCCTACGGAAGGACAGCCCGTTGCACCGTTTGCATCGCATCAATGCCGTGCTGGGCAATTTGCTCAAATGTTACACCTATTACAGTAAACCATAACGGCTTCCAATAAAGCGAGGTGAATGAAAGAATGGATTTTATACTCAGACCCCACAGGTCCCTGCCCGCTATTCCGGCTAGCCATCCTTGGCCGGCATCACAGCCAGCCGGCCACAAAAACCGCACCCTCGATCGCCTGTTGGTTTGCTGGAATGTGTTGTTTTCTACAAACTCCCTGTTGTGCCCTTGATAACCTCTCAGCGTGCGAGATATCCTTCGGCTCCCGGGAGGCAGCATGGGAAACCACACACAGCGACACACAGTGAACGGACCTCTGCCTGCCACAGCTTGATAGCTCCCTGTGCAGTAGTAAAGCCGGAACGCAACAACAGCCACCCAACCCGGGGCATTCAACCGACGACACGTGGACACTTCATCGACGGCTCCGGCTCCGTGTTTGTCGCAGCAAATTTTCCAACCACTGCGACTGGTGGCAACATCCACATCCGCAGCAGCCAGCTGATGCAGCTGATTGCGCTCCCGACACTTCTGGTCGCTACCCACTTCCGGCCGACCGACGGCCAGTGCCGGACACCTGGTGCTACCGCTGCCGGCATCAGCAATAGACTAGGTGTTTGAGGATTTGCGCCATAATCTGTGCGACACGGCGGAGGAATATTTTGTGCACCAAGTGTTGCACGCCGTCGTTCGAGTGTGTGATCGAGAATAAAGCAATCCCGGTTGAAAACTGCAAAAAACCAAAACAAACCAACTCTATCAACTTTACGGGTGACCAGCGGAACCGTCGACCAAATTAAATGTACATCCCATTAGAAGTTTGTGCGCTGAAAATTGATTCGCCCGGCATTCGTTATGCTGCTGGCCGGCGCGGCCGGATATTAATAGAAAATGGATTCCAGCAACTTTCGGATCACGGTGGCCTTCGTGCTGCTGCAACAGCGATGCACCGTGTGTCCAGTGCCCTCACCGGGTGACAGTAGTTTACGTAAGGTAATAAATATTCAAATTTCACCTTTTCGACCGCAAAAACTCGGTCCGTCCGTGAACCGGTGCGCGGTCACGTTTTTTCCGACTTTGATTTGTTGGAAGTGAAATGAACGTACTAAGAACTGTGACAGATTCGGGAGGTTCGAGTTGGAACACTTTCAGTAGCTTGATTCGTCGTTGAGTACAAAAATTAAAATTTAGATAATGGAATTTAAAATAGATTTGACAGTATGCAGACGTTCCGAATGAACTTAACCTCTGTTTTGTTGCTACTTTCGGAAACAGGTTATTTAGTATACGTGTGGCAGATTGGAAAATGTGTTCGCTCCAGAGTCGAGGTTGCTCCGAACGAACTGTGGGCCATCGACGAACATTTTATGACGATTTGTAATTACTTTGCACCACTTTGTACGTTAAATCCCACAATTACCATCGCCTAATGGTGTTCCACCTTTCAAGGAACAACACTGCACATTATTCTTTGCTTCTTTCCGTGCTTTTTTTTTCTATGTGACCAATTGCGGTCGGAGACAAACGTCGAGGCGATACAAAAAAACGCGTGGCATTTTGCTCGTGCCCCACGGAGACGTTAGGCAGCTTCTTGACGATGATGACGACGACGACGACAACTGCGGCGATGGTGTCAACGTCAAATCTCTATTATGATAATTTATTACAACGACGACGACGAGGACGACGCTGATGACGGGCAGCGCTCGGTTGCGAAACCCCCGCGGAAGAAGGGATTATTACGGGTGTCCGGCGGGCAATTGTCGGGCGAGCTACGGCGACCGAGTTTATGCTTTGGTCCCGCCGGCGTTTATTATTCAATTGGAGTTTTTCTTTGCCACTTTTTTGCCCTTTAACCGGATTCGCTTCCCAGAATCCGTTTTCACCGTTCTTGGCCGGCTCGGTGTATGTGCAATTTCCCGCAAGCACATTATTTCGTGGCAGAGGATAAGTCAACGCTGGGCTACTGGCGACTGTGGCTTTAACCGGATTTTTGCACACACACGTGGTTGCATAAGTTATGGGCAGCCGATTCCTTCTGCCGAGACCACTCGTAGAAGGGCGTAGCAAAGTAGAGCAAACAACGAACAATAATCGATAAACAGTGGGTGTATTTGCCGTGCCGATCAGACCGACCGGACAGACAGGCGTTCCGATCCTAGCCGGAGAAAAGAAGCAGAACCATTGGGACAACATCGGGACCCCTCTCCGCAAATCGACCACTCGTTACTCGGCTGGTCTGATAAGAGTTCGCCGACAAACAACTCGCTCGCGCGTTGTAAGCGTTGTGTCCTGCCGATTCAGGACGTCAGATCAGACGATACATAACGAGCGGCCCACCGGCCCGTGTGCGGCCTCCGGTTATGCTTTCGCCACGGATCAAGCGCCACACACACCCAGGCACACACGACACCTATGGCATGTCAGCCGATTTGAAGTGCTGTTGAAGGTTGTCACGCCGCCGGCTCAGGTGTCCTGTCGATTGAGGTCGCGCGTAATCCTGGTGGTCGAGCGTGGCGCACCTCACACCGCTTCACAGTGTCCGGCAGTGTCCGGCACTTTTTTCCTTGCTGCCGTTGTTGTCATCGTATCCACCGTCCGTCCGTGTGCCCATGTGCAAACATGTTTTTAATTTATGTTTACCGATGCTTAACCAATGTTTGCACCAATGGCCGGTCGCCGGCACACTGGTAGACGTGAGACCAAACGGTTGCCGGGCCAGAGTGCCCTCATGCAGGTGAGCGTTGCTGGAGCCCACGAGGTCAGACCCACGTGGGGCCATAACAGGATGGCGTGCAAAAAACTGGTGAAAATGGACGCTTCAAAGTGGCACTCGACGGTGATGAATTCGACGGCGCTACGATCACGCTCGATCCTTGCCCTGGAGAACACGCGAACCGACACGAAAAACTCAGAAAAACAGTGCCCAGAAACAACTTGTTAACAAACTTCGATAATCTGATGACTACCAAAAATCTAAGGATGGATAAAATGTTTCAAAAACATAGAACGAAATTTGCAAGTATCATCAGTGGCTGAGTGAACGCGCTATATAGCAGCAAAAGAATAACGACATAAGTGCTATCAACTGCAGCATTCTATAGATGGAAGAACTGTACAAGTTACAATTTTTATGCCAATCAATACTGTGGTAAATCAGGATGAAGCATTCAATTATCCAAAAGAATTTCTTGATTCGCTTGATTTGCCAGGACTGCTTCCAAATGAGTTGAGGTTGAAGGTTGGAGCTATGGTTATTTCTTTGAGAAATTTCAATCCATCGGATGATTGCAATGGCAATGGACTTACCAAACAAAAGTTTATGAACAACAACATCGTTACAAGTCTAATATGTGGATTAAACCTAGGAAATGATTGCTTTCCCGGTGGTCAATAAATGCCAGTGAAATCAAAGATGAAATTTATGTTCAGTGGAACCAACCCAATTCTTTTACACGTGACCAAAACTCTACCAGATACCTCAAATCGAAATTCTAATTTAAAACTCTCTAAATTGTAGAGGGAGCTAAAAACCTAGTGAAGATAGTAACTCGACTGCTCGAACTCGACTTCTTGTACGGGAAATTGTCTTATTTATGCTCAGAATGTGCCACTCTTTATAAAGTAAAATCTGCTCAATGAGTTAGCACACTGGCTTCATTTTAAATTTGTCACGAACCCGACGGAATTTTCATGAAACCGGACACACCGGTAGTAATCCCGGAAGTCTCCAGCCACAGCCGCAGCCGCAGCCTATCGCCTAATGCGGGCAACAAAAAGGTGAATAAAAAATAAGGGAATTACAGAAACCGCACAAAGTGAAATCAGTATCACGCCAACGCTAATCCTGACACCCGGTGCTTCGCGTAGTCGAGTCATTCGCTTTCCACCCTCCGGAAAAAGGGGCCGGACAAAATGGAACGGCGGTTGGGGTTCCCCGCCGTTCGCGCACACGGGACGCAACATAAAATTTCTATTTCGAGTAATACCTCAAAACGGTCGGCCGCATGTAACTCCTCATTTCGCGTACATGACAAACATTTCTTCACATCCCGGGTCCGGGTTTCTGCCGCGCGGACCCGACAGCGTAAGACGCGACCAGACCAGACCATCGATCGCACCGTGGCGGGAAGGCTTGAGCTCCGCTCGACGACGACGACGATGACGACGGTGACATTTGGCGAAGCAGATTTGACAGCGTCGCGGGCAGCGTCGTAAAATGTTCGTGTTATTTGCAAAGTGCAGCCATAAAGCGAAATAAAAAAAGCCGGTGCACCCGGTACGGTGCGCGCGGAAGTGTCCACCAGTGTCCCGGAGCAGACGGCGAAGGCACAATCAACGGCGGCTGGCAGATTTTCTTGATGGACAGCAACATTTTGTGTGATGCACTTTTCGAGATTACGGTCCGGGCAACATTGTCTACCTGGCGGCCTCGGTAGGCCGCATCCGCCAGGCTGGTTGCCGACAGCCGGCAGCCGTCATGTTTGATTTCCATAATTTCCACTCACAACGCGGAAACCCGGAGACAGTTTTGCAAGACGTCTGGTCTGGTCCGCACGTAAGAAAGCCCCAAGAAGCCGGGGCTACAAATTGCATTAGAATGGGGCTCGCCGGACGTGCCAGGCGCGAGAGTGGCGCTAGTAGAGCACCCGGCCCCCAACATGCAGCAGCATGCAACAACCATCATTAACGCGCTATTCATTGTCGAGCTTCGGCACAATGGGTTACAGTACGCACACGCGTGCAAAAATTATATAAAGCACCGAGCGACACCTTCGGCACGGGCCCGACGGATTGGCGTCGTTGTGTGTTTCCTTACGCTGCCTGGCACAATGAGCCGCACCGCCAGAGCATAAATCTGTCACTTTTGAGTCTCGGGCGCGGCGCGGCATGTGCAAGTGCATAAGACGCTCGGTGCAACGAACCGAAGGTTTTGTGTTTGGGGAACGCAACCGTGACGGAACCGCCCGCCGGTCGGAGATTTGTGGACCCGCGCGACCATGACCTAGGCCTCACGCTGCAATTCAAGAACCGCAAGAAACGTCGCCACCGCCGTCTCACGGAACGGTTCCAGCTCGTTAGCTCGGTGGCCCGGCTCCGGACTCGTTGGCCACATTTTAAGAATGAAGTTGTTGTCCGCGGCGGCGTCCCCCTGGTACGCCAACCTCATCATCGTCCGTCTGCACGTTCTGCCGTCCTCTATTCATTCGGGCACGCTCGGTGGCAAACCTCCGGCCCATCCGTTGCCAACTCGCGGTTCGCAGGAAGCGTCTTCTGCTTTTCGTTTTTTCTGCACCCACCCACCGAAGGGCGCTGATTAATGCTCTGCAATGTACGCGCGCGCTCTCTATCTCCGTCCCGATGCAGATCGTCGCAGGGCGCCTCGGGGCCAAAGTTTTCCAACTTTTTATTCAATTCATTTGTCGTATTAACGTGCCCGGTAGCGCTAGCTGTGGCGACAACCTGCGCGCGGAGCCGTAGTTATTAAGGTAGGCAAATCCGTGGCTTTCGCGTAAACGATCCAATTATGTTTATGCGACGAAAGCGAGCGAATGAGCCGAGGAGGGGTGGAACTGGCAGGCGACGCACGGGATACGACGGTTAATAAATGGCACGGTGCTGGAGATGCCGAAGAAAATTGCTATTTTAAATTGCTGCCAACAAATCTGTCCCAAAAGTATGGGGAACACATTTGGACAGGCCGCATTTGGCCGTGTCTAGTCACAAACTAACGAACGATTACTTCGAACAATTTGGAAAAGGTTTCCCTGTTGAATCATTGGAGAGACTTACAATTCAAAACCGGGGACGTGTTGTGGAACAAGAAAATAAGCACCATAAATTATTTTAGCTCGGTCAGATCAGCTTAGCGGCATCCTTCGGAACCGACTCCAACTGACAGCAAAATCCCGAAGCCGAAGGAATTTTTTTAAGACTATTTAAAACCTTCTTCATGAACTTGAGGACCGAGGGTTAGTTCTACGACATCGCACACATTAAAAGAAACATTGTTGGGTCCCGTTTCTTTTAATCAAAGTGTTATTTCGACTTGCGAATAATTAAAGTTGAACACTCAATCGCATTTAGCAAAAAACTTTGATTTGGTGATATGTTTTATGTCTACAACATCCAACAACAAGTAAACAACATCCCAATTCCAAGGTATTTCCAGGTTTCTTGAGCATAATAAAAGACAAGACCAATGCATCTTTTTCAAAACAACAGTCCTTCAAATTGGCAACATGCAATTTGCATGCATGGAATGCATAATGTATGCATGAACATTACATAAATGCATTTGATGCTCTAAATATTCCAATCACATAGCAAACCTCACTAATCAAACAACTTAAAGATGTTAATTTGACAACATAAACCAAAATAAAACAATGGACATTATTGAACAATAATATAAGCAACATTATTTAGTCTGTCGTCCGAGGCGAGAGTTGGAATCAACCTAAAAAATCATAAAATATTTACATTTTACAACAAATCAAAAAAATGACAAAATTTCAACAAATCTATTAAAAGAGATGAAAGATGCTCGATGCTTAAAATATCTAGAAAGAGAATAGCAACAACACTGTAATATAAATACATAAAGTAAAACTAGGAACTGTGGCTTGAACGTAGAGTATTCGTCTGCGCTGCACGAGTGAGCAATAAACAACAATAAACAGCAGACATAAGTTACTAAAAACAGCACAAAATTTTCCGAATATCGAAAGGAAAACAATCGTGTTTTCGCGGCATTCAACCAACAATTGATTCCGCATTTCAGCTGCCGAATTAGGACTCTGATTGATTTATTTCACACCTATATGACCCTACCTGACGACGTGTGTCTATTTGTGTATGATTTCCTGAAACAGTGTCCCCATCGAGACAGGGGACACCCCGAACCTGCCCGAATGTGACAGAAAGTTTCCAGTCGTTTCGCAGCTTGTTGCCGCTAAACTGTCTGCCGTACACCTTGGGCCCCGAGGGGAGCCGGGTCGCGCACGAGATGGTTTGCCATCCCGGAACGAAAACAACAATATCGTTCACCCGACAGACAGCCGCCCCAAGGACCACCCATGGGTGGGTGGGTAACCGTCGGGGCTGATCGTTCGTAAAGAAGTTTCACCCGGATCCATCCGCAGCCGGTGGGCCGGTGGCGCTCGGGCCCCGGGATGGGTGTGAACATCTCATAAATGTCAAAATAAATTCATCGCTAATTGTAGACATCCTCCACGCGACCGGGCCCATGTGTTTGTGTCTGTGTGATGATTTTTCCAGGTTGTACGGACGTATGCTGCTGTTCCGTCCAACAAGCCGACGTCGACGAGCGCCACGCGTGTCAACGGCTCGGATCAAGTGGGAGTGTGACGTGTTGGGCTCTCATTTAAAAGTGCATAAATTTTTGCTCGAATCGTCCGCCCCCGTGTGGTTCTCAACCCCACCCGACGCCCGACGCCCAACGTCGGCGGCGCTGCAGGGCCGGGCAAATGCATTCCGCCGCAGGAAATATTTCACACCCGACCGAGCGTGAATTGGGAAGGAGTTTTCTTTCTCCCGCTTTTACCCTGGTTTTCGCCATTTTTTTCGGGCGTTCGGAACGAGTCTACCGGCGAGTTGGCTAGTGTTTCCCTTCGCCGGCGACCCCGAGAGTCAGTATCAACCGGGTTTTCACCGGATCCCTTTTTCGTCGTCGACTTCAACGTCGGACGCCGCCTCTAATGACTTCATAGGAGACCCCCGGACCGGAGGCGGAGGGCTGGAGTGAAGTGAAAATCTCTCCCTTGTTTAGGGTGCTCCGAACCGCTGGCACATAAATCGTCGTCACTAAGGTCAAACCCGCCCGCGGACCCCGGTCCGCTGCACGAATTTGCTGGCTACCGAAAATACCAAATATCTTCCGGCTTCCGAACCGGTCCGGTCGGAGTGCATTGCGGTACATACGGTTTGAAGGAACGCCACGAACGTTGGAGAATCCTCGAAGCGTCTTGCCTGCACCGGTCCTGCTTTGCATACGGAGGCCGATGTGGAAGAGCTCCAGACGAACGAAATAATTCATCGTGCAGTAAAGTACCTTTCAAGCGAGTGTTCTCGGGGCCTAGGCCTCTCCCGAAGCTTCGACCTGACCACTTCAGCACGGGACCTGACGAAAAATGTTCCTCTAATGTCGTGCTTCCGGTGGTAAACCGGTGGAGGATAACGCCATCGACAACGGCGCGCTGGCCAACGTCAGGGTCGAACTCAGGTGCTCGAGACTCGGGTGCTCGGTGCCGAAAGCTCGATTTCTGCCATTTCATGCCGTTTGGAAAACGGTCCCGGAAAGTGCAACATAATTTTCCATTTCGCCAACTTTTGCCAACGGCCGACCGCCAGCAAACGCCCCCCTGGCTGAGCAAACGCCTTGTTTTCATTGCTAATAGTTATGGCTTGGCAGGGATTTGGCCGAGCGTTGCGTTCGTCCATACACACCCACACGTGGGTATGACGTCTCGAAACTTTAACAAAACACTTTGGCAAATGTGTTTGTGTGTGTTGTGTTTTTTGGACGTGGAATTAAAAACTAAACAGGGCCCCGTTCGCCGAGCCGGGCCGAGCCTAATTTGCCAATCTGCACCATCACTTCCAAGGGACCGTTAATAAACACCGTGCTCGTGAATATTTAAATAATTGCTTCGACCCTCCATGATGTTATTTTGACCCGCGCCACAATCCCTCCGATTTTCGAGGGAGCTCGAAGGGCGAACGAACAGAATGAGTGCCGTGGCAATGTGCAAAACTTTCCCCAAAAACCAAATATCAAAATAAAAACAAACCGCACGCCACCGCCCGCTCGGCTTTTCCTCGGCTCAGTGGGTCACCGGAAAAACTTCCGCCATCGGCAAACACCGGCAGCAGACGGTTGGGGAGGCTGCGGCCACATCGTCATCGTTCGGATGATGAATGAAATTTTCTTCGAACCTGGAAACTTTCCCGCCTGGCCTCCGATCAAGCGCCGGAGCGGTCCCGAACACACACGCGATTGCTGTTGCCCGCCTCGTCAAGAAAGTGAATAATTAAATAAATTATATTTCACCTCCTTCAAGTGGAAGACCGCAAAAGAGAGAAAGAGAGAGAGAGAGAGAGTGTTCGGGAATCATTTCCACGAGTCGCGCTTATGAGGGTCGCGTGACGCAGTAAAAATATGCTGCCATCGATCAACCTTGGAGCGTCCTGACATTGGCTCCGATGCTCTCACAAAACCCACGTGTTTGCCCAGTAAGAAACAGCGAATGGCTTGAGAATGGTAGCTGTGTGTCCTCAAATTAAAATCCTTTTTCCAATGGCATTCTGGAACGAATAAAACGTCCCCGAACGCAACATGACCGCAGTAACGGCCTCCGCCTCTGACGGCAGGTTCATCAAAAAGATGCCCCATTCAAGCTAGTCCCTTCTTCCCGGCGGTTTAGATATGAAAAGCGATTATTTTCCGCTTATTCAGCATTACGCTGTACCGTCGAAATCCGTTAATCCGTCGAGTCGATCCCAGATGGGGATTTCAGTTTTTTTTGCCAGTTTGGTTGTTGACAAAACACAAATGGGGGTGTATCCCTTATGTCACACGGACACAGGGCATCTCGGAAAAGTGAGCTACGATACTGTTTTCTCGCCAAGTCAGAGTTCGACCATTTGTATCCCAGATTTGTGGCCCACGACACAGGCTCTTATTCCTTTTCGCGTGTACGTGGAAAAGAAAGATGGTTGAACCGAAAGATGGCCGTGTCACGCTTCATAGACGGTCAAACGGTGCGCGATGTTAACTCCCGAAGGATATTTTAATATTTTAATTAGAAATCTGTTCGATCGGACAGAGACGAAGCCGGGTGAACATCTTCATCTTGGAAGGTTTTCGGTCGGAGTTTGATGCCGAAAGGTGTTTGATTTATATTTAGTAAACGCAAATGCAGGCCACGCTTGCAGAAGCAGTGTGTCTCTGTGTGGGAATTGATGCTCAAGGGCCCAAGTGCAACGATATCCAGCACGGGCTATAAATACACCCACAGGACCGAGAGTTTGTGTGTTGTGGTGAAACGATTTACACACCAACCACTACGCACGTCGAACGGAATTTATAAATATTCAAAATCGATGTTTGCAAGTACGTTCCGTGAAAACAGACAATAATTCTTCCTTCGTTAGCACTAAAATTGATGGCACTCTATAGCGACACTACAAGGGCAAACAAGGGCCAAATGAAGTCGTTTCCCGTACTCGGCGACGGGCAAACGGAACGAGTTAAATGCCGTCTAAAGCGGTTCGATCTGGCACACACGTTCCATCCATTAGCGGACAGCTCTACTAACGCAACGCAAACAAACACGCCTGCCAATCTGCCGGGCGCGATAGACTTCCAATCACGAACAGAAAAACTGACACCGACATTCCACGACACACGGCACGGCCCCTAACTCCCAAAACTCCCCCACGCAACAAGCCCATACAGCTCACGATCTTATAGGCGACAGTCTTAAAAACATACCATACATCGCATTCTCGGAGAGGGCGACTCACTCCGGGATGACTTGTTAAACTGCATGTTCGGCCGGTGGACTGCATGAACGGGGCAAATTTTACAACCCCACAATTGACCACATCACCGACCCGGAGGCCGAAGGAAGGAATAAGAAGACAAATTGGCGTAAGACAGAGCCGGTCGGAAGCCTCGGAGCAAGCAAAAAAGAAGACCCACAAACACGGATGGGAAAAACGGATAATGTGCACTAATCCCGATTACAGCATCGTTCCGTCCGTACAGCACGCGAGACAACAACGGCGAAGCATTGTGTCAGCACAAATTGCCCCGGACATATGTATGCTAAACCATGTCGGCCAAACATAAGAAAGAAACAAACAGTCGGGGAAAACGATGAACTCTCTCGGCGAATGCGGAATGCGAGAAGCCGAGTGCGGCGGCCGCCTAGTCAAGTTGGAAGCGAAATTTCCCACATTAATTTAGCTGTGTGTGGCCTCGACCCCTCGACAACTAGCCGGCCGCCCAGCCGACCGACCGGTCTCGGTTCGATAGCGCGTCCGAGACGCGCCCGAAACGCGACAGAGCACAGCTGGCGCGCGGCCCTTGCGACAGGCGACTCGATGATGAAAACCAAGACGTTTCTTGGCGCGCTATTTCCTCCCTTTTTTTTACTTTTCGCCATTCTCGACCACGGGCGAGTGCCGGGGTGCCGTGGCCGTGGTGTCGCTCCGCGCAATCCATAAGTTATAAATGTGTTCCTGCCTTTGGTTCGCTCAATGTTGCTCTCAGAGGCGGGTTCCTGTTGCGCTCGCGCTGTCCCACAATCCGTCCGGTTCTTCGCATCGCACCACGGAGAATCAACAGTCGAGAGAAAGAGTCTCGTGCGATTCCGCATTTTTTTGCAATGCGATCTGTTGATCTGATCTCGATTCGGAAGGAAACGGGGAAATAGGGTTTATGGCATTTTCCCGTCACCAACTTACGGCTAACGACACGGCTTTGTTGGCCGCGTGTGTGAATATTTCTTCGCACGCACGCACCAAATCGTGGCCGCTTGATTTATGGATTTCGTTTGCCCCGAGTGTGGTTAGCGAATTACTGTTTGCAACCGCAAACGGGCTGCTGTTTTGAAGTTACATGTTTCACTTCAAACCACTGGGCGGGTGGGGCTCAATCGAATCGATCGATGTTAATCAGCGCATCGATTCTGCTTTTCGCGGGATCGAAGGACGAACATAAATATCCACACGCCAGACAGCGGGTTGGGTTTGGGTCGCATTTTCCGGGGCTCGGGGCGAGAGACAGTTGATGGTCAGCGATGACAAATTGCGAACGAGACATTGTAATTATGTGGTCTTGTTCTCTGCCTGTCAGTTGAGGTTTGCTCAACCGTTTCACGCAGCGTGACGTATGAGAAGAAATCTTCAACGGGCCTGTGAACCCAGCCCCATGTCGAACTGAGTTTTAATATTCTACTTGCTGTACTGTAGATTGGTAATTTAAAGACTTCCTTCAAGACTTTAATAAGCCCAGTTTCGACCGTCTCGGCACGAGTTGTGAGCTACAACATTTTCTCAGACTGCATAATGTCCTGTTGGCTTCTAGAGCCCAAACGCGAATTTCCTCAGTAAAGTTATGTTGAAGAGGAGGCAAACGAGGCCATCCCCCTTGGCGCAATCCCTTGGTGGCAGCAAAAGGATTAGAGAACTTTCCTTCCACCTTCACCTGGCTTGTTCATGGTCATTCTTACAAGTCTGGTAAGTTTGGCCAGAGATTCCAAAACTAGTCATCGTCTCATACAATTTAACCCTGGCTATCATATGCGTCCTTAAAACCGATGAAGAAGTAGGTAGCTGTTCTGACTATACTCAATCATCTTTTCAAGGATCTGCCGCATGGCGAAGATCTATCAAGTAGCAACATACGATATTTATAAATGTAATTCAAATCAATTTCAATTTCAGGGTTACTTCTCCATTTGTTCTATTTCACTTATGTTGCTATCATAAAACCCGTAGTTGAGTTGCTCTAATTTGGTATTTTACTGGGTAAGTGGGTCGTCTTTTACAATCACCGTTGTCATCGTTCTACGGTCAAACCGTTAATCGCAGTTGCCGAGCGCACAAATTATCGCCCAAAACGCCGGTGGCGCCTGCAGCCCGAAAGTGCTCAAACATTACTGCACTTTAAACTGCCAAATTATCACATCATCGAAAATTAGTTCGAAAACATGCCGTACGCGCTACGGAGTGTGATCGAAAAATATATTATCACCATTAAAATCAATTTGGCCGGCAGGAGGATCCCCCAAGCCCCACCATCAAGCCCCCAGAAGCACCGTGAGCGTCACCCTCGAAACATTGCGCTGAGGTCATCAACTAAGCCCGCCAATAACTCATACCCAGCAGTTCCGCCCGAAACACGTACTCAGGAGCGCTAAATTGTCGACGTGGAGCCACCACCGATGCTCTAAGCGCACGTCATTATGCAGAGGGGGCGGTCCCGCCGATGCATCGCATCAACCTGCAACTTGCAGCCATCAATTCAACTTCCGACCCAAGGACGGCGCGGATCGGCGGCGGTGTCGACGTTTTGTAAATAAATTTCGCACCCACCCGAACCGGGTGACCGGGACATTTTCGGGGCAACCTTTAACCCTGTGCCGTGTGGCGGGTGGCGACACCGTTTTGCGCCATACATCAACCACCTGACGCCCACCCCGGTCCGGTCTGTCCAGTGCCGGTTGGCCGTTGATTTACGAGCAGCGCGCGCAGCACCCGCTCCGTTTGCAAGTAAGTTTGCATGAAAATGGATTTAGCATAAATTTACACCAACATTAATGCTGGCAGGCCGCGTCCCCGACGTTCGAAGCTTTGATTCAATTTCCGTTAATTTTCCGTTGCGCCCGTCGCGAATCGAATCGGCACCCCAGAGTCACTCGGGCCATTGATTGGCCCTCTCATTTTCATTCATGCCCCCGGGGGGGCCTCGGGAAAGCGCGGGAAAATTAGGACGATAGTGAGCGATCGTTCGAGTTCGCTGCTGCTGCCTGTAGTGTCCAGTGATTGAAAATTAATTGTGCAAAGTTGGACCGTCAGCACATCAAAAGCGCTCCCAGGACGCCATATCGGTTCTCGTCATTCCGCGGCTCGGCTCGGTCCGTCAGGTGCAAATGAAAACAGAAAATAGTATTTAATAACTGCCTCCAGCACCACGAACGCCACGGAGGGTCTGAGCGCGTACGACCGGCACCGGCGTCATCGCCGGGGCCAGGTGAATGCATAATCTGCAAAATTTGCTTGTCTATTTGCATGTTGCCGATCCTCCGGCCGGCAGCGGCCCGGTGTCGTTCGCCAAACAGCTGGCTAAACACTCTCCAGGGAGTCACGCTGTGGAAAGCACAATATTTATGCAGCCACAACATCGAACGCTGGATGATGGATGGGCTCGGACGGGTGGCCCATCCCGGTCTCGGCATCGACACTTTCAGCTGGTTGGAAACCGCACGGTAATTCGGCCACCGGCGCTGGACGGAAGTGGACCGACCGAAGGTCGTCCGACCGAGAGTGGACGCCCATCAAGTCCACCGGTCGGCCGTTTTAAGTGCCCATGGGGTGAGATTGGCATTTTCACACCTCCCACACCGGCCATTGACCGTACCGTACCGTAGCCCGGTGCCGGATTCAGGCAGCATTCTTGTTCCTTGTGCTGGGAGTGGCACAAGTGGCTGGGAGGGGGTTCAGTGTGGTGCAAAAATTCATCCAACCCAAGGGAGTTTAGGCATTTTCAAATGCATCCATCAAATGCAGACCACAGACACGACACGGCACGGGGCCACAAGGAACGAAGATTTGTGATCCGTAAAACAGTGACAGAAGGACCGAAGGCTTCCCCGACAGCAGGCCAGCCGGCAGGTTGGCATCTTAACCGACGTTGCACGCAAATGGGGACGCCCACAGGACTACAACAAAAACAATGGTGCCCTGGTTGTCGTGTCAGACACCAGGAGCAATCGAACGTCACCTTAATCCTGGAGCCCGGGCTTGGTGGTCGAACAGGAAGTTGCTTCACCGAGGTGAGTGTTTGGGCTGCACCTGACCATTAACCACCAATTGAGAAGATCAATGGACCGGTCAACAAATCAGCACAACGCTTCGAGTCTATTCATCCGTTCAACGGTACAACAAGCTGTTGACAGATACTTGCATGTTGATTGGTTGTATGTCGACATCAAGCTCATTTTATAGTTCAATCAATTGTGGAGCTTTATTAGGAGTGTCCCAAGGGTCATAATAGTATTTAAGAAAAGAACCAAACATTTGTCGAAATGGATCAGTAACACGCAACTTTAAGAGTAACATCATTGGGCAACATCAATGTTGCTATCGCTCGCTCATATACAATCGATTTTATGCTCACATCGCGGCTTGGGCAGAATAATTTCTGAAGCTGCAGACAGACAATGGAACCAATCAAATCGCGCCACCTCGATAAACATATCCTTGGTGGGGCCATTAATCTATCCGGCTTCCGGAACCGGTACCACTTCCAGGGCCGCTCAGCCTTTACTTAATAACATTCCTTTCATCACCGGCAAGTGAGGTTATGCTTCTTCCCAGTTGCTGTTTTTATTTCCTCGCTCCACTCTTCAACCAATCAATATCCGACTTATGAAAGACCGACAGCCCGAGCAAATGAATCACACTCCACCAGCGGAGAAACCAGCGCAACCCAGCAGAGCAAGCAATCAGGAGATTCGGGGCACCAGGACCCAAAACCCGCCCAAAATAACGGGCCGTGCAAACGGAAGGATCAGCCAAATAATCGATCCGAGCAGCCGAGCTCCTGAGCAGTTTCGCACCCAAGTGTCTGCGGTGCCGGGCGGTACGCCGCGGAGCGGTCGGAAGGATAACGCCCGTAATACTCTCCCATAATCTCTCTCGCCGAGGATTAGGGAAAGCAATAAAATTGAACCGCCCTGGCCGGCGGAAAAAAGGGCAACATTCCTCGCAGAGGCCGAACCCGAACCGGGCTTGGCCGGTGATGCAAAGGGGGGCGGGAGGTGCCGAGGGCCGAACGGGGGTACCGATACGTCCAGTGGCGGTGGTGATGGCGATCGAATCACGGGGCGCCCACGGGCAGCTTTCAACGGTGGCGGCGGCGGCAATAGCTTTCCGATTTCCGATCCGGAAGTTCCAAATCCTTACAAGCCCGCGGACAGCGCCTCCCGGAGGCGGAAATGTTTACGCTGGCAAAGGTTATGATGGAGATTGATTAATAAATATTGAAGTTTTGATGGGGGACGGTGGGTCGCGCCCGGGTCCCGGTGATTCACTTGGTGCTTGTTTGTTTCTTTTTTTTTTGGTTTTGTTCGTCGTTGTTGTTGGCTGAAAAGCGGAAGCGCCTGACATACAGAGCGGAGAACCTGACACCAAATTGTCGACCGGCGGGCCGACCCACCGAACCGGGGAACGGTCGGGTGAGCGGAGCAAAACGTCCGATCCGATCTCGCCAATCCGCCGGAAATGGATGATAAATGATGATGGTAAAATATTTGCTAAAATATTCCCTCGGTTACGGCGGCCACATGTCAGCGGGTTCGGTCGATGATGGAAAATTCATCCCCAAAACAGGTTGTTTAAATCTCGTCAGGGTGCTGGTGACAAATTTCTGTTAAATGACAAATATTTCCCATATTTTTTAACAAAATACTCTACGAACGTTGATTTCCTGAGGCATCGTCCTAAAACTGACATCAGCAATCGATGCTCAACCGAAATCAGCCACAAATGTCATCCGCTAATGCGATAATGCTGTCAATCCGTGTCCGGATGGGATCTCCCATTCTGCACAAGAACCAGCCCACCACACTCCATGCTCGTGTCACACCCGTTGTGACAACCGTTGTGACACGGCGTCACGACAGATCACACGGATCCTGCGGCCCTTGAAAGTGGATTTTCCCTGCTAATTAATGCAACGGCAAGCCCCTAAATACTTTAAGGTGCAACGGGCCACTTCCGGCAATCCGTCCTTTGAAGGTCCGGCCCATCAGGCCCATCCGGCAGGGCTAGCACTTAAAAGCACGACGGTGCAAAGCATTCCGAGCCACAGAACCAAAAAAATAGCGAAGCCCCGAAAGCAGAATCCATTTCCAAATTTGATGGACGAAATTTAATTTGCAATTGTATATTCGTGCAGTACATTGTGGGAGCGTGGCAGTGGCGTCTGGCGAACCAACACACCAATCCAATACGGACCATTTCGGGCGTGTAATCGAAAAGAGCATCGGGTCCAGGGCACCAACACACGCGCGCCCGTGAAAGGACCCCACCATATGGTGGATGAAGTAAAATGATTCAACGCTTTCGAGTTGCTGCTCGATGTTGAATTTGTTTCGCTTTTTCTTCTTATCAAAATCATATCTCCCTTCGGACTGCGGACCCGAACGGTTTTCCACCGGCAGACACCGGTGGTGGAAGCAGCAACATTCGACCATCCGCACAAGAGAGAGATAGAGAGATGAGAAAATAAAAGTGCATATGGTGCCAGCGACGGTGCCAGAGCATGAATCTGTGAATCCCTGGCCAGACGATGCCGGCCGGCATGCCTTTCGCCCTTGTGCTCAATTCCGGGTGCCACCTGTGATCGGACGTGAAAAACGTGCCACCAGCATGCTGTCCCCAAAATCGCTGTATGTGCCGCCGTGCTGGTCGTTGTTGGTCCTCGCACCGCTCGCGCCCGGCCCGCCCGGTCCGCTTTTCTAATCCATCCACGATTGCAGCAGATTCAATTCCACTTCATTAGTTTGCCTCACAATCGTGCTACGGTCCTACGAGTCCTTTGCCGGCGAAACTAATCCGTGCGATATGCGATAGCGACCACCAGCAACCAGCAACAGTGGGCAGTCATCATTGTTGCTCCGTTAATTGAGTTTCCGAAACTCTCGGTCTCGGGATTGTGCGAGTCACGGCCAGTAAGTTAACCTCGGGCAGCTTCCAAATACGTTATGATGCGTTTTTAATAACGTCCCCAGGGGCTGTCTTTTTATGCAAATTGAGAAAGTTGGTATATCTATAAGAAGGAACCATATTTTCATGATTACAGGATCCAATCTGCGGACTAGCGGTGCAAGGACATGGTGCTTGGTGCGAAACTAGCCTGACCGGCATTGACCTAAATTTATAAATATCAAGAGTTGAATGAATATATAATAAGAATCTAGATTTTTTTTAAACCTCAAATCCCAAACTGTGCCAAATCACTAAACCTTATCATCCTTTACGGTGAACCAATGTGCTGTTTACAATTTTTTTTAATTGACTCAAATAAGTTTCCAAATAATGTTGATATCTCTGGACTTTTTGGTTCATCGTGAAATGAGCGAAGGTTAGATCCGATTCGAGGCAGGTTTTATAACGTTTGCCAAAAGGTTGTTGTCTAGTTGGAAAAGCTCGCTCACTTCCGGCACAACAAAACACACTCCACGAATCAGTTAGCGGACTATCTGTCTCGGTTGGCCCCGCCCCGGCACTGCATCGAGAATTAACTCACCGACAGAATGCATCAATCTTACGGCATGCACATCCGCTTCGCTTCACCACTAATGGAAGCGCTCGACGGCTGCTGAAGGGTAATTATTCGCGCTTGACAGCCGGCGCTACCAAGAGGACGACGGCGAACAGGACGACGATAACGCTCCACTCAAGAAACCCGCGTTCTCCAGTCCGCTCTCCGCCGGGTTGGAAATAATTTCTTACTCCGCTCAAGGCGACGGAGCACGGCGGAGGCTCACGGCCCTCGGGTATGGTTTAAAATTTTCACGACATCAAATGGCAGCCTTGCCCAAAAATCGAGACCTCGGCGAGAGCCGGGCCAGGACGGGCCAGGTAAACTATCTCCTGACATGCAAATTCAATTATGGGCACATCCACTTCCCGGTGGTGGCCTTCGCTATGGCCATCGTCACCATCACCGCCGCCGCCATCGCTGCCCGTGGGCTGGAGGTGATATTTTTCGAACGGAAAACCCAATCCTTGCGCACTCCGTAAGCTCCCCCGGCCCGGACCCAACCAATGCCACTAAATATGTAAATCAACAACCCAACCCGGAAAGGCATTCCCGGGAACGACGCCAACACTTGAAGGTTTTATACTCGAAATAACACTGGCTACAAAGAGACGAGACGAGCAGCGCCAAAAGCGCCCAGTGTTGTGGAGTTTTAAATTACTCTATCAACCAGGTCCACGTAATACCCGGATGGCTATTGTATCGCTAACATTTTGAGGACGATGTCACGTCGTGGATACTTTTGGACGTAGTTAAAGAGCACACTATGCCACTAATTTATCGGCATCGCCGTCACTGAGCAGCGCAGCTCGAAAAAGAAGTTCTAAATTATCGACTAACCGATAAAACAAAACAAAAGGAAGACAAGTCAGAGTGGCCCTCAAAATGCTTGCCAGCATCGAAGGACGTTCTCCCATCTAACAGGGCCCCAGGATACGGCATTCGCCGGTGGAGCTTTTAAACAATTTGCCTTATGCTTCGTTTAACGGTTGATTGTGTGCCGGGTCGGGCCGGACCACGGTTCCCACGTCTTTTGACGCTTTCATTATCCTCGTTTGGTCATTAGCCCTTTAGCTCTTCCCATTTTCCATTAACGTGAACCGAAAGTTTAGAACCCGTCCGAAGCAGCAAGGACTTCCCGCGGGAGTCCCCGAATCGTCCAGACACGCGGAAGCACAATTAGAATCAATTGAGCTGAAGGCAAAAGTTGTCAAACAGCCGGCGGTCTGTTGCGAGTCCCTAATCGATCGGATCGGTGCATCGGAGTGTTCCCTGTGCACGGTGCGCCCTTCGAAACAATAACCACCCAACAATGCTTTTCCCGTAAACTTATGCTCGCTACGAAATTGGCTGATTGTGCGATCCTCTTTTAAAGTTTTCCCTCTCATCGCCGCTGCGCTGTACCGAATCCTCGGGCGTCCTCGCGAGTCCGGACACTAGTTTCCGCTTGTCTGCAGCAGAGACAGGTCGGCCATCGGCCGGTCGGCGATGGCAAAAAATAACTGTCTTGAGCGAAGCCTGCCTGCTGCTAACCGGATTACAGGACTAAGTGTCCTGATTACGCGAGATCGGCCTCTCCCAACCCCCACCTAGGGTTATGTCTCACTCGGTTGGGGTCGTAGGAGACGCTCGGAAGTGCTGGACGATACCGAACGATAAACTATCTCAACGCTTCTTCTTGCAGAAGTTCCCGCAGGACGCATGATTCCAGAATTCAATTGTTCGCCGTCTTTTTTGTGCTTCGGAAGAAGGAAAGGACGCACACACACTCTAAACCGAAGCTAAAGTGACCGACATTTTCTGGCGAGGAGCCGGCTGGCCCAAGGAATGCCCGGCCGGACGCACCGGGTTAGCGGAACCGGGAACGAATAAATCGATCGGAATGTAATATCCTCTCACATGCTTGTGCGCACCGTTGCTCGACCGTTGCGGCGTGGCGCGTCGTTGTTGTTGCAACTAAATCCTCTTCATCGATCGATCGAGTGGTCTTCGGAGGTTTTTCGGAGGTCGCAGCGCCAGCGCGGGGAGAGAATTTATCTATTTGCCCTCCCCCCAACGACGACAACGCGGAGTTCGCCGCCGGTGCAGTTCACCGCGCCTGGCACTCGAACGCGAAACGGAAGTCAAGTGCGGCGCAGCACCGGTCCAAGGTGGTCCCGGTCTTCGTCTTCGTCAGGGCCACCTTCATCTTGCCGGTCGGCCAGCAGGCCGGTTTTCGGCAGGGCAGAAATCGAAATTGAAGCTATAAATAGAATTTCTTCATTAAATCGATTTCGCTCGCTTAATATTTAATGGACCAACGGGATGGGAGGCCCTGACGGGCCGAAGCCAATGCTGCACTCGCTGCTGCAGTGATTGCGGCCACGTCTTGGAAGCTTCACAAGCGGAAACCGGTAGCGGTTGGGTGGGAAAACCGGAACGATCCGCCCGTACTTCGCAACCCGGCAAGGGTGTGATAATGGACAGTGCTGGACACCATTGCGTGAATCAGCGCATCGATTAAGGGTTGAAATGCCAAAGCATCTTTAATCGATCTTCGAGCTCTTTAAAAGATTTGGTTGATTTGCGGAGCACAGTAACTGATTCTAATTTTATACAATAACATATTTAAACATCACAAGTTGTATGCCCACCCAAAAATGCTGCTAAATGTTTGTAGGAACTAGTGTGTACCTCGGTAAACCAAATTTGTGCAGCTTAGAACTACTTCCAGAGAGACAACTCGACGACAAGTCACTGAAAAAGCCACTATCTATGAGTAATTGTACCCATGGGAACTAGGTCGAAACTATGAAAACGCCTGTTGAAAGTTTATGTTTTTGATTACAACACACCCGTAGCATTCAGGACATATCACCTAAGATAGATTGTTTATGCATCGGCCCCCAAATGGCCCACAGGGACTCTTATAACATCACCAGAGCAAAACATTCGACATAAACTGAGCCCAACAAATACCTCACAAAGAACACAAGCTTTAAGAAACTCACCGATTTAATAAGAGACGCTCGAAAGAGTGGACATTTTCCCAATTCCATTGAATTCAATGGTGAGAAAAACTTCCCACTTGAGTAATTTGAGCCCCTCGGAGGACCTTTGAGTAGAACCACCTACCGTGACGCGAGCCTCTGAATTCAAACCCGAAACGAAATATCCTATTACAAATCATCGTTTACGCTGCCGGCTGGCCAATGGACCGAACCAAAGGCAATGATTCGGAGCTGGTTTGGGGCATTGAAATAGTCTTTGACGGCTCGTCCACTTCCAATTAACTCCATTAGCGACGTTTTCACTGCCTAACACACATTTCACTCTCTTTCTTTCCCTCTCCCATCCTCTCTCTCTCTCTGTAAGAAAGGAAGAAAACGTGAAAAAATTGGAGCAAATCACGACAATCAAAGCGCATCGTACGCATTGGCGCCCGCAGCCCCCGTTCGGGCGCCTCGTTCTCAATTATTGACATATTTTATGCGCCAACGGCGCGGCGCCCGCTTCCGTTCCGATGGCAACTCGCGGCGACGCAAATCAACAATAAATTAATCAAAACACAATCGTCACCCGCCAGCCACCCACCCACCGTTCGTCCTGGTCCGCGCTCGCATTACAGCGTCGTTGCGTCTTATTTGCGTGCTTCCGCCGCGCCGCGATGGCCGCGTGGCGCTTCGCAGCGATGGCGGCCATCGATAATGGCGCGCCGGCGACTGATACGACCGGCCCCATGGCCCACGCCAATGACTTACGATTGGGGGCATCTGTTCCTGTGCATGCTCCACCGCGCAAAGGCGACGATGACGACAGCGGAGACGACCCGGTCAGTGGCGGCCCAACCCTACCGAACGTGACTCTAGCCGTGATGGGTCTTAATGGACGCTCGAAGAAGAAATCAATCTGCCTCGCGCCACCGCCCAGCCTGCCATCCCTACACTTCGGCGAAAAAATAGTAGAAGAAGCCGAAGAAGACACTCGCGGCCCGCCCGAGCCCTCGGTGCGTTACGCTTTATGAAGAATAGTTTCCATTAAGATTCATTCGGCCCAATTTCCTGCGGCGCATCGGGGCAAACCTGGGCCGCCCGTACTCCGTGGCTGGTTGAGTTACGGAGTTCCTTAATTTGTTTCGCCCCCGCTCCTACCCCACGCCCAGCGCTTTTCCCACTCTGTCGATCAACAACATCGACCGACCGACCGACGACAACACGAAATCGAAACCGACCGGAAAGGCGCGCTCTGCCGTCGGGGGTTCTATCAATAAATTTATTAGCATTTTACTGAAAAACGATAGCCGTGGCCCGCCTCGCCACTGCTTGGCTTCCGCCGCCCTTCTTTTTCGGCCGAGAGCAGGACCATCGTGAATTTCGCCCGGGCAGTAGCAATTCGATTGATGTCGGACGGATCCCCTGGAACGGACACCAGATGCTTTCGAATGGTCGATACAGTTAACGGTTTCGCTTTTATCTGGCCAGGTCAAGCGCAGCCCGGGCAAAATACTTGACGATAAATCCCACACATTAGGGGGCAGTTGGTCAGAGAGGTTCTTCAGCTGATTGGTTATATTTTTACAGAAAAAACAGTGATTCATTGATTAAACATCAGTAGTAGTAAAATACGCAGTTTTGTTTGTATTTCCAACGAATCCAGTAGCCAACGACCAGCACGGAGTGGTCAATTTCAATCCCTTATAGAACGATCCGCAAAACAACATTCCGCATGAGGTTTTGATACTTTTTCATCCTTTAAACGTCCTAGTCAATCCAAATGATCTTCGTTGTAGATAACTTCCTTAGAAAAAATATAATAGATAGCGCCATAAATGCCCTCGCCTTATTAATTTAAGCAAGAAATCAATTCTTTGCATTTACTGGGATTAGCTCTTCTAAGTCCACTATGAGTTATTCTAACCTAACGAAGCCAAAAAATTTAAAACAGTTCAAAGTCCAACTATAACATCAACACCAAAGTAATTGAAGAGAAACTTTTTTGCGTGCTCAATAAAATCCCAACGTGATAAAGGACCCAACATTGATACCTCCCCGAGCCCCACACGATCTCCATAATTTGCCTGTTAAATATTAACAACAACACCAACTGTAGCAGGGACCCACAACACCCGGCGCGAACAAATCACCGGCAGCATGAAATTGGAATCTAGCCCGACCACCGCCGACACCTCGCAAGTGGCGCAAGGCTCTCGCACTCCAAAACATGGAAAATCCTACCGACACACACCGTGGAGTGTTTCCCAGCGCCCGACCGACCGCCCCGTCCCGTCCCGTCCCGCTAGGAAAATCGTTGCCCCGTGCCGGGCGCCCCAAACCAACGGCGCGGCGTTCGTTGCGCCTCGAAGCAGCACCTCGCTGGTGGTGGAAGAAAAATGAGTAGAATATTAAGGAGTAATTTAACTTTTATTAACTTATCTGCGGTGCTCGTAAACGCTAGAAGGGAGCAGAAGGCCGAAGACGGCGCGGAGAAGAAGCGAAAGAAGAAAGACGAGGGAGTTGAAGCAGCGAACGCACCCGAGCGCGCGCGTGTAATATTTACAAACAATGTTGGAAATGGATACCAACTCGCAACGCCCGGGAAAATCGAACCCGCACACCCCTGGCGCCGCCCCCTTCGGCAAGCGAGTAAGAAAATTGTTTTCCCCACGCGCTCAGCGCATACGTGGGTGCTTCCTCGGGCACCACAAAGCGGTGGTGGATCACGTTTCCCAAAACGTCCCGAAAACGTGGAAGAGTTGCCGCCAGCGGCGCGACGTACCGCACAATGCACCGCCCGCGCCAGGTAATTGTGGCCGAAGCGCGCGCGTTCCGTCCAAACGTTTTCGGTCCAAAATTTACACCTTCCTCACTCGCGGTAACCCGATCCGGTGGCGGTTAAACTTCGAAATCACTGTGTAAAGTGGCTGTCATCAAAATACTCCGCACCGAAACACCAGGAAAGTCGTCGGTTTCCGCGTTCCCTGGCGGCAGGATCCGGCAGGCGGGTGGTCTCTGGCCGTCAACGACAGCAAGCATCGCAGTTGGCGTTTATGTGTTGTCAAACGTGTACGCCTGTGTATGTGGTGTGTTTACGTCCACGCGGCGATCGTAATGCGCGCGCCACAAGCGGCCACATTACGCTACACGCTCAAGAGGCAATAGAAACCGATCGTTATGTGAGGTTATGTGTGTTTATATCTTCAAGTGGATTTCAAGTCTGGACGCGCGGAATCAAACGGAACACCCTTCCAGCCCCAGCCGCATCGAACCGTTGAGCTCTCTTTCGTATCGTCCGCGAATCCATGCCTTAACCCGGCTCCGGGTTCCAGGACTTGCGGAACGGCGTATCTGAAGACCCAGTCGGCCGCACCGACTGTCATTAAGTCGCCCGGCCACAGTGTGCAGACCCGTGCTTTTTTGTTGTTTACCTTTATCCCCACACACACCGGAATGGTGAAAAAATCTGGAAAATGTTCACCAGACTGGCAGCTGTAGAATGTAGAACGTAGCGAGCTCCAACTCCACAAGAACTCCTGACACCGTCCGACGGCCCGATGGCAATCTATTCCGGCTGCAATTGGATCCGCTGTCTGGAGCGGACGGTGCCGGTACATTGAAAAGGTCCAACAGAGAGATAGAAAGAGAGAGAGAGATCCCGAAGTCTCGGAGAAACACTGCTGTGCTTCATTTGCATCGCGAAATGTGTGCGCCCGCGGAAACTCTACGGGTTGGCCACGCAGAAAGTTGGTGCCATACCATCCTCCGGTACGTCATTTCCGGTGGTGCAACTCAGCTTACAACGCCACCGAACGGACGCCTGGTCGCTATTAGACCTGAGCTAATGCCAAACAAGTGGCTCGTCCGTCTTGGTCCTCGCTAATCTCGCCAGTTTTCGCGACTGGCCATCGTCGACACGCAGGAGATGTAATCTGCTGCAATCAATCCACAGTCGAATGTCAGGCGCATCGTTCACACGTTCCGCCGACCGTTACGCCGCAACATCGAGCCATAAACAATTAATCACGGGCCCCATGAAAGGCTTCACTTTGAGGCGGGAAATTAGAGATCGGTGCTGGCGGAAATCAAGCGGTCCCAGAGTCCGCCAAGCTAGCCAGCTACAGCGCGAACATGTTAATAGAGCTCGAGGACCCAGCTCGCCTTAGACTTCATACTGTAGGTCGCTTCGGTGTGTGCGGAAACTTCAAACAGAACGAAGGGTGACTGAATAAGCGAAGGATCTAATAGAATTGTGCCAGCAGCGCTGGAAAATCCCAACACCAAATTGATGTCCTGCTCCGATGGCCTCGTTCTGCTGCTAAGTGATCCCGATAACGGCCTGACCCGACCTCCTTCCCGAGAGGAGAGGTCTCCGCTGCGCTCCTTTTAATGGGTTGCGCGTGTGGTTCCGTGTGGGGCCCTCCGGGACGTCGGATGCAAATGAATAATGAGTGCAGATAAACGGGGAGGAACACAATTTCTCCCCCAAACGGCTCGCCATTTTTTGCCATCGCTGCAGACTTCTTTGTGTGCTATGCGTAGCCGTTTTCTTCAGCCGGGTCGAGCATATTTTCCTACTGCCCCCAACGGAAGCTCTAACCGGGTTTGCCGATTGTCACACGTCGTCCACAGTCGTCGTCCAACATTTTTCTCTCTCTCTTTCGGAAAGGAGACGTTCGATTTGCTCCCGGGTGGTGGCTGATTTGAGGTGGCAAAACCAGGATCTTCCGAGGACGATCGGAAAAGTGTAAAATTAATGGATGTCCAGGCGGGAAAAAAGCGGAACCGGAAGTGAAAAACCCGAAACCTCGGCCGTGTCACGTGCTTGGCGCGGTCGGCAGAGCACACTCCTGGGCCGTCAGGTCGTTATCGCCGAAGCCGATTAGGATAACGGTGCTTCACCGCCCCGCTTCGGAAGCGGGCGGAAGAAAAATGGTCCCAAACCAAGCCACAGGCGGGGTCAAAAGAAAAAGTATAAATGATTCGGTCCACCATTTAGTGGAGCACAGCACCACGCAGCAAACCCGAAAGAACCGTTTTCCAATCGGAGCAGAAGTGGGAAAACCTTCGCCGCACAACAAACCAAACCTTGCCCCTTGCGTTCAAATCGAACGGGCCACAGCGAATCGGAAGTGCCCAACCGACCAAAAAAAATCGCCAGAAAGGGTAGCAAAGAATATGTCCTCTTCAATCGCTTCAATTCGCACCTCATTCTCCGGTCCCTCTCCGGAGATGGCCGGATGTCGGAAAAAAGCGTTCCCGGAATAGAACTCCAGTTCGATCGCGCCGAAAAGTGTCCCGCTCTCGCTCTCTCTCTCACTCTTTCTCGCTCGAACTAACATGAATTCTAAATAATCAGGTTTTAATGTATCGTGACAGAGCGGATAATTAAACGACAATCAACTGGCCACCACAGCAACGCCAGCGTCACCAGCGTCAGCAGCTTGGATTCGAAGTGACGTGACCGACCGGGGCCGGAGCTGCCAGTTATCGCACCGGTGCACCGACGTCGATGTCCTTCCAGGGCGATCATGTGTATGTGTGTGTGTGTGTCTTGGTGTGCGTCACTTAAACGGGATGGCACCTCCCGAAACCGGCGGCTCTAGAGGCCACTCTGCTGCCATTTGACAGTGTGACAGATTTAAATTTAATTACCTCAGCGCGTGGTTTGGAGTTGGAGAAAAACCGCCGAAGAAACGGCGGACCGGGTAACGAGCCAAATTAATGCTAATGCTGCATGTTACGCCCTCACCGTCGCCGCCGATGGAAAGGTGCTACATTTCCGCAATTAAAATTGATTAACCAAACCACTCGGTTGCTGCAGCTCCACAGGACTTTTGTGGAGGGAACTAGTTAAAGATATGTTGGCCATCCGTTCTAATGTGCTTGGGGAAACAATTACGTGGACTATCGGAAGAGCCTCGATGATCGTTCTTGATAACGGGAACCAATTGTCTTCGATTTCCGTGGTTTCGACCGTTCGATTCTTTCCAGATCATCAATAGTTGAGTTAGAAGTCCAAACGAAGAATCTGTTGAAGGCTATTTCAAAGGAAAACTATTCGGAGCGTATCGAAAATCCAAACAAACCTGGACGTAGATCTATTGCTTAAAGTGATTATTTTAAAAATAATGACATAGATTTGGATGAACAAACAAAGAGTTTTCGAATGATAAGCGAATGTTTTTGGACCCAATAGTGCACAAGTTTTATCTTCTTCTCTTCCACACAAAAAACTTCTAAACTGAGAGTCGAGCAAGAGAGAAAAAGTTACGCACGTTTGCCACAATTTCAGTTTCTTCGTCGCACGATAGGAGCGCCATTAAAAGGTACTTAATTAAAAGAGTACACAAAACATCATCCTCGTTCTGTGTCGAGGCACCGAGACTTAAGCGTATCTTAAAGCGTTGATGGCCACTTTCCGTTCCCTTGCCAGCACTCCATCCAAGGCGAGTGTGTTCCATTAATTTCGTACCAGCTGTCGCCACCAGGAGGTGCATATTTCATCACAACGGACCCGGGTTCGACACGAGCCACCCCACTGGTAAGGTTACGATCTGACAGGATCCGCCCAGGGGTGCCCGGTACTATCGAATCCTTGAACGCAAACACACGACACCCATTGTCGTCGGGGTTCTGAGCTATCGACAACATCAACATGGACCAGCAACATGGAGACCCACGGAAGCGAGATCTCTGGTACAATTTGCACCTTTTCCACCTCCAGCCAGCCAGCCATTCCGTACATTCCTTTACAAGACACGATGCAAACGATCCAGAACCGAGCGCCGGAGCCGAGAAGTCGCAAGCCGTCGCGTCCCAAGATGGCGACGCGAAAATACTTCCTCGGGCTATTGTGTGCCCGGAAGGATCGTAATTTCACACCGAGTCGCATCACTCTCCTGGCTCAGCAACAACGGTGCGAAGTAATTTAACATCAATTAACCAGAGAGTGCGGTGGATCCACGGCACACCTTCCTGGGCTGGGCCGATTCCTCCACAATCCGCGGGCAGACTGACAACAAGATCAGAGCGCTCAGTTTCAACGAACAGAACAAAAGAACTCACCAACCCTTCAGTCAGCAGGCTTCCGGTAAGTAAAGCGTAACCTCAGGCGGCGAGTGTCCATAATTGGGGTTCTATTCTCGCGCTCGATCAAACGGCTCCCGAACACCGATTGGTGTTACTTCCGCGAATATCCTTAAGCGGCCCGGTCCAATCCGGTTTAAAGGCGAGCGCACGGACGTGTGGCGCTGAACCATCGCTGAACCCCAGAACACATCACGACTCAAAGTGGGCCCTGCGGACCGTTCCCATCACTAGAAAGTAGCTCATTTAATTAAAGTAATTAGAACTCACCGGCGGCGGCGGCGGCGTTCTAAATTAGAACCGCGGCCCAACCCGATACCTGCGCTCGGAAAAAAGCGAAAATCCAGCACGGAACGGTAAAGGGCAGATCGGGACCAGCCAACAGTTTTCCCACAGTTGACAGACGTCCTTAGCGTGCCGCCGGCCACGCAAAAGGGCACCGGTCGCTCACTGAGCCGCTTGCGGCCTGGACCGTAATTAGGCCGACGGGCCCCGGAGCCGAGATTTGATGGATCACACCGAGCGATGGTTTCGCCACCTCTATTCCTTTTTCGCGGTGCCGCCAACCGAGACTGTCCAAGATTGCCAATATGTTTGCTTAGCTCGAGGTCGCGCGAGAAACTTGCCATAAATACGGGCGACTCATTAAACCCCGGCCCGGCAACATATGAGTCCGGGAGTGGCGGGCGTCTTCTTCGGCCAACAGCTGCAACGAGCAGGCATTCAGCATCTCCACCCGGGCACGGAGCATAAGCCCCCTTTTCGGTGCAAAGTGCAGTGGACGAGGCACCACGAGTGAACCGGCCGACCGCCACTGACCGGCCGCATGTGCTTTCAATCAAAACCATCCCATCGTGCCGTTCGACAGGCCCCGGATTATGTTTCTGTTGCAGCATCATCACCACCCACTCTGGGCGGCGGTCTCATCCTTCGCTCCGTCACCGGTTTTGCGCCGTTGCCACTTTAATGAAGCTCAGACTATCACAACTACCCCCGTCAGTGGGCGGTCATGGCCGCCCTCCCAGCAACATGGCCGACTTCGAACACACACATACATTCGCTCATTCACACATCCGGCGCACTCACTGATTATGATTGATTTATTTAATTATCATCGATTCAATCGACGCTTTATTGCCTTCAGCACACGCGCCGAAAAAACGCATGCTGCTACTCCGTCGGGGTCTGCCCTTCCTGTATCGATCGGCTTTACCCCCTGGCCCCTCCAGGGGTTGAGCGTGGAACACAACATTCCACCTCCACGGTCCGATAACAGGCTCCGCGCTACGCGTTCCGACAAAGTTTTCTCCGAAACACCTCCACAGCCGATAATGGCACCGACTGAGTGTGACGCAGCGCTAACAGCATAGCCGGGACAAGCGAGTGGTCAAGTGGTCAGTAGACCAGGGACCACACAGAGGGGGGCTAGGGCACTAGTACACAACCAGTTTGTTAGCCCTGGCCTGGCCGAGAACCGACGACAACCAGCCACGGCACGCCAGCTTGACTAGGAGCTAAGCAACAAAAAAACAAAGGCCGACCGAAACCGAGTCGCGAGTGCTCCCGGTCGTCTCATTCATCCCGTACCCCCCTGCTATGCTCGGTGCATCGGTGCATCAGCTTTAAAACACCCCCGTGACCTCGGGCTGCCCTCGGCAAGCACACCCATAATCGATCGATGATGATTGGGGCTGCTTGGATTGGAAACTAGAACGGGCCCCGGGCCCAGAACTGGAACACTCTGCCGAGGTTGCCGAGGGTTGTTTTAATATTACATGGCCCCCGGCCCGGGGGAATGTTTGCCTGGGAGAAGATCCCATTAGCATGCAGAATGGAGGAGCTATTTGAACAACGTATCCATCAGTCGCGTGGAATTATTTTAATTTTAAGAGTTTTTTAATGGAACTTTATAGTTTTTTATAGATTAAGTGAAAAGATTTAAAATGAACTAATAAAATAGACAAAATGTACTCCAACAAGTATAAAATTTCAAATGTTAAATGGTGGTCCATTAAAAATATTTTTAGATAGAACAAAAACGGCGTAATATTTTTCGATGGTTGAACATTTATTCGAAAGGTTCATTCATTTCATTTCTTATGTAAAACAATTTTGGTAAGCAGCTTAGCAGCTTAGCAGTAGCCCAATTGATCGACCAATTTTTGATTTTTTTTGAGTACAAATTTGCAAACATTTCTAACCCTTGTGACATTGAATGTGCATTACTTCAACTATCTACTATTTGCAAAATGACCTCTTCAAACTGCAATACAATTTCAACTCGTTCAAAAATAAATCAAATTAAGAAATTTCGACATCCGATTCCAATGTCCAATGCACTTCTGTCACTTCGCGCGTATTTGAAGCTGCCCATCCAGTGCCCGTGGAGATTATTTATTGGGGTCATTGCAACCTTCGCCATAGAAACTCACTTAGTTTTACTGGATAATCCAATCGGGTTCGCGACTAAATCCGGTAGTTTATCATTTAAAATCATAACCCAAACCGCCATCGTTCGCCGATCACTTACTCGCAACATAATAATGTAATCCTCCGGGAAAGAACTAACGAGCCGGATGGGCGCCTAGTCCGATCGCGGTCAGATATCTGGTCCATCATCGTCAGCTGGCACACGCCATTCATCGTGATTCGCCCCCTCGCCGGGATTATTGTTACCGTAACCGTAACGTTCACGGTTCACTAAACCAACAAACAGGGCCCATAACCAGCGCCCGATCGCCAACCCCGAGCACAAATGTGGGTGGGAAGTTACAGTGGCACTGGACGAAGAAGCAAAAAAAGCATTAAACGTTTGCCATGCTGTGAGCTCCCGACCCATAATCCGACGGCGCACGCAATGAATGAAGCTGCAAGCTGCCCGCGGCCCGGGGAAAATGATCAATTCACCCATCGGAGTGACCATCCAGTCAGCCAGCCGGCCAGACTCCTGACTGGCTCGGAAACGGTCTGTCAACATAAACAATCCCCACGCCGACCCACGCCGAGCGAGTGGCGAGAAAAGTGAATCGTTTCACGGCGCGTCGGGAACGCGCATTGGAATGGGCCGAAAATGAGTGAATCCCGCAGTAGCCGTAGATGGCGCGGATGATGGAAATCACTGGCCCCCCGGCAAACAAACATAAACAATCGGGACTCGTGGCACTGGAAAAACTCGGCCCAAAAGTTGGCGATGTTGGAAAAGAATCAATCGAATTTGAGAGAAACGTGCCGATATTCCACACCAGCGCCAATTAATCGGTGGCCACGTGGCACCGGGTCCGGGTTGTTTGTGCAAAACTGCAAACTGGCATGTTGCGACAATCGATATGCCAAACAAACGTGGGGCAATAGCAACAGCAAGAGAGCTAAAAAGAGCAGCTAAAACCACCGCTTCGCGTAGGGTCGCGATCCTCGGTCCCAACGGTCGCGCGGTTGCATGTTTCCATGTTGCTTTTGATTACATAATTGCTGTATCATTTACCAATTGTTCTCAAAATTGCGTGTGGGGTCAGTGGAAAAAGAAGAGATAAATAAATAAATACCTACGGGCCCACCACGGCCGTTGCGTGCAGCATACCCGAATCCGACGGCGGGGATGGGGTTCAGACCCGTTCCAGCAAGAACGGCTTGCCATTCAGGCTTTCCGCCGGCCCGGCGATGGGTGGACCAACCACCGACTGGACGGTGGTCAGTGAGGGGCGGCGATCGGCGGTGACGATTCGGAAAACGACTTACTCAGAAAAACTGGAATGATGGACCGACGGACGGACCGGCGGCACCGGAAAAAGGGTGGAAGCAGTGACCCGTGGGGTTGGGGCGCACGGAACGGGGCAGTGGAACAATCATAGTGGGAGTCGCCATCGTAGAGCATTGACGACAATATGCAACCAGTCAACCAATCGGCCGGCCAACGGTTGTCAGTCGGCGCCGGTTGGCGGGTGGCGTGACGCGGTGACCGAGTGGCGGTGGCTGGGTGGAGTTGTTTGTTCCGTTCAATGAATTACTCTGCTGATGAATTGCGCTACCGTGACCGAGGCCCGCGACGGCGACGGCGACGCAGTGCCTAACAACTGCGCAAACAGCACCAATTTACTACGACAACCGACGTGTGCAGTGTGCACCAGCCCAGATGCACCGGCACAACCGGCGGTGGCCGGCGGCCAGTTGGGGCAGTGCATCAACGACAATGAAGCTGGTGGAATAATTTTATTCAAATTGCAGCAACCGAAAGATACACACCGCTGCTGAGCAACTGATGCACATGCAACCATATTATCGGATGGTTTTGTTGGAAGTTGCTTAAGTTGCACAACCAAAACCGGTCACGCAAAGTAAAAAAGAGATTAAAATGTGTAGAAAATAAATGAACGAACAAAAGTAGTAACAATTGAATTAGGGGATTAGAACATTAGTCATCAAGAGTGTAACAACAAAAAACTGACATAACGCCGAACCGTTCACCGATCAAATCGAATATTTAAACAGAGTCGTCGGCACAACCGAATGTGTTTCGCACAGTCACAGCAGAGTTCATCAATAAACAGCGCACGAAAGCACCTGAACTGAATCCGACTAAATTCAATGTTACGAACACATCAATAAAAACCTAATACGAATGCATTTTTAAACCAACGAACGGGAAAAATAATTTATCCCCGTTTGCTTTATTCCCGTTTAAAATATTTAATTATCGGCCTAAAATGTTTGGTTCGGAATTTGTGGCGATCAACGACGTTAGTTCGATTCGATCGATGATGGTCTTCGACCATCATGAACAGATTTATGGTAAGAATGACGTTTGCTTTTGTTTCCAAAATGTAACTTTGAGCTGAACGAAGTTTGCCTGCATGAGCAGTTATTGTGTAAAATTATATTTGAAACTCTGTAATTTCTACGCGCTAGGCTCAACTCTTTGACGTACGTATAACAAATTTTCGTAACTTATTGACTTTAATATATCCGTTTATGAATGTCGTGATGTTATAGCTTTCATGCCCTCATGGTAAATGTTTTATTTACGTATCTCATAATACACTATTAATTCTAAATTAGTCCTGTTGTCAATCAGGCTACGATACCCGTTGACCCTGCTATTGGCCTAAATAAATTTAAAAAACCCAAATAAATTTGATCAAACCATTAAAGCTATCCTCACTGTAACGTTTAAATTAATCAAGCTCAACTTCAAGGTGCCCATAAATTCGAAATGCAGTTGCACTTTTTGAAAAATTGATAACTCAAATCATAATAATTGCAGCTGATAATTGATGCGGATGATGATGGAGATAATAATAAAACGATTCGCTTAAAAGTAAATAGAAAATTATTTACCATCCGGAATGTTTCCGGAATGGAAATGGAATACAAAACAGTAAAACCATTGTCGATCTTTCTCTGGAGCTCGAAAATGGGTGGTGTTTGGAAATCATTAAAAACCAAACCCGCGAGCGAATGTGCAAACGACCCCGTAAAGCGGGTGGTAGTGCCTACCACATTAACCAGAAAACCTAACGGTTGCGCAGCTCACCGTCACGACCCGAACGCAAACACAAACGTGCAATTTCCTGAACGGAAACGTACCGAGCAAGAGGGCCACCAGGCGTCCCCATGCCTGGGCAGCCGAAGTTGGTGAACCGAACGGAATCCTGTATGTCAATCGTTTCTGTGTCAGTTACCATCGTTTACAAAACCATCGACGTGTCAACGGTAAAGATAAAATCCGAAAGAAAAATAGACGCACGAACGGAGGCGATGACTTCCACTCAAAACGGGTTTCCCTCGAGGGCACGAAGGTTGACGAAGACACCGGCCGCCGGTGATGGATGGAACATCCGTACGCTAGAGTGCGAAGAAAGAACCCTGGACCCGTGCACAGTGTGGCCTATAAATAATTCTCTTCCCAAACCGTTACCGGAAAACGGGCGACAGTCAGCAGCAGCAGCAGCAACGGGACACCGCGAAGGTGTTGATGATGCCCCCAGCAACAAATGATTGATTCACGTGCAATCATTAAGCATGTGGTGGGAACAACGTTGAAAAAGTCTTAAAGGCGAAAGGTTCATTAAAACCGGCTTACGAGGTTCTAAACTGAAGCAATCCTTCGTCCTAACCGGAGTATTACTTTGCTCAGGGGAACTGTCCGTGATCGAATGGACTCATACCGGATCACCGGATCGAAGCGGCCAACGCAACCCGGGCGCTTCGCTAACGTTCGCGGTTTCGATCGGGTCATTTCCGTGATTTGAATATAATATTTCGTCAATACGTAATATCCCCGCCCGAGCTAGGCCGTGGCCGGGCAACAATAACGGAGCAATATCCTTTTCGGAAATCCATTTCCCGTTGTGAGGGCCGCCACACAACGAGCCCTCCCCTTTCAGGATCGATAAATTTTTCCGGGACTTACCAGACACCGGAAATGACAATTTTGGTAAACGAAATAAATTTGTCCACTTCGGATGCGCCCGGGAAATGGGCCCGCATTAGGCCCACCTCGGGCCAGACCACCCTTCGCCATCGCGGCCCTCCCCTCTGTCGGGTTCCAACCTGCCGACACACAAATCACTAGCCCGCACGCGATACCCTTGCACCCTCGCCAACCGGCGAAGGTGTTATGCTGCTTCACTCTTTTCTGCCGAACGGTGCTTGTGTTTGCGAACGGGCGGAACTAAATAACAAAAAACAGGCTCCTAGGCTGGGGCGTGTGATTGAAGAAGCGAAAACATAACATTCATAAGGCGTCAAGTGTAAATTACTCGCACGTTTGGTGTGTATTATGTAATTATGCTAATGCTGTTATGCTTTCGCTCCGCAATACTTCGCTCCGATCGTTCACACTACGGGTACAGGACGCCCAGGATACGGGATATCCATTGTTCCGCAACCTTCCAGTGTTGGCGCGACCGGCTAACTGGTTCGGCGTCGAGAGGGCCCGGATTAAATCCGTCCCCTCGGTATCCCGGTTGACTGGTCGATATAAGTGACAGGAATTGACGCGTGGAAATGGCAAACGCTAGCGCGAGCCAGCACACACAACATCAATGCCGCCGATCCCATTAGAGGGAAGCAAATTTGGTCTCTGATGTTGGCGACCTCCGACCCTTCCACCTCGCCGCATCACACATCGTAAACGCATCTAGAGCAGAGCGTCATCGAGTTTTATGTCGCGGGAGAAAAATCGACTCCCCACACGGAGGCACTCCGCACGGCGCTCCGATCTTATGCGCCACGGGAGGCAGCATGAGCAGCGCGATAAATGCGCCGAACGAATGGGGAAGCAAAAAAAACAGCACATACACACTCTCACAGAACCGAGCTAAGGAAACATCAATGGCGCAACATCAAAGCGAAGCGAATGCGAACCGCCGCCGGCAGAGCAGAGAAAGCCTATGGCTCTCCGATGTGGGTGGCAATGACGAGATGTTTGCATGCAGCCATCCAGTGCATAACATAACCCACCCAGCCCAGCCCAGCCAGCCAGGAGGTTTTGTTTCCCCAGAGCCAGAACCGAAGCGAGGAGTTAGAAGCTTATCAAAGATCAAACATTGGCGCACGCACGGTTCATGGTTTGAGACATTTTTCTAACCGTTTTTTCGGGTTTATTTTGCCTCTCGCTTTGGTGTCGCTGTCGACGTCGACGAACGCTACCCAATCGAGCGACCCGATCGAGCCGGAAAGCATGATGTGGCTGAGTCCGTGCACCTTCGCGAGCATAGGATTCTTTTTTTGGTTAACAAACACAAACGGTTTGTGGAGAAATTTTCTGTCGATTTCGGCACACTTGTCAACTGGAAGATACATTTTCAGATAGCAACGCCGAGCAACGTTTGGATTATATTACGATTGATACACTGAATTGATCTGGGGCGGGGTGAACAATCTTTCAGAAGCATTGCCAACGAGACTTTCGGTATATCAACAAATGTCGTAAGAAACAATGGCACCGTGCAGCAGAGACTCCACATTTGATTTAAAAGAATCGAAAACCTATGATTAGCATTTCCTTCGGGATCAATAGATTAGCGAATGTGAATTGAAAATATGTATGCAAGTGAAATCAGTTGTAAGACGAATGGACTACACTTGAGTTTATACTCAAGTTTAATACTGATAAGGATCGTTTCATCGAGAGTCATGCAAGTGGCAAGAGGTCTCCTATTTATTTATTGCTTATCGAACACTCGGTAAGCAGAATCTCCACAACACCCTCGTTTATCGTCCACCTACGACACAACGATGCACACCTTCGATGCACCTGATTACTATTTATGCTCGCCACTCATTGCTCATTGATAGTGCGCTCCATGTTCTACCGAAATGACACGGATTCAGCAGCTCCAAGGAACCCCGGATCGTGTGTGTCGAGTTCCTCCAGCCAAGTAGCATCATTTGAATATTTTGATTAATATTCTGCCGCGCCCCCAGGACGGGACCGACCAAGCCCGGTCCGGACCGTGATTCACGAGCCGAACGAAAAACTGGAACAAAAATCCGCCACCAAGCCGCCGGATCGCAAGGATGGTGTGAATTTTAATTTATCACTCAACCAAGCCGCGTCAGTTGGTTCTGACAAACGCTACCGTCCTGGAAGCGTCCCATCGAACGTAGGACCGTTCGCTTCTGCGGTTGAGCGTTTTATGGGACGAAGAAAAATGATACTTTCAACCCCGCTGTTCCCCACCGGATTGTTGGCTGCCGTAGAAATATGTTGCCGCGCGGCTGTCTATCGGCTGCATCCTCGGCTGCAACGTGCATCCCGTGTCGCCTGGAAGTGCAACCAGGACGGCGGGCACGGCGTGCTCATCCCGAAAACTTTGTTGCACAGACCCGCTGCTGACCCCGTCACGGTGCTCGGTCCGTGCCGTGGGTTCTGATTGAATCACTCCACGAGAAAACTTCCTAAAGCCCGCCCCACAACAAAAAAGGGGTGCCGTTTAAAGCCGTCGCTGCGAAGGTGCTGAGGGCTGCATTTTCCGACCATTAACCAAACTCAGCCCAAAACGGGGACGAGGACGATCTAATCGTTCGGTTCGACGGTGGACGCATCATAACGGAGCATAATGAAGCACCGCAAACTGGTAACGGATGTTCATTAAGAGTTAAACAGAAACCGGTGCGCGCGACCGGTGGACGGACCCACCTCCGGTTTCGGTGCCGTCAACTTTGGAACCGTAAAAAAACTGGCCAGAAACTTCCTTCAATCTGCACGCTAAGTGTCTGGGCTCTTTCCAGACGAGACTTTCCACAACTGCGCGTCGAGTGCTAGTTTTGACAACGTTATTAATTATTTTTGAGAAATATTAATAGCAACTTGCCGGAGGCGCGCGTTTCCTCACTCGGACTGCGCCAACCAGTGCACCGGAGCAAAATACTCCACAACGGACGAAACACTATCTGCACAGACATTCACCAACTCGCAACTTTACTTTCTTGCACTTCATTTGTGTGTCGGTTCCGTGGGCCATCGGTCAATGGTCTCGGAATGGGTTGCCCTCGGGACACGGCTGTCCCGGCGGAATCTAATCCGTGTATGCTGTCTAACCATCACAAATGGGACCCAGCATGCCCTGTGGATGGTCTAAGAAGATATTGCGGGCTGGTTCCGTCATTCTCATGGCATGACCAACCCACCGGAGCCTGGCGAGACCTACACGCTGCACGACGGTGAGGTCTTTGTACAGTGCATGCGGTTCGCAGTTGTAGCTTTAGGTTCTAGCCCGAATTTTCTCAGTAAAATCATGTTGAAGAGGAACGGGTCAGGTCATCCCCTTTACGCAATTCTTTGGGCGTATCAAAGAGATGAAAAGGCTTTCCATCTACCTTCACCTGGCTTGTTTCACGTTGATGGTGGCCATTCTTACGAGTCTGCTAAGTTTAGCCGGAGATTCCAAAACTAGTCGGAGATTCTCATACACTCTGGCTATGCTATCATATGCGGCCTTCAAACCGATGAAAAGGTGGGTGCTTTTACGAAACTCAATCACCTTCTCAAACGATCTGCCGCACGGTGAAAAATCAATGATTTTCAGTCCGCTTTTTATCGGTATTTTATGCCACTAATGACGGCCACGCCACAGCACCATAATCAACGCCGGGGTATCAGGGGCCCCATTAAGCCCCCGGATCGGCCACAAGACACGCAGGAAAAGCAACAACAAAAAATCGCCAGCCTCAGAAACGGACCACACTCAAAAACACTAAATCGAGTGGATTCGTTCTGATGGTTTATATTCCCCGGCCACGGATCACGACGCAACTATGACGCGTATCGCTGCCGAAGCATAGAAATCCTGCAGAGCAAACAAAAAGTGCAACAGGACAACGGAGCATTACGACGGTACCGCGCACACACAGAAACACATAACCCTGCCCATCGGAGTACCGACCCAGCCGACTGGGAACCTGATGCGCAGATGCTCCAACCGCACCGGGGCTCTCACTGCAACGACGACGCCGGCGATGACGACGCTACTGATGACGATGGTGGCGATAATGCTCATGATTTTGCTCCCCCAAAAGAAACTTCCAGCTATATGATGAGACATTATCTTCCCTTTAACGAGATAATAGTTTCCTCCCGGCGACCGCACGGAGCACTTCATCGCCGGGTGGCAGCCGCCCCAAGAACCCCATCGACGGCAGAGCCGGTGAGACAGTAATCCGGCCCTTAACGAGGCGGACATGTGGAAGCACGGCCTCTGCGGAGCTCTGCGGCGGCTCCAAACTTCTGCCCCGGACCGGGCGGCTGGACACGTGATTGCCTGCAGCCATTTTCGCAGTCCATTTCACCGCACCACACCCGGAACCGGTAGGGAACCGGTTTTTTCGGATTTCCGTTCCAACTCCGTGGCCAACTCTTTTTGTGGCTTCTGCCCGATGTCCTTTTTTTCCTTTTTTTTTGTTTTTGCTACAAAGACCCGGTGCGTGCGTCTGACTTTTCGGTAGTTGCTCCTCCTCGGTGATCTTTTAACCCCACTCGGTGGCGAGTGTCACTGCGCTCGGTACTCTGCGGTCGGTTCTCGCTGGACGCTAAAGGACACAGGCCAAGCAGCGGTGGAGTTTCACGCGCGCGCGCGCGCGCCAGCTCTCTCGGTGGGCGATAAAAAGTAATCCACCGGAAAGTGGAGGGCAATAAAAATGGGATACCAAGCGCGCGAACGGGACGACACTTCCGGGGCGGCCCGACGGCTCTGTGGCCCGTGGACCGGAACCGTGCCGGGTGGCCTAACCTCGACCTCCACTAACTCGGAGCCCGGTCAGAGCACAATCCTAGCTGTCAGTCGCCCCGACCCGGCTGGAGCGAATGTCACGACACGCCACCAAGACATGCCACTCCCGTCCTGTGAGTGTGTATCACAAAATAATATTATCCCATTTAAAACTATTTTGCAGTGTCAGTGTATAATCGGCGAAAGAGAGGGCCCCGTCCCGGTTTAGGGCTAAAGTTTCTCCCACGCGGAAGGACTTACCGGAGGGCAGCACGGAGCTGAAGGAACAAGGAATAAAAACCGCCCTTTAACCCGGCAAACCCGGCAACATACCGAGCGGTGGCAGCAGCAGCAGCATTTAAAAAATGCCAACCACCCTGAAAAAGATTCGAGGCTCATGATTTGGCTCGGAAAACTCTCCGACGCACACACACACACAGACACACAATCCCGGGCAACCCTCCCCCGGTCGGTTGGGCTGGCATCCGGAAATGCGATTTCGGGTAACTTGAAAAGCTCACTCCGAAGCTAGGAAAGTTAAGCCTCGCGCCTCGGCCTGGCCGGCCTGGCAACGGGACGTGAAAAAAGTTTCCCATTTCAGCCACGCCGGCGAGTCCTGGGACCCGCCGGGCCGACCGCGGGGCTTCGTAAATGAGCGAGTAAAAAAGTTTTCAGTCCCCGGCAACAACATCCCGGCCTGTCCGTGTTCGGTTCGGCGAATTTCGACTTCAAGATCAACTGCGCGGCTTCAGGAGCTGGGGTGTCGGCGCTCCCCGGGTCTTCACGCGGCCCCCAGGTCTTCACGCGGCCCCCAGTGTGTGGGGCCCCCCGGGGCGGGCGATACAAATAACGATGTTATCGTCGGAAGTCCTTCACAACTTCGACCAGGCCGGTGGGCGCGCACGCGACAGGAAATGGAACGCTTCGCTTTCGCTCGACATTCGCTCGACCGAGGCCGAGACGCTTGCTGCCCCCGTCCCGGCCGCCACCGACAGTCCAGTCGGATTCGTGCTGGTGGATGGTCCTTGGAAAAGGCGGAAATAAATCATACCAATCACCGTTCAATCTGTTCCCGTCTGTTTATCTATCTGGCTGGCTCGGACCACCGCCCGGGTCGACACGAGTGCTGCGATGGCGATGATGCCGTGCGATGCACCTCCCAAAGCGAAGGTTCCGGTTGGAGTTCTGCTCAAGAACCCGCCGGCCCCGCGCGAAGGACGAGTTGCCGAAATGGTGAAAGAAAACACGATGATACATACAACTATGACGGCCCCAGACTTTCGGAAACGGTCACGAAGTTGGCCACAAATCAAATGGGGAGGGAAAGAAGTGCCCACCCAGCGACCGCTGGACCCGACCCGTGGCGCAAATAAACAGGATCTTTAAAATCCAATAAAACTTTTATATATTATCTGCATTTGAAATGGGCTTCCTGCCTTCACACGCCGGCCGCCGGTCACCGGCACCGGGTGCCAGTTGCAACTGCATGCAACTGTCGGACGTTCCGTTCGGGCGGACATGTTCGGCCCGGTTCCTATGCACGGGCTACGTGCGCATGCAATAGGTCTCCGTCCGTGAATAGTTTTTCGAGAAATATGCCAAAACTGAACGATGCCACACTCGTATCCGATGGGCCACCGCCTTCGCTTGTGGCTGAAGTTGCACCACTTCAGCAGGGGAAAAGATATCTTCCGGGCCATGGAAGCCCATAAATAATGGGTGGAATTAGGAGGTGAAATACGCGTCCTCAGTGGCGCCTAGCGCCTGGTAGGCGTCGCTCCGTTATCGCTCCGTTTCAGCTCCAGTGCGAGCCAAATCTTAAGGAAGTCGCAAGTCCCAAGGTGAGGCTTATGGAACCATTAGGCGGGAGCGGCCTATCCCGACGGCTACGGGGATGAAAAGATCAAAACAATGGGTGAGGTGTTCCGAAGGAAGCAAGGACATCCTTGGCCAGGACGACGTCGATGGGCTGGCCGCAGGCTGCAGTAAGTGCCACCGGGGGTCTTAGGAAGTATTTAAATGCGGAGAATTAAATTGGTCCTGCAGAGGATGCAGTTTTGGGCAGGGCTTGGAATTAGATGCAGTCTGGCCAGGACCTGATGCATGCTGCTGTATGTATGCGCTCCTACTTTATCTCTTACTTACGCACTCTGCAAGTGTTAGTGAGACTTGAAAAATTGGACCCCTAAAATTGGTAGTTGAACTGAACTCGAATGAAGTTTAGACCCGACCGACCCGCTCGACTGCATAAAACCGGACCGGAAGCATACCTGCAAGTAGAAAAAAGAACAGAAACGTCCATAAACACCCGGCATTCAATGTCAGTTCATATAACGGCCATTACTTTTACATTCATTCATCTAACTTTGGGCGACACGTTCCAGCCAGCGGTTCCAAACAGTTTTTTTACGATTATGGCACTAAATTGCGATGGCGAAAACTTCAGTTTACTGCAAATAGGGTCCTCGTCGTCGGCGAGAGTTCGCCCTCTCTCCCGGCATCCACGTGGCGTCCAAACTGCACGATAAGCAGCGATATGCATCGCCAGGACGTGGGACGTAAACAAAGTTCGAAAGTGCAATTTGTGCAGTGTCATCGGAAGCTATATCGATAGCAATTTCCCCCTGTCCCGGATTTTCCACCGGGCGTACGGGATCGGGAGGTTTTGGTCCCGGGCACGGTCCCTGTCCTTTCCGGGTCCCGTTCGCTCCGTGATGGTGGTAACAATGTTGCACCATCGCATGCGACACATGACTCAGCAGTCGGGGCAGTCCCGCTGCCAAGTCCCGTAATCCGACGTCCGGTAATCACTACGTGAAAAATGTAGCCCGTGACTTAACTGACTGACTGCGTCACTTTTGAGTCAATGCTCACTTTGGGTCCGAGTCGGTCCGGGCGAGGCGGCGAAAGTACGAACCAATGCGATGGCCGTTTCGTAGACAATTGTGGTGCACTTTCCGCATTTCAATTCGATGCTCTCATTCCTATCTTCATCGAGCCGGTAAAAAAGCGATGGTTTATTGTAACCACACAAAAAAACGGTGCTATTTCAGGGTCAATTTTAGGGTGGTGTCGCTACATCGGGCCCCTCGACCGGGTCTTACGATGTCCGCAATTTATCTCAATTGACACGCCGGATACCGGAGATCTTCGCGCCCGCGCCCGGTTGCGTCAACACGTGCCCGGGCCACGATGAAAACGCAATGTGCAATGTGCACCGACCGACGGCGGCATGGTAACGGTTGGGAACGCGCTCGTGCAAAGGGATCGCATTGGGATGGGTGCCGTGCCGAAACCGATTACATTTCATTGCACTTCCGCTCAAACATCGCGGCGGCTCTCGAGAGATAACGCTCAGTGCGCCCCAATCAGCGCGGAATGGCGGCGATGACAAAAAGGCCGCAATCTTCCCATTTTGCAAGCGATCGAGCGAACCAGATTCTGTTTGCTGCTTGGATGACGATTGGAGATCACACTCATTGGGTGCATTGGGTCTTGGCTAACAAAAGGCGTCAGATTTGAACATAGAAATAAAGACAACGGCACAAAATGTTTTTGGAATTTCGAATTGGGATATAGCTTAGAACCTGTCCAAAAAGGGCTCGCCTGTAGCATTCTGCATCAGGAATAAAGCAACCGACAATATTGTTTGAAACCGGGCAGCTGTCCGAATCCCCGTCCCCGTCCATTCATCCCTAGAGGATGTTTTGCATATACAGCATATTTTATCAACTTCCATTTAACCTAACATTTTTAGCTCAACATTTTCAGAATGCGAGAAGGTGTCAACAATTTTGTGGGCTGGTGTCTTGTTAGACCAGTGGAGTGGGCCGCTGTTTTAATGACACCTGTCTAAGACTTAGTAAAATAATGGCCAAATTCTTGGGTGCTTTTATGACCAGGAGCAGACTTTTTTGAGACACTCTGTCTTTCAAGTATTGTAGCCTGAAGCCTGAATTGTATTGAAAATTTTAGCGTTTTATTCGTTACTTCAAATCTCTTGAGGAAACGTGAAATTTCTATCAAATCGTTTTGATTGAAGCAGTGAGTCAATATCGCGTCTGAGCCTTTTAATCTCGCTCTAAATGTTCTCATTATTGTACCTTACAGAAGATGATCGTAAGTTATAAAACAACATTTAACAAAATTGTACGAAAAGATAAAACAGTCCAAAAGTCCTGCTTAGACTACTGTAAAATGTCCTGCTAAGATCACTGTAGCAGAACCCAAAATTCTCGATTTCAAACACCGCAAATTTCGTATCTGGTATGTTAGACGATTCAACATATTGAGAAGCTCTAAGCGAACCCCTCATTCTTTAATATCATAAAAATAGAAGCTTAGATTATTCAGATTCCGATGAATTATGATCATACCGAATCAGACAAATATTGGGCTACATTACCATATCTAGCCAAACACTTTATCGTAAGAATTTGCCATAAAAGTAGGATGCCTGAAAATGGTACGTCCATTAATTCAGTTGTTATACAATAAATAACATACCGGAACACGCTCGGCAAAGTCAGTCAGCAAGCGGCAGTGATTAACGAAAGTGAAAAGCCAGCTTCCAAACGACACTCGCTCCATGCTTCATTACGTCTGCGGCACGGCCGTTGAAGAGACCGGCTTACAGTCAAGAAGCGGAACCCACTTGAGCCCAACAATCGACGGCTTTATCCGGCCCGGAGACCGACGGACCGGAGATGTGAGAAAAAGTAAGTCACCCTCCTACACCGGGGGGCGCACCTCAAGCAGCGATCTTTCGCTGCCAGAGCCCAAGTCTCGTACGGCACGAGCAAGGAAAACATTCAATAAATCACATCAAACATCGAGCATTAAGCACGGCAAACATCTCGATCGCGAGTGTTGACATACTGTCGTGCAAACGCACACACCCCCACCGAGTACTTCTGGGCACACAAATATAAGACCACTCTGGCACGGCGACAACGGCGACGACGACGGCACGCCGAAACAACAAACGTTGGTTTTATCTTTCAAAAAGCAAACCCACCAAACGACCAACGAGGAGTCGTCGTCCCGGAGGGACACCGCTCAGGGTATAGGAAAAAAAACCCAGCGGCCCAGCCAAAAGATTATATTTGTCTACGAAGGAAATATGATATGAGCGCGTCGCTTCATCTTCTGCTGTCTCAAGGAGCGGCCTCCCGCGGCCCGAAGGTCGTCCCGTTCCGGCCGGTCATGACGCGAAGCAAATGACTGACGCCGCCACCGCCGAAACTCCGGAAAATGATGGGCATCCGTCAGACGTCTCGTCCGAGGCCCGAGAATCGGGGGAAAAGGTCCCTGCTTTGTTTCTCACTTATGCGCGAACCTTCCTGCCACCGCATAGTTCGCTCCATCCACCGTGACGAGGCCCCGGTGTCTATGTGTCATCGAAGTGGCATTACATTAGCATTTTTCCCCGGCACCGGGAAATGCTCCCGAAAATAATGACCGACCCGAGAGCGGCTGGCGCATGGCGAGAGGATGGGCGGAGGGAGCTCGGGTCCGCACTCGGGAATGTGTGTTGAAAGTGTGATTGAAAGACTTTTGATTGATGGGTTCTTGATGACATGACTGGTCCGTTGGGCGGAAAGTTCCTCCGAGCGCACGTTGACCAGCGCAAGGAGCACATCCGGCGCTCGGCACCCGAGACCGAGACGGCCACGGGATACGTAACCACGACCACGACGGGCTGTCGGTTTTTCCCACGTCTGCCAACTCACAGGCATCCCGCGGCGCCGGCTCAGGACCAAGTTGCCAAGGGCCGTGGGAGAGAGCAAAAGATTACTCCGGTTCACCGATCGGGATCAGTTGGGGACGACGTCACGTGAAGCGATTTGTTCCAAAGAACTGCCGCAGCTCTGCCCGAATTGACGTCTTATCATTCGCGCAGGACCGGCGAAAACCCACCGATTCGCGGCAGATCGTCACCGAAACACACTCGGCACCCAATCGAGCTGAAGTGGAGTGTGCTCGGTGAACATCCTGCGAGGTTCGTTAATCCGCACATCGAGACCCCACTGAAGAAACCCTCTGGGGCCGAACTGGGACGAAGAACACAACACGCGTTCGCCGCATCGTGTGGGCAAACAGAAACCGAAGAAGATAAACACGGCCACTGACAACGTTGTCGTATGGCGGGCACGCCACGGAAGTACAACAGGGCTGGTCCTCCGGCACATGGTCAGCGCTGCGATAATGTGGTTACGTTTAGCGGATCATGTGGTGTGGCGCCAGCTGATTGTAATCTTTCGGTCTAACTGTTTAGTCAATCCCCGAGCCTTCAGGGAACAGCCTGTTTTTCTCGGGGCCCGTTGAAGTGGAAGTCTAAGTGACCTGACTGGACCGGAAAACTAGAGGTAAACCCTTAAAGCAAACCACAACGAGACCACAAATAATCAGTCCCAGCTCGGAAGAAGTTCGGCTCCGTTCGACGCCTCTTAAAGCTGACCACACCGGACAGGCTTCGGTGGGAATTTCACTTTCCCCTTCGATCGAAACACACGATTAAATATTTACACTCCGGCGGGCACGCCGTGCCGTGCGCTGTGGCTCCGGAAGCAAACAGTTCCTGAGCATGGTACTGTCCTGTTTTCTTTTTCCCTGCCGGCCATTACGCTGGCTGCTCCACGAGGTTTTTCGGCGGAACTTCTTTTTCCCCATAGGCACCATCTTCGGTGCGGTAGCCGGAGCGGTAGCCGGGCGACGATTGTCCAACTTCTTGTCACGCACCGACCTGCACTCTATCAGCGCCGGCGGAAGGTGTGCTCCCCGGACCCAACTTTCCTAATACGCCCGGAGACACACTGATAACGCGCGCTAGGCGCAGTGCAGTGCAGGAAGCAGCAAACAACTCTCGTTACCCCGAAAAACGCTGTAAAAGTGTACGACCCTAGCAAGACTGCAGTGATAATTATCACTAGCCGCACATACACACCCCGGTATCGGGCACAGTGTTTGCACGGTCCGTGATTTAAGAAGCGCTTTTATGAGTGCGCGCCGCACTTCAACCGCCAATTCAATTTCATTTAAAAGCATTTTCGCGCTCATTGTCATCGGGTACGGTTGCATGTTACATCGACCGCCGCGACCGCGACATGCGCCTAAATGACACTTCAGAAGCGCAAATTAAATCTCCATTCCCTCCCGGAACTGCTGCGCTGTGTGCACATTTAGCGTGTGTGCGCGTTCGACATGCAATCCAATTTCCAGCAGCGAACCTTCGCCAAATATTGCCTGTTTATTGCCGTGCGAGTCCGAGGGCCAATAAATTTTGTGGCCAACTTCATTATCGGTCCGGTTATCGAAAAGACCGTTTGTGAGCGAGAGGGAGAGAGAGAGAGCGAAAAAAAGACAGCAACCGGCAGCAGATGACTGCAACATTATTCGTGGATCCCGTACATTATGATTCGCCACCGAAACGGCCACCGGTCCGGTCAATAATAATCATCGCCTAACCGAAACGGCCACCGCTCGAACGACTAGAGACCGGGCCTTTCGGAACCGGGACCGTTCGATATAATAATAATGAAGCTCGGCCCGACGTCGAAGGTTGCTCCCGCGTGGCCAACCGTGCCGTGTGCATTCCCGGGCTCCAGGGGGCCTCTGCACAGCGAAGCCATATGCTCGGGATAGCCCATGCTGCACGCCCGAAAGCCCGAAGAGCAGCTCGGAATAATTGCCTGCTAAAAACTAACTGCACCCGAAACTGCATCACCAGCGTGAGGCTGCCCTGAAAAAGAAGAGGGGCTTACTTTTTGGCAGGGCACACACAAGCCTGGAACATAATATCCTTCTGCTGCTGCTCGCCGGCTACCCAACCAGCCTGATACGGTACAATCTGATTAAAGCACATAATATGGCGCTATAAAATAGGAATTAATCCGATTCAATCCCCGGGACCGATTCGCCGTGCAAACGCAAACTGCCGATGTGTGTGGCCTCCGACCATAACGACTGCGTAAGGACGAACGAACGATGTGGAACGGGCTGACCCGGGGGAGGCCCGACAAAGAAAACTAGGATTCCTCGGCCGGTTGAAAGAATCGGCAATGCCCGAGGCTCCGTTGCAAAATGATAAAAATGTAGCTTACTGTCACTGCAATGCTGTTCTAGGCATAATCAACACAAATTAGAATGTAAACATAAACCTACACATAAACATAAACCTAATGAGATGCACACAGGATCATTTGTATGATGAGGACCATATTATGTTCTGCACTGATTCGAAGGGTTTTTCTCAATTAATTGGCTCTCTTAAATGTTTTCGTAAAATATCTTGAGCTGTACAGAAAGGAAACGTGGCAATTTTCTATCTGACATTGTGGTCAATGCTCTTGCTATTTCTAAGATTACTGAACGAATTACGGAATGGTTTGTGTTTGTGTTTGTGTTCCAACTGCTTCTTAAACCGTACAAAATCTTGAATTGAAGGTTGGTGGCATTTGTGACAAACTACATAACAATTTGTGCTCTACCTGAAAGCGGATCCAATCAGTCGTCAGTACAGAGCAACTCCCTGTCAACTTTCCGGCTGGGTTCCGGAGCTTCTTGGTGCTGCCTGCGGTGGTGAGTAATCCCGCTGGGATTTCGGCTTTCATTCGCGCAAAACCCCTGGGCTCATAACGAAGCCACCTCACAGTTCGCGCGCACGGAAGCGGATTATGTGTGCATTTCACTCAGCTTCGAAGTCGGCTTCGGCGTTATCGCTTCAACGCCGAACGAATGAAGTCGTGCAAATTACCACCATTTACACGCCTCCACCAGTAGTCACTTTGTTCCCTTTTTTTGTCCATCCATCCCACAACATAAAAACACCGGCGGCTTCATTTCGAATCGATACACCGTAGCTGCTGGCGTGGAATCTGTTCAATTGCTTGCCCAGCTTGGTTAATCCGCGATCGGTTAGGCTGCCACAGCAAAGCCACCTGAGTGCACGTAGCATAGGCTCGAATTAAAACCTCCTGCGGGTATCGTCGAAAACCGACCCATCGATGAAACGCAAACACCCAACCCAACGGGTGGGCTAATTTGGGCACCACCTTAATGTTGTTGGTGGTTGAACCGGCGCCTCGGGGCGCTCCCGAAGGGCTCGGCAATGGGGCCATCGATTAGATCTTTGGGGCGTTGGGCCACTTTGGGTGCGTCCCGAAACTCCCGAAACCCCGCATCCCGCCACCACAACATACAGCCCAATAAACGGTAACGATCCGATAATGTTATTTTTCGACCCAACTTCCTTCCGGAAAATACGAAACAAAAAGCGGGGAAAAGCGGGAACCACATTTTCCCACACCGTGCGTTCCCGCGTGTTTTCCTACTCCGATGTTTGGCCATGTATCCTCCCGACCAGCAAGTCCCTCGACCAAGGCAAAGGATTCTCGGTGCGCGTAAAACGTGTTAACGTAACGCCACACACCCGTTATTAAATATGCGACTTTACCCAAAGCGACTTTTTATGGTTGAGAGGCTTAAACACCATTAAACTTGAAAGCCGAAGCTCGCAGGCGGCACGTTCACCGTCTGTTATGCGAAACCAACCCGACAGGTTTAATAGCAAAACAAATCAGCTTCAAATCGCACCGATTTGCCGTTCGCGGGTTCGTCGACCGTCGTTGAATCACATGCTCGTGACGTTCGCGGCCCGTCCATATCAGCGTGCTGGGGCAGTATCCCGACAAGATGGGGCGAAGTACAAAAATAACAACAACATCCGTAGGGCCAAGACCCGGTGGCAGCTACATGAAAAGGGCTCACGGAACTAGTTCACGGAGCTAGCTGGGCTCGCTACATCATCAGTGGCTCACCATTATCATCAGCCGTGTCGAAGAGACAGCGGCTTCCATCGGCTGATAAGAGGAGCCCGTCTTGAAGGTTTCCCTACGACGCTGGCCGCGAAGCCACTGAGCCTCGTGACGCAAAACTCACCGATTAGTGACGCGTCGCGATGCGTGAAAATGTTCCGGGTGGCCACCGAAACCCAACACATACGCCAAAAAGTTTTATCTTCCACCAAAGTGTGTGCGATAAAGTGCCGCGCACTACACGACAGATAACACTCCGGGGAGCTCTGGGAAGACCTCGATCCAAGTCGAAAGAATCAATTTAAAGTTGGCTTCCCGGGCCACGTGAAACCCTCACACAAATCTTCTTTTATAGGGTCGGCCTGTTTTTTTTTTCATTCTCTCTCTCTCTCACTTTCTGTCGCTCCCTAAACACACCAGCAAAGAGGGCACCGCCCAGCAGAGCCGGGGAGCCGGGTGCTGCTGCTGCAATCAGTGCGTGCGTCGGATCGGCACTGATAAGGCGCTTTACGGGCTAATCTTTATTAACTACATTCCACCGCGTGGTGCGCCGCGGGTGAGAAAACAACGAAAAGTCGCCCCGCTCACGGGCCAGCATTATGTTTACTCACGTCCGTCAGTCCCGTGCGCCGGGCGAGAGAGGCGGACGGCGGCGTACCATAATGCGTCAGTGTCCGTGTGGTGATTGTATGTACATTGGGTGGGGCTGGAAGTGCGCAGTGCTAATTACACCACCAACGGACCGCGAGCGGACGACAGGACGACGGTACGACGGACAGGACATTAGTTACATTCCGACGGTGGCGATGTAGCCGCCGGCGTTTGGGTGTATCGGTGAAGCGGAAATGCGTTTTTAATGCGATGCCCGACGAATGATTCGTAACTTGCGCGGGTTTACGATCGTAAATTATGTCATAATGGCCATCGATTGTTGCGTACCGTGACTTTCCCGCACACGCACGCAAAAGGACGCTGTGTACGCCGAGTACGCCCCGCGGTCCCGGATTTGCGCGATGTTTCATCAAAATCCCGGCCCAGCCCAGCTCACCCTTCACCGATGTTTATCACCTTGAAGGTCCTTCCACTCTAATCGATTATGTTGCCCGCAGATAATTCATCATCATTTTCCATCGATCCCACCCATGGCCAACCAGCCAGCCAGCCGGAGCGTTCGACATGGGGCTTTCCACGCCCCCGGATCGGTTGCTTCCCTATCCGGTGAGAACCATTAATTTTATCGCACTCGCTTTAGTCGGTCGATCCCCGATCGATTCGGCGATTCCACCGAGCGGGTTTTTGCTCCCGGGGCCACGTTTTACGACGACATCAAAACAAATTAATCCGTTTTAAATCGTTCCAACACGTCCCGGCACCGATCCGGCCGCACGGATACCCTGACCCGCACACACACACAGTGCCAGATTTTTCATCGTCCCCGCCGAGGGCGCCGTGGCCGAGCGGATAGAGACGGATTCGTCAAAAAGGCTGATTTAATTTTGGTGCTTGTTTTCCCGGGTTTCCCGCTCAACGGGCGCTTGCTCCGGCTTCCGGTCCGGTCTTTATTTATTGGCAAGGCAAGCACCCTGGTTTTTTGCGCGGCTTCTGCGGCACTCGAATTTTTTGTTGGGCCTGCCCTAGCCATTGAAACCGGCCGGCCGGGTGGGCCATCGATAGGAAATTGTGTCCTTTCTCGGGATGATCGATCGATTTTGGCGGAAGCGCAACCCCAAGGCCACCCTCGGGGGCCCGGTTAAGATTAACGTTCACTAGCTCATGGGTCAATGAGTCAAGGAGAGCGAGAGTTTTCACCAAAGTAAAAGGTTGGTCCCTACCAGAAGTCCTGCTCATTTCGCTTTAAAGTCCGAGAAACGTACAACAGCACGCCAAAGCAGTGCTCCGAAAGGTGATGCTTGGGAAAAGGACCTAACCCACACAGTCGGGACACTTTTCTCCGGCACCGGCACCGGGTCCGCACGTATCAGTCAACTGCTGCCTGCCGTCCCGTCAGCGAAGAGCAGAGATAAAGATTCGCGCGACCGAAACCCTCGCGACGGATTCGAGGCGCGCGCGGTTTTCACCCCACCGATGTCCTTTCGGGCGGGAAAAAGGACGAGTCCGTGGCCACGTGGGTCGACGGGGGAAAAATAAAGAAATAAATAAATCAGATTTGCAGATATTTTTCTCGCGCGGAAAATAAAAATGATCAAGGAAAAGCCACCGGCAGCTGCCGTGGGTTTCGTTTTTTCCCCCCGCACACCAGCGCCGCTCCGGATTCGGGGTTCGCTTTAATAATCTCCCGTGGTTCGTTCGTGGTCCGCGTACAGCAGCCAGACGGCACTCCACTCTCTCTTGTTTTCGTGTCCTTTTTTTGCGGTAGGATTATTTGGAGCCTCTGTCTGTGGACTCACTTAAAATGCGATAAAATAGCTTTAAGTATCGCCTGTCACATAATTTCTCTCTCGCTCTCTCAATCTGCCCGCGTGTGTCCTTCGTCCTGTGGCCCGTTTGTCGTCGCAGAAGCGAACAACTGATCGGGCTTACACTTCGTGCGAATCGACGCGGACGTGGCAAAGAAAATAACGGTCCAGCCCACCAGCTTTCCAGGGGACCAGGGATCGTTTATGGCGCAGAGGGCAGAGCGATTATGATTGTTGTCCGTCCGTAAGAGGCTTCCGCAATCGATGTTTAGCGTTTACGTGTGCGGTACGATATTTAAAAAGCAATCGAAACGAATCAACACAACCGGGAGTCGGGCTGGACCACTGGATTGGCCTTCTCGGGGCACTTGAGATGGGGATATTTTTTACCGCGTCCCTACTTCGCGCCTGGTCCACGCCGGAGACGTGCCGACGCGCTGGACGATAATCTTTTGGCACGGTTCCGAGCCCCCGGTTCCGGGCAATTCACAATGGCAACGCCGGAGGTCAGTTCGGCCCGCGGGCTCACTCTTGTCGGGAAAATCAGTTTACGTTTGGTGAAAAGTTTTCCCCGTTCTTTTCCGTGCCGGCCGTGCCTTCTTTCCGAACGGGGCAACGAAGCCCAATTTACAGCACCGAGAGCCGCTGCCGCCGACGGCACACTTCAAGGCAAACACAGCAGCACCAGCAGCCTTCAAGAGGGCAGACCCATACCGGACCATCTTGGTGTTGCTTTGCCCTGCCTTACTTTTGTCCCGTTCCACTTATTAACATTTAAATTTATGTTCAAACACGTGTACACACTGCTGCTCCCGAGGCCCACCGTAATCTGGCCATTCCTTTCGGTCTCCTTTCTACCACCTCTCCCTCCCTCGCGCTCTCTGTCTCTCTCTCTGTTCTTCTGTTTCCGCTGCTTTCCATCTCGGGTCTGGTTTTGCTCTCTTTAATGTGCCTCTTGATTTTCACATTCAACTCCCAGAAACTGGCCAACGCAAGGTTCTTCTCCAACTCGGAGCAATGCGATGCTGTGCTGCTATTTTCGTACTTGTTCCTTGTTTCTTTTATTTTCCTTTCCCATGCTTAGGCTTCCCGTTTTGCCGCTGGCATCTGACACCACCGAGGGTACATCTGGCGGCTGACGGCGGTAACTTCGGCCACGTGTGCCGCTTTCCATGACGCGTTCGTACGGGATGGACCATCAAAACCCTTCCGGGGCCGGTTGACCGCACCGCACCATGCACCCCGGTGTAGATGAATGATTAGCAATGCAAATCCTTTCACTGTAATTGTGGTTTAGTTTTTACGATAGATTCAAAATGGGAGTGTAAGTACCAAGTAGATCCCGCGGGCCGTTAACACAATAATTTAACCTAATGAAGTAAATTAATAAAAAGAAAACAAATAACAGAAACACCTCAGCCGAAGAATTGTTTCTACTCCGTGGGATGAAAAGTCGTACACACAGGTGGCCAGTGTATGAATTGTTGTACTAAGAGTGCCACTACTTTTGTAATTTTCAAAACAAAAGAACAAAAACGATTTCTTAATTTAATTCTACACTGCTTCTGGATGGGACAAAATACCGTTCACGCGAAGCAATGGCTTGAAAAGTTTTATAAAAACTCACAGCCAACAGAAGCAATAATAAAACGTTAGTTTCCAGACTTCAAATGTGGTCATAAAGAAGCCAACAATGCAGAACGCAGTGGCGAAATCCAAATGAGGCGGTAGAGCATCAGAAAACAAAAAAACTCCCCAGGATCGTTTTGAATGATCGAAAAATGAAGCAGCGTGCGTTAGCTGACATGGTAAAATTAGTTGAATTGAATTAAACCTCGACTTATTCCCGTTTCCACCGTATTCCCCAGTTTAAACAACCTGCTTACCGGTAAAAAAATTCGCTCGAAGAAAGAGATTATCGCTAAAACTGAGGCCTATTTTGAAGCAAACGACAAACCGTTCTACAAAAGAGGTATTGAAATGATAGAGTTGAACACGAAATTTTTTAGCCCATGTGTTATGGTCAGCCAATCTCTTGAAAAGGTGTCAACTTCCTCGAAAGGGCAATCTGTTAAAGTAGAAACACCTCTCTAATTTTGCCAGCGAAAGCGGTCGCGTGAATAGCGCACTCTATGAATGAACATCAACCGGCATCCCAGACCAGCCCACGGAAAGGACCCACGCCATGCCGGGCAGCAAAATAGCATCATTAAAGCCGTGCCCCCGTGGCAGAAGGCGTGATAATATTCATTGAAATTCATGAAGCACACGGAATGCGCGTGGGACAGATGGCCAGCCAGAAATGGAGTCGGGGCGGCGAAAGCTCCAGCTCAATGATGATGTATCGGCGGTGGTACCTACGAACCGTCGGGGTCCTGCTTTGGATGGCACGCGCCGCGTGACGAACAGTCAAGACACCGCCGACGACCGTGAGCACGTAAAATGCTACGCCACGACCCTACGATAAATACCCCGAGAAGGTTAAGATTAAGATTTCCGTTCCGTCTCCCGATATTTGAAGAGCTTTTAAAGCTCGCCTTCGGAGAACGGTGCCATCGCCTGCGAAGTGTCAAGGATCCCCGACCAAGAGGTTCCATTCACTTAGGAAAATTCATCCCATTCCGCACACGGTGAACGCACGCGAAAGTTGTAGTAAAATTGAAATGTGAAAGCGAAAATTAATTACACGACGTGATATGCATCGCCACCGGTGTGTCAGCATTACCTTCATTATCGCCGTAACCATTATCGTTATCCTTCCGGGTGGTTCGGTGGGCAGCTGCCACCCACCCATAGGGAGCCTTCCAAGCGCAAGCAAGGGTCGCATCACGACCTGCGCCAACCGTGAAGGCTGGGCTTCCGGATACTTAAGGCACGGTGAGATGCTGTGTAATTACGTTGTTTTCGATGCCGCGCGGAGTGCAGAGAAATTGAAATTTCTGAGCCTCCAAGCGGACTGGGCGGGCCGGCCGTTCACTGGCTTGCGCTAATTTCCTTCTAATTTATGCTCTACGCCGGGACGTCCGATAGACGAGCGCTTGGGAGTTTTATTCCCAGCGCAACCGACAGGTGCCGTGGTGGGCGTGCAGAACCCGTGTGACCCCGTGGTGTGGATGTGGAATGCGGAAATAAATCAGACGAAGTTCTTGCTCTTGCGTTGGCTGCGATTGGATGGATGTAAATAGAAGGACCTTCCGGAGGCTCGCAGAGAGAAGTTCTAATTCGATGAGCAAACATCGCACGCCAAGGCAACGAAGTGACGCTAGGGCAATCCTTTTCGGGGGGCCACGGACCCCGGAGGCGGCCGAAACCAAATACACGTTCATCAACATCATAATTTGAACTACCAACACCTCGAGCCGACCCTCGCTCACTCTTCAGCGCCACCGCCATTTTCCGTCCATTTGTCAAACGAAATGGGGGCACCGAAGTTTGGGGCACACGAGGAGTTCGACCGAAGGCTGACACACCCCATCGGCCACAATTGTGGGCACAATGAAGTAGAAAAATTCCACATTTTGTAACCGGATTAAATTCACCACCCTGCCTCAACACACCCGGTCCCGAGGACCGCACATCGAAAACCGCCGAATGACGGGTGTTGGGCAAATTTTCATAATTTTACTGTTATTTGCATAAAAACTTACTCCTGAACGGCGGCACGGTTTGCGTGAAGTATTCACTTCACATTCAACTCCCCGGGACCAGAGCCAGAGTCCGGCCGAAGGAATGTAGGACCATGGCTGGGGACGTGCGGTTCGAGGAACACCTCACCAGTAGGCAAAACGGAGAAAAACAAAACTGAAACCGTTCGACCTACTGTCTCAAGCACTTCGCCGGCCCTCCAGAGAGTGGAGTGCTCAGCCAAACGACGGAGTAACGGAGTTCCAGAAGTGGCAAGGGCCGCGTCTTAATCCAACCCCAACCCCGAGCTAATGAAATTGTTTCATTAACCCAGGAACTGGGCAAAAGATTTGAATTTATTGCTAATAATATTAAACTGAAGGCCGTCTCGTTCGCTCGCCCGACGGCGGTCCCTGAAATTAATGGCACTTTCGAGTGGAGTGAAACTTAATGAAGTAATCGACTGACGGTGGTGGTGCCGCCTTCCAAGACCCTCCACTGTCAGCCTTCCCTTGGGCCGGGGCCTTGCCCACTTGGTCAAAGGACTGCCCGAATGCCGGCTTCAAGCGAATCGACTTTTTGTGAGCGTAACGAAAACAACCCGCACGAACCACCGGCCATCGAAGTACTGGTTCGCGATTGCCTAATGCACGAACCCACGAAGCGCGATGATCCTGAGGAGGTCCTAAGGCCCACCCGGGGTGGAGATTAATCTACTTTGCGATGGTTAATTAAGCGCACCCTTTTTTTAATTCTCACAGACCGATCGAACGCTGCGCCAAAAGGGTCGCGAAATTTCGCGTTACCCGTGAACTCATTCCCTAAAATGGATCACGATACCGCTACGAACGAGCTGAGCACTCCGATCGTTGGCCAACGATCAACGATCGTTCGATTCCGCGATTGGCTAACGGACCAAGCCGCGAAGATGGTCCGCTTCTTCCGCGTTCTTTTTCCCTCAGCGGACACCGGACCTAGTCGGACCAATCGTCTGGTTTTGGCAGGTCGCCGATTATAGGGTTCTTTCTTCTCTCATCTCCTTTCGGGGCTTTGCCAACACATCGCTCGCGCCTCCCATTTTTGGGCGAAGCTTCCGAACGCCCGGTCTTGAACGGTCTCTTGAAAGCGTTCAAGGTCCTCCAAGAAGTTCCCCATCGTCAGCCCTCAAGAAGCCTGTAACTTCTCGGCTTTAAAATGGAGCCGGCCAGGTCAGCGTTCCTGAAGCCGACGGTTTCCGGTTCCGGGGTTCGCCATCAAAAACCCGAAAAACGGGACGACCCACCAGCAAGGGGCAGAAATTGACCAATAAATCTCGACCAAATGGGTTCCGCTTCAAACCGTACCCACCCACAACATGCAGATGACACGTGGCCGGATGGCAGAAAATATGGCGGAACCCACTAATTGCCGGGACCAAGCTGCCCAAGACCGCCCAGCTCGCCCAGAAGAACTGCGGCAAAGTGTAATAAAACGTGGCTTCGGCAATGGTCGACGCACGATCTGTCATTACCGGGTCTCCGGGCCGTCGGCTTGGTATGAAGGATTTTACAGTCGCCGGAAAAGTCGCCCGAGCTCGGGGGATGTCAGTAATTGCAGCACAACCAGCATTACCGTGCCTCGCCGGTTTGACGGTGATTTTGCCGGGTTTCCGGAGTCGACTTCCAGTTCTGTAGAATCCTTCAAATCGTACCCAGCTGAGTGAACTTGATTCGAAGATGGGCCGAGGTTTGGCAGTCGGTGACATACGGTATTAACGGGATTGACCGAGCCCAATCCAAGCCCCATCCGGAGTTCCCCCATCCCGCACACTTCGCGGCGAGAGCCCCGCAGTAAAGCATAAAAGCCATTCTCAGACTGCCGGGGCCCGCAGAGACATGGCCGAAGCCCAAAAGCCCAATCCCCATAGGCCGCCGGCCGGCACACACAGTAATAGTCTCTGCGCCGCCTTGATACCGTTATTGTTGTGTAACAACTCCCACCACCACCCACCCCGGGGGGACCATCCTTCGCCGCCGCTGCTCGTTTAGTACCCCGGGCCGCCGTAACCGCCATAACCATTAGGGCACACAGAGTAACAATAACGGCCCGGTTTCGACGGCCGCTTTCCAATCCCGGACTTGAACCGGAAACGGAAGGAAGTCCTTTTTTCATCTTTTTGTTCTTCGCTCCTTCTCTCTTTCTCTCACTCATCGAGTGCTCTGCACCGCACCAAGCGGCCCAACAAGGCTCTTCGGCCGGAAGCCGGCACCAGCGAACTGCTGTTGAATCGATTCCGAAGACGACCCACTCGAAGACGGCGCACTACTGGCCAGGCTACGGGGAGTCTAAAAAGGGAATAAATAAAACATACACCGAGTGCAACGGCACGGCCCAACCGACCCCCACGAATCTGCCCTCCTTACGAGGTGGTGAAGTTGCGGAACCTTTGGGTGGCCGTCCAGCCCGGTACGGAGCGCACCCGGCACGGGTAAAATACGACTCCGGCTCACCGAAAAGGACATCGGTAGGAATGGAAGACCCACAGCCGCAGGCGCAAGGCGAAGGCTCCCTCCCTTCGGGCCGTGTGACCCAAATAAACCTTCCTCGAAGCCTCGCCGGCCAAAAGTGGAATTGAAAGCCCGGCAGTGGGAGAGAACACACGAAAAAACCCGCCGCCACCAAAAGTCCTTCGGGTCAAACCACCCCCGAAGGCTGGACCGACCGGATCGAACACGCAAACCGCCACCGTCGTCGTCTCCGAGGTCATCCCAGGTGGCGCATCCCGGCGGAGTGCAAAATCACCTCCAAATCCCACAACGATGCGACCGCCATCTTGTTGCCGGGATTGCGCCGCCGGGGTGACTGCGACGCTGAGCCTCTGAGCAACATTTGTCGGGGGTCACACTCCGGATCGAGAGGGTCGCACTCCGACCCGGCAGCAGGCTTTGCTTCAAGAGACCAACGCGGCTGGCGTAGCCGCGCGTGTCCTTCGGCTGTGTCACCGTCAGCTGTGACCACCACCACCACCCGGAGGCCGGCAGCGTGGAGTGAGCTCCGAGACCGAGAACCTCTTCGGCGACCCCCATTTGTTGTGTATTTACATTCGATGGGAAAAATCGAAACCCCCTTCAATCGGCTCCCGCCTCTCGAACCGAAAGAAGCAGAATCCGGGGGATCGGAGAAGGAGATGCTACCGATACGCTTGGCTAGAGCACCGACGCACCACCACCACAGACACCAGCCAGCATGTTTATCACCGCAACGGCCTAACGAAGCCGCCGTCTTTTCCGGGGGCCTCGAGTTCCCGTGGCCAACTCCCAAACCCGAACCCGACAGCGGAAACTCCCATCGGGACCGAACAAACGGCCAACGGAACGGAATGTTTCGACAGCTTCGCGATGGGATTTGCGATCTGTACGCCTTGCCATGTGTATGTGTGTGTGAGAGAGAGAGAGAGAGAGAGGAATGAAATAAAAGTTTATTGCCACCGGCACCACCGCCATCGTCGTGCCGATTCCGATGTACTATCGATGTTTAAATTTAGGTCCATGCAAAATCGAAATGAAGGTAATTTGGCAACCATTACCGGGGCGGCCGGGCCCAGCGACACGGCGCAAGCTGCATGGCCTCGTTTGCTCCGCACGCTTCTGGCACGCTGGGCGCTGGGGTTTTACTCCGGTAATTTGGCTAAACTCTGGAACCAGCAGCAGCAGCCGCAGCAGCATCCCTAGCTGGTCCCGTTTGAGCAGTTTGTCCCATAGCGGCATGCTGCCAATGCCGGGGACATCCTTCGTAATCGAATCGGTGTACCAGCCGAAACGGTGGCATAGATTATGCAAGAAATACTGGCAGGAGTTATTTGTTTGATTTTGTGCATTGTAATTTGTTTGTTTCTTTTCGCTACTCGCTTTGTCGTATGTTGGCAATATATTGGCAAAATGAGGGAATTGGAGCTCTAAAGTCATTGTTGTGGATTCGAAGATGTAGGACAAGTGTTAAACAATTTATTTGAATCAGTTCGTATGGTTTTGTAACGTCTGTAACGCTTGTAACGTTTAGTTCTTCGTACTTGAGGGAATCGTTCAGGCTTAATGTGGTTCTCAAATTGAAAGACAATTGGCTATTTTGAACATGCGATAATTATCAAAGAATATTGTGCAAGCAATACACGAAAGTCAATCTTTTATCTTCTGTGAGCAAACTGTGATGATGAGGGCCAAGTTTAAAGGCTGCCTGTCCATCGGAAATGCAACTATTCGATTCGAGTTGTGCCCTCCAGCAAGTTTGATGACTTGTGTAGCAAAGGGGTTGCCACTAATATTCTACCTCTGATTGATTTTCCTGTGCGAAATCGTTCCACGTGTTATCTAAGATTTAAGATGCACCATTAAAAAATACGCCACCATTGCGAACTTCGTTTTGTTCGCATTTTGGGTTAAAGACGCAACCAGAAAAGTAGAATGGAATCCTGCAACCATTTGACCTGTGTTTTCGTTTTGTGTCAATGAGAATAAAATGACAAAATACGAATAGGAGTTTAAGTAAATAAATGCCGTGTTAGCTCATAAACTAGGTGTGAAAAAAAGTATTGAAAAATTGCTTACAAATTTACTACTTTGTGCGAGATAAAAGAAGATTTGGCGAATACTTTAAATTTGCAATGGAAATTCCAATTTTTTTCACTTTTGATAAAAGCCAAATTCAACAAAAAGCATTTGAGTTCAAATTAGCATAGTACAATAAATTATTCTTGGTTAACATTCACGAACAGTGAAATGCCGAAGGCCTTTAAGTAGTTAAATTTGATTACAATGAAAAGGACCATTATTTGTGGGCCGCTCAGCATGGAACTTCCAGACGATAAAATCCCCTCCAGCGTGGCGGGATGTGAAGCTTCTGTTTCAAAAGCATCCCATCGGCCGCCCATTAATGCGACACCCGTTTATGATGGTCGGATTCTTTGTTCCTGATTTATCTCTGCCGCAGACACACAGTGCGCTCTCGGTCTGTCGCTCGTCACCGGGCGACCAGCATAAAACCGAAACCGGCGATCATTCTCTCGGCTCGATCATCAGGCCCGCCGGACGCTCGCCCGCATGCTGTGAGCTGTTTAATTCGTTCACATATCCCATCACAGTTTGATGCTTTTATTCGGCCCCACCGGGCCCCATCCATCGGTATCACTTTCATCGCGCTCAGCATTATCGCCACGCCGTGATCTGCATGCTGGCACACGACGAAGCAGCAGCAGCAGCAGGGACGCTACTGTCAATTTCAAAACATGAACCTCACGCAATTTAACAAATGCGTGACAAAGCAATTAGCACTCGTGTGTCGGTGGCCACAGAGTGTGTGCTGCACTTCGTGTGGCCGGGGTTCTCGATGGTCCGGGTCCGTGCTAATGAAACGTCTTCACGCGTGGAACCGAAGCCGGACGGGAACGAGCCCGTCTCCTCGTGGCGACCAAGTGCAGTCCGCCTTGAAATTCGGTACCGCAATTGTCGGGTCGGAGTCGGAGTCGAATAAGCGCCAAGAGTTTCTTGGCGCTCGCTACCCCGAGCAACAGCACTCAAAATGTTGCGCCACGGCACGTTATCATTTCAACTCGGCTGAGAAGAAGAAGTTTCTGGAAGCCCGTACTGTTGAAACATTTTCCCCGTAAAGTTCCCTGCCCGTTGTTGGTGAAGGGAAAGGGAATCTAATTTGCACCGTTCGCGCATAGTCTGTGGCCGCAGTTTTCCGCAGACGCAACTTCAAATTATTACACCAACAACTCAACTCGAACCCGCTAGGTGCCGATTTTAACGAGTTTCCAATTCCCGTAGCTTGAAAATAGGAACCCCGTCGGCGTGGTTAAACGCAGCTTAAACATGGTCCGACCGACGGCGGGCATCTTAAAATAGCTCACCACGGGCAAGTCAGGCGAAAACCGATCACCGATCACCACGACCCGTTTCGGTCGATCACGTATGTCGCAGCCGACGACTTTGAAACAGTGGCACCGTGCATCGCGAAACACATCCGGCGACAGGCGACTTTGTGGGCCACATCTGAGGAACCGTGTGGCACGGAAGCTGGCGACTGATTCGAAGTGTGGCCCAACAATCACGAACCCCAACACAGCAGCTCTTACAATTTTGTCAACAGCACAGCACGGGTGATTCATCGCCGGTGGCACCGATTTATGCTAATGCTACCCGACGGAATGTTGTCCGATCGGCAAACTAAACCCCGCCGCAAATCAACTGTTTGATGGACAAACATAATCAACATCTCGCGGCCTAAGACGCCGCCCGCCGGCCGGTGCCGGGCGTCGTTGCCGTTCGTTGATTAGGCGTGAATCCTGCACGCCTCCGGGCTCCGAGCCCGGCTCCCCGCCCGGGAAAGTAATTATTGCGATTGTAATCAGCCGCAGCGGCACAGCATCAACATAGTGGGGCCGAGCCTCGGGCCACCCGACACCCCAGCTCGGTGCCGATAATAATTGAAAACCCACCAAACCAACAAACAGCCTTCGCCGGCGACAACTTTGACAACGGTGGGGGGGGGTTCTTGGGGCATAACGGTGGAGTGCCATTTTCTACAAATTGTCGCCACGACTTCGCGGCGATCGGTGACGCGATTTATCGGTCACATTTGACTGATAAGTCGTGCGAAGGCTGTCGGTCGTTGGAAGCGCCGACCTTCGCCGGGCACGATCCGATGGCGCATCAATCGAGGGCTGGGAACGAAGCATGGCTCGATGCTGTGCTGTTCGACTCGGGAGAGTGAAATACCACTATGGGCAAATAATATCGGGAACTCGCATATAACTCAAAACATGTTTCTTTATCACAACTCAAAACATGTTTCATGAAATCAGAGCATTCAGCACATTCTTCGTTTCGGCTCCTGTCCGAACTATTGGCCGCAAAAGGTGTCCTCGGATAAGTCTCTTGAGTGTAGTCAGAAGTCACATGGTACTAAGTCAGGCAAATGGCTCTCTTTCGTACGTATAACATTTTCCCGACATTTCTTTACTTTAATATGTCCCTGAATCAGTGTCGTAATGTTTTTGCTTTCATGTCTTCTTAGTAAATGTTTCGTTCATGTTACTGTTACTGTCATGTATGAACCAGTTTCTGCGTTGCAATTCGTCAGTTGTAATTAGTTTTCGTTATAAGTGCTTATTTAAGCTGTTTATTGTCAATTAGGCTAAGCTGCCCGTGTTTTGTATTAATAAATCGCTAAATGATAAATAAATTAAATTAAATACCATGGTGGCGATGTGTGTTGAGTTTGTGATGAAATGATCGCGAAAATGTGATGCAATAACCAAGAATTGTCTCTCCAAAAATCTATACTTTTTTTAAGTACAGCAAAAATATTCGTGGTTGACAGTTTGGCCGACTTCGAAGGAATTCATGATTTCCACACTGTTTGCCGGTTGGTTTCAGTCGCAGTAGTATGTTTGCTGTAGCGAATCGTCACGCTCGCAATAGAAATGGGGCCTATTTCGGCGCAGAACCCAATGGGACAGGTCCCGCACGCTGCAGGTGTGAAACGCTATCTTCAAGACGCACCACCGAGGCAGCTGTGCAATCGGCTGCCTAATTGATGATAGATGCTAATTCCGTGGACTCACCCATTTGGCCGGCGCCCTTTCCGGAGTTGCTGCGCTGCACCACCGACAACAAGCACCTGTGAGCGCATCAATCTGCCGGCCGCAGACACCGGGGTCCCTGCGCTGGACTGGACAGGACCCTGCTATCCCCGCGTTAATGGGTTATTAATAACCGGCAGCCGTCGGAACGTAAATTTATGCACCACCAAACTGCAATGCGCGCTTGCGAGTGTGTGCGAGTGTGTGCGAGTGTATGTTGGAAAGGTTGATGCACCAGCGATGCACCGCGATGCTGTCGAATCGAATCGCTGATCGGCGATTGCATTTCGGTGCCAAATCGATTCCGATTTGCGGGGCTAGCGATTGAATTGTGGCTGGCCGGTCGAGCTGCGGCAAACCTAATGCCGCTGCAGCACCAGTGCGTCCCAAGCCATCATCGTCATCATCATCCTTACCGCCATCGTCAAATCGGCCGGTTACATGAGGTGTGAATTAAAAGCGAATTTCCCGCGGACGCGTATACCCAAGGCAGCGTAAGATGCAACCAACCGTGCTGCTGTTTGCCAACCTGCGGGATGGCGGAAGTGTTGTGGAGATGTGACGATAAACGGCCACCAACCCCCCTACCTTCCCCCACCACCACCCCCTTCGAACGCCACCACAAATGGCGAGCCTCGCGTCGCTGCTTCAACATTTATGAAAATGCAAAACGCGCTCGGCAAGGGGTGGCATTTTGTCGGAAAATTTAACTCATTTTTCCACACCACACACACCCGGGTCGGTCGCGACGGTGCCGGTGCAAATGCCAAATACCGTTGGTCCACCGTAAACACGTCACACCGGTGCCAGCCCCCCCCAGCGTCGGTCGTTTTCACTGTCACAGTAATAACGATAATCGTCGGATAATGATTACAGCCGGGGTTCGGGCTGTGGAAAAGCGTGTTCCACCCACCAGGGGAAGGGTAACGCGGTGTTATGCGGCGGACCAGTAGCGCAATCTGTTTGACTTTTCCAGCCCGGTCCGGTTTATTGTCGGCAAATGGAAAACTATCGTTCGGCGAAATTAATTGGATCCTCCCGGACTGACCGCCCAATTTGCAGTCCGAGGTGTCATTAGGCGTCTAATATTTGCGAAATTCGATTTCCTGGACCCCAATTAAACCGGGCGCTGATCGGATCGGATCGCTTCGATTACACAATCTAATCGATTTTACATTTTTTGGCGACCTTCGGACTTAGAAACCCAATGTAGTGCAATCCTGCATTTCCACGATCGTGTCATGAGCTGATCGCGGAGGATGCACGTGCTCAGCTCGCATCACTCACACGCAAGGGTCGTCTCACGCGCGTACTGAGCGCCTTGCGCTTGCGCACTTTTCGTCCCGTTTTTCCCGAAGTTTTTAGCCGAATTTTCCACGCTCGATGATCGCCGACAGCGGCAGCATGTATCTCGCGATCTCTCTCTCTCTCTCTCTCTCTCTCTCTCTCTCGTGTGGGAAGAAGAGGACGCCAGCAACAACGATCGCCGTTCTCGCGCGTCGCTGTCGTCATCTTCGCAAAGCCGAAGCACGTTTTCCGACGGTCGTTACGTAAAACATGAAAACATGACGCGGAAAAGCCGCACGTAAAGGTCACGAGCTGCGTTGATGCGCGTGTGGTGACGCGCGTTTGCGGCTCACACAAATGCAACGAACCATGCGGACCATCAATCAAGGATCGATTCGAGGAATTTCCAGGAACTTCCTTAAGGGGGCCCCAAAGGGGGGCGATTGTTCGCCAACTTCCTACCACCGATAGCCTTTGCTGATTTACCACCACACCCGGCATCCCCCTTCGCGACCAGCACCTCAGTTGCGCAGTTCGAATCCGTCGGGGTTCGGTTTTCGAAGGTATCCCTAAAAATAGCGACTACTGCCTTTCTAATGAGCTGTCCGCCGGCTTTCTAATCGCTTTTGCCGGCATATAGCCACCACTCGCGTAGTCTCGCGAGCTTCTTATAAGTCAATCGCCACAGCCACACAGACACACGGCGACCGAGGGCGACGTGGCGTAACGCGCTCCGCTTTCCATCGGGAGTTTTCTTAAAAATATCTAATTAGAGCACATTTACCGGACTCCGAGACCGAGCGAACGGGAGCGAGGGTTCGCCATTTTGGCGAGGACCGTTTTGGCTTGTGCCGCCGAGTCGCCTGCGCCCGCGAAATCGCGAAATCAAACCGATGACGAACATCCCGTCCTCGGGTCGGTCCGGGCCGGACGAATGACGTCCACCGTGGCGGATGACGACAGCCTGCGGCGGGGACTTTTATGGAAGATCGCTCGAGTGCACCTCCAACGGTCGAGTACTGCTCGCGAAGCGTTTTAATTCCGTGCACTGAAGCAGTTCCAGAATTCTTTGCTGCTCCTGCTTATTTGACAAAAAAATGCTGATTCCATCCAGAATGAGTTCCTGAAGATCTCGTCAATTCCTACCAACATCGCACACATTGGTCAGCGGCTGACGGCGTGAGCTACATTTCTATCAGACCATCACCAAACACACTATATGGAGCAGGTTTGAAGACTGCGCGTGTTGATAGTTCCAATTAACATCAGCTCGCTAAATGGCTCGGAGGTTGTCAGAGATCTCACACTGGTAGCCCGGGGAACACTCCCGAAACAAAAATTAATTTTAATGTTCCGCACAGTTAAGGTCAACGTAGTTTTCAACATAAACTCAATAAAGGAATGAACAGGCCTAGATCTAACCGTTGATAAGGGACCAGAGCAAAGCAAACTGTTTCCGTGTGGCATGTTGCAGCCCAAAACTTGTGCTGCCCACTTTCCGGACCTTCGCCAGGCCAGGCATTCTTTTAAACTGAACCCAGCTCCGAAGCCCGCTGTTTGTGGACCAGAAGCATGAACTATTTGTGATCAATTCATTCAATTAATTCATCCATCGCCTGGAGCGCCAATCAAAAGCTGAAGAGCCCGTCCCGATTCCCGCACACAGCTTTGAAGTGGATCGGAGTGGAACTTTTGCAGGCCAGCAGTAAGCAGCAGCAGTAGTAGTTGAAGGAACTTCGTCCACTTACCCTGGGTCATTTGGCACCTCCGCCTGGTTGTTGCCCGGGTGCGAGCCGAGATCTTGGTTCTGGTGCTCCATCTGCGCTGCGCGGATACTCTCTTTGACTACGGAACGGTGGTTTACGGGTTTCCAGCAGCGCACACTTACAAAAATCACACGTACACACCAACACACAGGCACACGCAACGAACGGAAGCTGGTGCCTTGGAGGAAGAGCAAACACGCTCTCGGGGGGGGGCCACGAGATGTAAATTACGGAGCGCGCTAACGAATGGCTTTTCTAATACTTCTTCTGGAGCCTTCGTTGAGAGCCACTCGGATGCGAAGGTGTGACGGTTTTCTGATGGTCGATGGCGGCAGAATTGGCTGCTCTACCTCTACGAAACGGGTTGCTCGCTAGCGACACACCACGGCCGATCTACGGCTGACTGCGGGGCAAACGAAAAACGATCCCACACATGTACTCTCTCTCTCTCTCTCTCTTTTCCAGGACCAAAGCTCCAAATCTGGGCCCGTTACCACTGGAGCAGCAAATTTGTATCACTCAACCACAATCACTTGATCGCAAACCAACGCAGAAACACCTCCGAAGGCGCGCTTTGGAACTTTGGAACGGAGACACAGCACGACACTCTCCGGATGACCCTGAAATATGCACACGACCACAAACACAGGCACGCGCGGATCCCAACAAAAAACCACAGCACAATCAACCGGATCGTAGAAAGAGACAAAAGAAAGGATAACCGTGAACGGGGTGGAAAACTTTCGGAAAACCGGCACCACTCCACCACTGTGAACAATTGCCTCAGCACAGCAACACACTCATTTCAGGACGAGCTTCTATTGCTCTTTTCGCCTATTACTTCTGCCACTCTCGCTCGCACAGCGACTGGAGTTTCCGTGGCGAGTCGCCAGCGATGGTTGCTTGGGTTTCGATCGGCGCAACAGCGTTGTGTCGCCATGGTTACCACCGGCACCGAAGGACTTTCCACAGCACCGCCTTCTTGGTCGACTCTTCCTGGTCCACGGCCCAGCCAGTTTAATGGGAAAATAAAAACTTATCTCGCCCGGCACTAGTTTGCAAATCATTTTCGAGTTATCATCCGCGGTTCCCCGCCGTGGCAAGGGTTGAATCGCTCCTAATTAAACCGGCTTCGGGTCGGTGCGCTTCGGGCCGTACTTTCTGTCTTCGCCTTCGCCAGCGACTCGTCTCCTTCCGTGGCGCATCGCATTTTCTTGCGGTTTAAAGACCGTGGCTCCAAGCAGTTCCGGAGTACGAGGAAAGGAATTGGCTTCCAAAAATCGGCTGCCAATGGTGGACACCCAATCGGGGAGTGGTGCTCGTGCCCGGGTACCCCGAAACAAGCCCACAGTGCCACGGTGGCCACGTGGCCAATCAGGCGTGTTAAGTGCGACCGGCACCCGGGCGGCAACAACTTCGCCAAATCATCCGTCCGTTTTCGCCGTTCGGCCGGCTTTCGTGGGCCACACGTCCTTCCACACACGCGCCTGTGAATGGTGGCACCCCCTGGGTGGCCCACCCTCTCGGGGGAGCCTCCAAAATGGGCAGGCTACGGTAGCGATCCTTGCGCGAGGAGCCGTATCGAGGCCTTCGACGGCAGAAAGGACGATGCAGTATTTTGTGCCGTCGCGATTGCCGAAGGCTTTTTTCTTTTGGGGCCGCACACACACACCCACACACACCCACGCGAGTCGGCGGCTTCGAGGAGAAATGCCTTGGCGGTGTGTGCGAACGGCGGCCGGGCAAATCCTTGGCCGTTCGTCCGCGCGGTCCGCCTGCACCTTGGCTTGCTGCACCTCTAATCGCACTAATCAGGCGTGTGGGCGTTCGGGTTTGGGTGGGGATGCGTGTGTATGTGTGTGTGTGGGTGGCACCTATTTGTTTTTCCTGCGGAACAGGCTGCAACTACTACGACGGGGTTGGACTTTTCCACGGCGACGCCGTTGGACAACACGCACACACACGGCGGGGTACGCGGTGGAGGGTGGCAGCGGATCGGCGGCAGAATCGGCGGCAGCGACACGTTCACAGCGGGAGTCACACGGATCGTCACAGGAGACCGATAAGCACGGAATACACTCGACAACTACCAAAACGACACTGACGAAGCTGCTCGAATCGGGGCCCGGTCGCGACCCGCCGGTCACTCAGCTGTTCGAGTGCGCCCGTGAGCTCCCGTGTGCTCGGAATTGTTGTTGCTGCGCACGGCCGGGAAATGCATGCCGGAAAATGCCGATACACACTATCACGTGTTCGCGCCGCGCCATGTGCCCTGGAGCCTCCGCAGCTTCTCAGCACCTCTCGCTCTCGCCCACACGACGAACCTCGCGCTCACCCGGTTTTGTGCTGGTAATTGTGAGCTGCCGTGCACGGCGGCCGCACGCACGGACACTTCTCCGGCGGCGTCTTATCTTATCAGCGCGCAGAAGGGTTGCATACAAAACAAACGTCACACCGCTGATCGACCCGTCCCCGGGAAGACGACGTCTGTTTCCAGTGGTCCGGGCCGCAAGGTGCCAATATTAGTCGTCCGTGATCGCGCAGTGAAGCCAAGGATACCACGACCGGGACATTCTATTTAAAATAGAAACCCGGCGGAAAAAGTGTTTGTGGCCATTAGCAGACAGCGTATAGGAGTTTCAAGTAAAAATAATAAAGCGCCCAGCGCACGTAGAGTGATGCACTTTCGATGCACTTTCGATGCACCGTTCCAGCAAGGCACTCACACTCGCGCACGCAATGTGTTTGTTGCTGTCTCGCTCAGGGAACCCGCTGAGTGGCTCTCAGAGCCGCTGAGTGGGGGCAGCCGCTGAGTCGCCCCCACTGTCCTCTCTCTCTCTCTCTCGTTCTCTGGACGCCTGGCGATATTTTTGGCTCAGCTGGGATGGAAAAATAAGGGGAAAATCAACTACAATCATTTCCGGCGCGAGCTTTCGGATTTCGGCTTGCGTCCCGAGCGCAGTGCTGCTGTAAAACATATGAACCGGAACTCGGTTTTTCTACTTTATTTTATGTAATTTCAATTCATTTAAATCAACCGGTTTAGTTCGAAATTTAAATTGATCCGAATGCGAGGCTTGCAGGAGGACTAATTTTGCCAGAGGTCATTATTCAAGCCATACTGATAGTAATCGTCTTCCATCAACCTTGCGCCAAACAACATAAATTACGTAAGACAGTTCTCTTTATTCGTCCTTTTTAAAACACATTGTTCACAGCATTTTAGGTTCACAGACATACAAACAGACAGTTTCTGGAACGCGTATGGTAACTGACGGTTCACCAAAAAAAACTACATTCAAAGCCACCGAATTGATATGTACATGCACACGTACATTTAGGAACACGTTTCAAGCGGCCACTTAAGGTCCTTCGCCAGTCGTCGGCGTCGATTCGGTGCCACCGGAAGCCACCGGTTGTGGGGTTGAAAGCAGTGCCGTTAGCGTGGCGTGCGAGGAACTAAGCGAGGAAACCCGTGACCGGTTCGGTAGCGAGACGGAGGAGGCCGGTACCTTCGGAGGCTCGAAACCAGCCGACGTTCTCTGGTGCCGTTCCGTAAGCTCCTTCAGCAACTTTTGGATCTTGGCGTAGATCAGCTCCGTCACCTTGAAGCCTTGCAGGGTGCCCTGCTGTCCGGCGGACGTTTCGAATGCGTTCCGTTCGATCAGCTTCCGCACATCGTCGAGCGCCAGCAGGAAGTAGCGGCCATTTTTGTTCAATGGCGTCACCTGCCGTTGCTGCAGCAGCCAGTCGCGGTCCTGCGCATCGGGACAGTAGCGAAGCACTTCCGGGTGCCTGTTGGCCAATCGCTCGCGGAAGTCCGTGGCTCCGAGAACCCGGGCCGCCTTGAAGTCCAGTATGAACAGACTTTCCGGTGTGATGACCGTCTCCGGCACGGTCACGTTGGTGGGTCGGGTCGTTGTGGTCGTGGCCATGCCTCCAGAGCCTCCTCCCGCAACACCTCCCGCTTGTGATGGAGCCGATGCGGCCGGGTACTGGGCGTGTGGGTAGATTGGGCCGTGCAGGAAGTACTGCCGCTTGAACAGATCCGGCTGGTTCGGTTCCGGAAGCTTGCGTTTTAGCGCCTGGTGCAGCAGACTGGTAGCCACACCGATTCCTCCCGCGGCGGCCGGAGCATTGTCGGTGCTCGAGTCCGAATCGCTCAGCTCCATGCCGGGTGTGTTGGCGCGCGACAAGGAGTTTCCGGTCGGGGACGCCAGCTGACTGGCCCCGTACTGTGCCTTGGAGGCTTCGAGAAGCGTACAGAACACCCCCTTCAACGCTTCCTCCGAGATGGCCCCATCGCCCAGGTTCTCCCTAATGTTGCGGATCGCTGGCACAAAGTACGTGGTTTGGAATTTGCGTACGATCGTGTCCACTTCGCGATCGAACTGGTACTGAAGGACGGACCGAAGCAGTTCCAGCGACTTGATGGCCGCATCGTTTGCCGTTTGGCTCATGAAGGACCTGCCGGTGCTATAGCGCTGCTTCAGGGCATCGAGCGTCGCCTCGCTCGAGAGCGTGTTTTTGTGTAACTTCTGAAACGCACCAAACGGTCAACGAATGAAACAAGGGATCTCCTCATTTTTCACGAACCTGTCGCATTCCCGTCGTTGGTGGGCTGTTGTTGTCGACCTCCGTCCCGTTTGTTGTGGCGTTGGCGGTGGTGGTGGCCAGCGTGTCGGAGGCACTTGTTGCTGGCGCCGATGTTGTCGTCGGTGTGGCCGCTGCTGATCCCGATCCTGGCTGATCCTGGCTGATCCTGGCGGACTGACTACGCCACACGCGTTGGATGACCATTGCTGGGCCTCTAGGAACAGTTTACCGTATCCGGAGCGTGGAGCGTGATCAGGAACTGTTTTGCCCCGTCGCTGGGATGGTGGGATGGAACAGGAAATCCTTACTACGGGGTGGGAAGGATGGGGGGTGCTATGTGATGGAGAAAATGATAATAATAATAATTGGCCCTATTTGAAAAATATTTATCCAAGACAACAAAACACAACCACTTGCTGTACGCCTGAATGTATGCAGCTGTTTGCGCACACATCAAAAGGGAACTAAAAAGAGGAATTTCGATTTTGACATGCGTCAGTTTGTTTATGTTTATGTTCGAAATTCGAAATTATGTTTATGTCCTGTCCTCGTGGAATTCGTGGAGGTCGTTCGTTTCGGCCTATTGTGTTTCCTTGTCCGTGATCAGCATTGAAAAGTACCAAAATGTGTGATTCCAAAGGACCCTCGTCACGGTTCGAGGAATTGTATAAGTACAATGGGCGACTCGAGCACGAGAACGCCGAGAAGCGCCGTGCACGTCTGCTGGCGGAGCAGCGGTTGGCCCGTGAACGGGAAGTCGATGCCAGACGTCCCGGGCTGCTGGAGGAAATTGAAGGCCAGACAGAGCATGGGGGCGAAACGATGGAGTGTCATCAGGACCTGCCACCGGCCAAGCACAAATCACACCGGAAAAAATCCACGTTTTCGCGCCTGTACAGCAACAAGGTGCAACTGTCCGAGTGGATGCATGAGCGACCGGACGATTTTGAGAACTGGATCGTCGTCCCGTGCCCGGTCGGGAAGCGCTGTTTACTTGTCCTTCATGATATGAGCGCCATAGCCTACTACAAGGGAGGTCGCTCCATCACAGCCACTCGCACAAACTTCCGGCACTTTCGAGGCACAACCGTACTGGATTGCGTCTATACCGAAAAGCCACGCCACTTTTACGTGCTCGACGTACTAATCTACCGGCAGTTGAATCTGGTGCACTATGAGTGCCAGTTTCGGTTCGCGTGGATCAAAGCGAAGTTCGACGAGGACAACCTGAGCGAAAAATTCACTAGAAAACCGCCCGAACGGGGAGGCATCGGCTTAAGCCTGCTACCGACCTACGATTGTGCGCAGCCCGAGAGTCTGGCCACGTGTTGGTCACACTATCCAGCGTTTCCCAACGATAGTCCGCGATTGGATGGATATCTGTTTTACCACAAAGAGTCACACTACATACACGGCCGAACGCCTTTAGTCACGTGGCTCTTCCAATTCATGCTAACCGATGTTCTGCAACTTCCCTCCGGAATGGTCAATCGTGGTTATCTGGATCATAAACCTGCATCGTACACCGGAGACTACGCAAAGTATATCGGCGAATTCGAGCGACGAAGAAAAAAGAGGAAGCTTCGCCGCCGCTATCCGGCCAAGAAGAGAAAGACTACGCATTTCTCCATTGACGACGCAGCCGCGGTCGAGCCGGCCAACCATCTTGCACTCTGGGAGGCGATGGAAGCAGCACCGCTAGATTCGGATGACGAAGATCTACGCCCCAAAGAGCTGGACGCCGTACGTGAACTGGAGATGGAAGGCTAATGTACCCTCTTTCGAAAACGCATCATAGTCACAAGGGCCACCGGAGGCTATTTACTGAATACTGTTTTTTTCTTAGTGCATGACGAATTCTTTACAACATTGATTCACTATTATCAATTGCTATATTTGACTTTATTCCCGTTTCACAACTGAACAATGCGTGATTTATTGTGTGCCATTTCATACGAAATACTACAACGCCGTTCGGGGCATGAGGATGAGAATTAGCATTAATGAACACCAGCGGGTGGCCAAAGCATCACCAAAGCAAAGAAAAAAAATCCTTTAAATAATATAAAACTAATGAACGGCGTTAAACATGCCCGTTCTATTGATGGTACTTATCGAGTTCTCTTTCCCTATTGTTTAAATAAAGACTGATATTTATTTGTTGTACAGTTTTTGTTTTTTTTTTCTGAGTTTATTAAACAAAACAACGCGAGCGATAACTATGGTCTACAAAAAATCTACAATTTCGGACACGAACTTTCGGCTTTGCATGAATACCTGACACTGTGCGGTAAAACTCCGAACTTGTTCGGAAACTTAAACTACTATACTTATGTAAAGTAAAATAGGTATGAGTGTGTTCTGGACGATTGAAAAGAAATGGTCACCGAAGAGTGTTATGATGAAGCCTCAATGGCCCGTTACAATTGTCGTCAGCGAGGAACTAACTAGTAAGAGGAAAATCCTGAATAGACAATACTTGAACCCGTGCGATACTAGCTACTGGAAGAAGTACCACCGGCCGTGGTAGCGCTCTGAATTTCAACCGTGGCGGCCAGACTAGCCTCTTGTTTCTCCTCTATTACTGCTCTATTAGCCGGTGCTTCAGGCATGTCCGAAGTCTCGGGCTTCTCGGGCTCCGTATCATTCTTTTTTGCTTTGCTGTCATCGCAGGCTTCTGCCGTGTCCGAAGTCTGCATGGCGGACTGTGCATCGTCATCCTGTTGCTTCTTAACCTCACCCGTTGCCTCGTCGTTCGACTGCGATGCCGAAGCGTGTGCGTCTGTGGCCGCCTTTTTTTTCGCCTTCTCCAGCATCACCATAAAGTAGCCGCGGACACACTTGCGGATGTGCACAACGAAACAGGTATCAATAAAGAGCCGAAAAGGACCGCCGTTCTTTGGCTTATCGTTCGGCGCGCGAACCTCCACCACCCCGTCTACCAGGGCCAGCTCGATGGGTGCCGAAAAGCGCAACGCATGGTTCCGATCCCAGCGCGACTTGGAAATGTTGATCTCCCCTTGGAGCGTGGCCTCATCAACGATGTTGATGCGCTTCCGCGCAATGAATACCTGCCGCTCGCAGGTTATGATGAACGAGCGCACAACGGGCCCTTCGCCCTTCGCATTTTCTTCCGTCGCTGCCGCACTAGTTGTTGGATGCTCGATGGGATCCATCTGAACCATGAAGAGCTTGCGCAGAATATCCACAATAAAGTCGAGCATACACTCGCCCCACATGTGACGGATGCGCGCATCCGTGACGACTGTTTTATGCTCCGGATCGCGCACCAACAATACCTGCTGCACAAGGAACAGTTCGGCTTCGATCGGTGGCAGCTTGCAACGGACAGAGTATGTGACCGGGGCGGTGGATGCCTTACCATCGGCAGCAGCACCAGTGGCTTCCTTGGCCACTTCCACCAGTCCATTAGCAGCATTTTTCGCTGGCTCTTCTTTCGATTCTTTACCGACCGGCTTGGCCTTCATGTACTGCTTCGTGTCGGTGAACAAGGCCTCCAGCAGCTTGGCCAAACTGTCGTCTCGTCGATAATAGCACACTTCGGCCGCATGGCGCAAGCTAACACGCAGCTGCTCGAACACCTTCCCAACCGACATCACCTTCGCCACGTTCAGGTTCAGCTCGAACGGATCCTGTATCGTGATCCAGGGGCCGTTCACTAGCTCCGGGTAGTCTTCGCGCTCGCACGCCCGATAGTACGGGGCCAGCTCGCGGATATTCTTTTTCGTTAGCTCCTCGAGCGAACACAGGCGGCCCACAAACGGGGAGATGAGATTGTGGGCGAAGTCAAACTCCGCGTAGTAGCGAAAGAACCCGGACAGCAGATCGCGTACCGAGTTCTCGTTCCACGACTTGTAGTTGATCACCGACGGATAGCCCAGGTTCCACGGCCCGTATTCGATGCGCGGGATGCCCTGTTGCATTTCCTCGACCGACGGAATGAGCGGGAGTTTGCGCGTTTGTAGATAAAAGATCAGCATCATCACCAGGCAGTAGGAGTTGAGCTGGCGTCGCGAGTCCAGCACGAAGGCATTCTGGGCCCAAAACTTGATCACGATCGCCAGCTGGTGGATACGCTGGTCAAACAGCATGAGCGCGTTGATGAACTTACTGTTGTAGCAGCCACGAGCGTTGCTAAAATTAATGTCACAGAACAGATTGGTGTACCGATGGACGACTCGCAGGAGCGGAACTTTGGCACCGAGAATCTTCACTATGTCGGTGAAGGAGCCCTCCTTCTCCATGCGGCCGCCGACCACATGGATCAGCTTTATCTGTTCGTCTCTTTCGGTATTCTTGCGTGAGTAGTGTATGTAGAAGTCCAGATCACTGTCCCTCAGCGCGAGGCCGGACTTGATGGAACCGAACTCGTAGATCTGGGCCGGATTGTTGGGGAAGCTAATCACACGCCTCATGTCATCCTTCACCAGACGGAGCGCCAACTCGACGTTGCTGGCCGTGGGTTGCAGGGTTTCGATGAGCACATTCAGTTCCTCTCCTTCGGGGCAATCCCGCAGCGCCTGGACCAATGGTTCCAGCAACGGACTACACGTTTCAATCTCCTCCGCAACGTCGAAGTTCTTCTTTTTGTTTTTCTTTTGATTCATCGACAGGCGGCGTTTGCGACGAGCACGACTTTCCTGCTTTTGCTGCTGTTGAGCTTCTGACTGCGTTCTTGGTGCCATGGCTTGTTGTGATGTGGACGGTTGTGGATCCGCCATCGATGGAACGACTCTGTTGACCACCCGAAACGAGATTTGGTACGGACACGGGGCTTCTATCAGCGGAGATTGTGTCCCAGCACGCAAGCAATTGTTTGCTTCTTGTTGTTTACAGATTACGAACCGAGGAATCACCAGTTCCAATGATAAGACGGTCTTTCAGAAGAACTTTCCCACTCCGAATTTGGTGATATTTCACTGCGAAAGGCTTTCTTCTTTCTCCAAATTTAACTAAATTTACCCACGCAGGCCGTGAAAATGTTTTGTGAGTAAAAAGAAATGTCAAATTGACTGCGGCGTTTTGGTTGTCAATTTGTCAACCAGATGGCGGTAGTGTCGAAAGACTTTTTCATAATTCCATTAAAAACCGTTCAGTTCTATTTTATTTTCCCCCTATTTTCAATCGAATTGCATCGGATTCTCACAGATTTACACATACGCGAACATATTTTATACAAACGCCAACGACCCATTGATTTTTATTTCTCAGTATCCCCCATTAAATACCCGCAACGACTTAAATGGCTACACTCGGGCAAAACATAAAAAGACGATGATGGATGAAGACCGAGACTGCGAATATCTTCGTGGTCAATGTAAATGCACGTCCCCACCCGGTGGTTCCACGTGTGTCCTACAGCCGGCTCTGGGTAAGGGCGGCCTTTAGATTATCGCCCAGTTTGTTCATGAACTCGAACGTTTCCATGTAATCCGATCGTTGTACATTGGCCATACCCTTGATGCAGATGGCCAAGTCTTTGGTCATGTGGCCCGCCTCGATCGTATCGATGCACACCTTTTCCAACGTTTCAGCAAAACGCTTCAGTTCCGCATTGTTGTCCAGCTTGGCGCGGTGCAACAGGCCACGGGTCCAGGCAAAGATTGAAGCGATCGGATTGGTGGACGTTTCCTTGCCCTGCTGGTACTGACGATAGTGGCGCGTGACGGTTCCGTGGGCCGCTTCGGACTCAACCGTACGCCCATCCGGGCACACCAGCACCGATGTCATCAAACCGAGAGACCCGAAACCTTGGGCCACCGTATCCGATTGCACATCACCGTCGTAATTTTTGCACGCCCACACGAATCCGCCCTCGGCCTTCATGCAGTAGGCGACCATATCATCGATAAGCCGGTGCTCGTACCAGATGCCGAGTGCGTCGAATTGGGCCTTGTAGTCCTTGTCGTAGATCTCCTGGAAGATGTCCTTGAAGCGACCGTCGTACTTCTTCAGGATGGTGTTCTTGGTGCTCAGATACAGCGGGTACTTCCGATCGATCGCTACCTTGAACGACGAATGCGCAAAGTCGCGAATCGAATCGTCCAGATTGTACATTCCCATCGCGACGCCCGGGCTCTTGTACTCGTTCACAACGTACGACACTGGTTCGCTACCATCGGCCGGTGTAAACTTCATTTCCAGCTTGCCCGGCTTCGGCACCACAAAGTCGGTCGCCTTGTACTGGTCGCCGTGCGCATGACGCCCGATGATGATCGGTTTCTCCCAGCCCGGCACCAAGCGCGGCACGTTCTTGCAGATGATCGCCTCCCGGAACACGGTTCCACCGAGAATGTTACGGATCGTGCCGTTCGGCGAGCGCCACATTTGCTTCAGCTTGAACTCGGTGACGCGCGCCTCGTCCGGCGTGATAGTCGCACACTTGATGCCGACGTTGTAGCGTTTGACCGCTTCCGCGCAATCGACCGTCACCTGATCGTTGGTTTTGTCCCGGTGCTCGATACCGAGATCGAACGTGTGCAGCTCGATGTCCAGGAACGGGAGGATCAGCTTATCCTTGATCGAGTCCCAGATGATGCGCGTCATCTCATCACCCAGGATATCCACTACGGGTCCGGCCTTGATTTTTGCTGCCATTTTGTTGCTAGAATGAGGGAGAAGATATAGGTTACGATCTCCGTCCATCGTTAAAATCTCACGATTATGCGTTCTGTTGACCCTCGCAATACATTTGGTTTTCACCAACCGAGGCGTGGAACCAATGTTCCAAGCAAACATGCAAAATACAAACAAATTTAACACCAAGTTTTTGTGGACACGGATAGCAATGTTTGTTTATTTTGCCCTACACCGTTCCAATGGCAACACGCAAAAGCATTTGCTCCGCGTGACCGTGTATTTTCAACCCAAAGCGGAGTAGTGAAGGAAACAAACGATTTTTCAAGTACAAGCCAATTTTCTCAAGTTAATGTACGTTGCTCGAATATTTTGATGCCTTCCAAAGAATATTTGGAAAGGTTCACTCTTCAAATAGATAAGTGTCCGCTTGCTCCACTGCAAGTCTTTAATTCAGGGTCACTAGAACCGCAAAGCAGTTGGGGGCCAATCTAGCACATCAGCGGTTAAGTTGCACGCCACTTGCTGTTCGCTTTAAATGCGGGCTACCCTCCGAAATTATACCCCCGCGCCACCGTTGCGTAACCCCGAGCATTCACGCATGGCTCTCAAAACCAAACTTTTATCACCTTTCTGCGGTCCAGAGACTAACCGGCCGGAGATAAGCTGACGATGATGGTGTAGATGCCAAGAAACAATTGGTCACGGCTAGTTGCGGTGTCGGGTGTGCGACTGATAACGCAGTACTTGGTTTATGCTATCGTCCCAATATTGTAATAATTTTTCACCCAATCCACGCATTACAGAGGGCTGCTGATGGGCCGATCGTCTGGCATCCGGTACGTGCAACGTCACGCCACTCTAATGAATCTTCCGCATAGCTTTGGTTGTGATGGAAGAAAACCTGTTTCCATCCAACGGGAAACGATTATCGTGAAGATTGCTACGGTGCACACGCATTCGAAGTGGCCAATGGAGAAGCACTTAATAGAATATTTACTTGCGCTTCTTCTCGCCATTCGACGGAGCAAGGGAAGCGTACACGTTGCTAGGTGGGCCATAGGAGATTACTGACCCGACACTTTCTAACACGCCTTTCTCTGGAGGCGCCAACATAATGATCATCAAGGGACAGAACCGAAACTTTCGGCTGTTACGTGAGCTCCGTCGCTGAGCTTCGACTTTCTAATGCATTCTTGCAAGCCTCTGCTTTCCATCGACCCTAGTGCGGCTATTAGCTAGTCTTGGACCTTGACACGTCGCCTGATCCGGTTACTTCTCTGTGCTTATTTCAATCAGCAACGCTATGCTTACTTGTGAACGGGATGGAAACTACCAGAAAGGGGAGCGGCGACTGAACTTCCTCAAGAATGGTAATCAGAGAACGGTATTCGAGCGGAACGACGGCAAACACACGAACAAACGACTACGGCTGAGCGGAACCGAATGACGAATGAAGACTGAACTCGCGGCTTCCTTCCGAGGGTCTTGGTTTGGTAGTCAGAGAGTTGTTTTCTTGACCGGTCGGTAAAGGGTTACCGATTCGACTGGAAAGGGGGAAGAAAATACCGAAAACGATACGCCCAAAGGGTATGCAATGTCCACACCATGTGTTTTGATGTTTACGGCAAATTTGTCAAAACCAGCTGCTTTATTGATAAACTGATTAAGAAAACTTTGTATGCGCAATGTTGGATTGTATCCTCACTCACTGACCATGACTGCAGGGACATGTCTTCTGAACAGTTTGCCGTCCATTGAGCAGGATTCGGACATCACACCAAATAGAAGCAAATTGAACAAATACAACACAGCAACTGAGGCAAACTAAATTCATCCAGATTAGGGCACATTACGTAACTGAATAGTGATCGAAACATTTCACATCGCTTAGACTATTGCAAATTCCTTTACCAACATCCCTTCGAGACTTATCACCGTGATAAGCAGTTTTGTTTTGTACGATAAAAGCATAGCAATCTCAGCTGGATTGTATGTACATCATCCTTGTTTTGGATGATTGCTTAATGTGCAATCACTTACCGAAAGAGTTGTTGGGGCGATTTGAAACAGTTAAAACAGGACGAGGAATGACTTTTTCACAGGAATACTATACTTTGTAACGAGCGAGCGATAACGCAGAACCGGCAAAATGGAAACACAAGCACAATGGAAACAAAAAGTACAATCAACTTTGATTTGCGTGCCGGCGTTTATATGGGGTAATTGGTTTTACTACCGAGGTTATACTTTGTTTCTAATTTGAAAGTTTGGTTCAATACTGCCAGAAAACACGATAAATATCCTAAACAAGTCGTTATTGATTTAATTTTATATAGCAATAATGATGATGTAACATTTGCGCAAATAATAAGGCGTAACAAAATGGATAAGAATTGAATCTGCCTATATAACCTGCAGATATATAAGCAGATTTCGAATTGTGTCGTTTTTCACAAAATCAAATGCAATAAATATTCAACCACAAATAATTGCATGCATCGAATATAAATGTATGAAATTTGGCAAATTCCAGTTATTCAGACCAACAATAAAATCCTGAAGGTCCATTAAATACCATGCAAACGCCTAACAAAACCATGCAAACGCCAAACGCATGAAAATTCGCGGTTCTGCAAATTCGCGTTTCCTTTTCCTTTATAATAAAAATTCAATCGCTGATCAATGTTTTTCAACGTTTTAGAGCAGAAAGTGGTTGCCAGTTGAATGTACATCCGAACAGTAAGAGACGAATGGCAATTATTGCAGATCAATATCTCTATAATCTCAAGTATTCCACATGACAACATGAACATCCGAACAGTTTTTTCCTACTGAACTCGTATCGGCAGTTGCATATTTTTCGAATGCACCATTAAACAGCTCGCGATTCCGAGAGACTTGTTCCAAATCATCACGAGCCATTGTCGCAATATCACATCATTTAGCCCTTCAGCAAGGAGATTTCAAGTGCTGGGCCAGCTAACCAAGCCCGGTAAGTAACTTACTTTGCACAGCAATGTTCGTTCTTTCGTTCGTTCGTTTGCAGCTTGTTCAGGTAAAGTTGCTCAAAACAGAATTTTGTAGTTGTTGGAGCTGATATTCGACCACCTTGTCATACATGAAGCATGAATCTTTGGTGTGCAAACAATGGTCAGATTTGGCACTTTTGGGACGACGAATGGATCGTGTGATTCTATCGCCGAAATCTTCGTGGGACAAAGATGTGCCAATAGAAGACTGGAATTATCACACTCATCGTTACGGTCGATGTTGCTGGAGGTACCCAATCTTCAGCAGTTGTTCATTATTCACGAACCCAGAAAAATGAACAAAAGGAATCAACGGCTCCCAGTAATGAGAAAGTTGTCGCTTGGAGATCTGCGACAACTGTTTGGACAATGCACTTCCCTGGCATACGATCGCCACTTCTTTACAAGGACTGCAAATGCATTTTAGTTTTGAGACCAAGTTGAAGCAGTGGAGACATTTCAGTGGCCAGTTAATCCAAGTTTCTGTTACTTGTAAAAAAATCAATTTATTGAACCACTTTTGTGAAATGACATGAAATGAGGAGTTGTCAATAAAATCGGACATTGGTTTTGATGAACATGATTTGTTTCAAAGCCACTAGTTTTTTTGAAGAAACGCCACTTTGCGGGGTCTTCATAACGGTGGCATACCTATCTAAAACGTTAGTTGAAGATATCACGAACCACACTAAGAAGTTACCGTCTTTAGAAATCGTAGTTATTTGCTGTGAATATGAACATATGAATATGATATGAATATGAATCTGTTCAAAAAAAATAGAAAATATATTCTCTGAAAATGCGCATCGGGAAACAATCGTACATTAATCGATGGAATTATTACGTGCAGAACGATTCAAATATTACGCATCGCAGCAAGAAATCATCAACTGATTCCAACGGAAACGAGCCTCGATAGCGGACAATCCATTACTGATTTGCGGCGCGATGGACTTCGGGAAGAAGCGTCGAATGAAAACACCACACCACAAAGCGCTATGCTTTTGGTTTATGAAATAAATATGCTTGCTATCGCGAGCAGCTTTCTGTAGCTTTCTGCGAAAAAGGGGAAATCATTAGAAACTGTTGCTCGATCAGGAGCACCCGCAGTTTCATTACCTTGCTATTCGTGTCGTACAATCCGTCCAGCAGAATCTGCTTTATCCGCCGTCGGGAATCGAAACCATGGCCAGCTGCGTGACAGTGACGAGCGCGACTGCGCTGGGTTTGCCAGACAGATTGGACCAACGATTGATTGTGACGCAGCGAGTGATTCAACTTACAACAAACCTGAATCGCTGAATTATTATTATTTGCTGAAATATTAAAATATTAAATAAATATTAATTGAATTAAAATAATAATTAATGAAACTAATTTTGGTAATCATATAAAAAACTTACCCTGACGCTTTACACAGACAGTGCCAACGATTGGTGGACGGCACAATCCACATCTCACACGGCGGGCGGTTGGCAGTGGATGGGCGGTTGGTACTGGACGGGGTGAAAGCTGGAAATTAAAAAGCCATTATTAATAACTATAATTACTCTTAATAAACAAATTAAAAACTTACATTTATGATCGATCCGTAACCTTTTAGGCTTTAGCTTCAGCCTCTGGTACGAATTTTTGACATACAATCCAATTTGTTTGTCAAGCTCCTTCTTCGTACCCTGGTACTTATACCTCCGCTGCATCACCTCAAACAGCGCCTGCCAGGTTTTCGTAAACTTGTTCAGAATGGTGGAGCTTTTGTCTCTCGACCACTTCCAAGCGCATGTGTTTAAAAATTCGCGCTGCGTGTACCAGTCCATTAGGCGGCTCAAAACATATGTGTACTGATGGTTAGAGGTGCAGCAGACACGTACATGCTTGAACAAATATAAACCCAAACGTGCGGCAAAGCCTTCTCTTGCGGCCAACTCTTCCAATTGCTTCAGCTGCTCCAAGGAGCTCACCGGAAGTACTTGGATGGCGATGTCAGCATCACAAGACTGGGCGGAGGGAGCCCTTACAGGTGAAAGGGGAGGCGAAGATTTAGCCTTCTGGGACGGACGAAGCAGGCGGGACGAGGAGGACTGCGGGATTCGAGGGGTGTCGGATGGCTGCAGGGCGGAAGGCTGAGCGGCAGAGGGCTGAGCGGAGGGCTGGGCGGTGGAGGGTTGCAGGGCGGACTGCAAGTACTGCACATTTGCAGCCAGCTCGACAATAGAGGATTGCATCTGTTGTAACATTTGCTCCATTCTGTCCAGCCGATGCGATGTCTGCTCCTGCTCCGGAATCGACTCCGTCTTTAATGTCATGATATACTCCGATCGCTTTAGCCGAGGATCGTCTGACAGCCTTTCATTACCGGATGATGTCCGATGTGGAATCTTCGTATCCGGATGCGAAATCGATGATGAGGATGGAATTATGACCATCGGCACACTTGTGGTCGTGTTGTACACGGATGTTGATGAATCCAACTCCGATTCACGGTGCACCGTCGCTCTCGGTGCTAACTTTATAAGTTAATATGAAAGGAAGACATAATATTGAAATCTTGACATTATAAGCGCTTGATCCCGTGTGGAGTTTCTAGTCTCCCCATGCGACGGATAGGGGAAAGCCTCCCCAAGATGGGTGGTACTGATGAAAGGAAAAGCTCCAAAGAACGGCGGATATTGACTAATTTTGAAATGAAATATTGAATTTTGAAGTATTATTATTTTCGTGTCCAAGCATTAAAATTTCCCTTATTTAATGTTTGTAACGCAGCGCACCTGGCGGATCTACCGACAACTACTGCAGCGGAATCACACAATCACGCACACAATCACAAAATGCCGCAATCGGACGCCCGAGAAAAAAACAGTGTTTCAACTATTTCTCATTTCTTACCTTCAGATCGTTAAAGTTGTTGCTACACCGGTTGCATGCCTTCAAAAACGCGGCGACATCCATGTTCATTCTTGAAGCTATGCTTTTCAAAGTTTCATATCGAGTTTCGCATGATCTTGCATCTACCTTGAGACTTTTTCCTATCTCCTCCCACGCAGCGTTTCTCATATTTTCGTTGTGTTTGCTTCCAGCTCCTATTACGCACTCGTAATTTGCCGCTTCCTCAACTAAATCCCGTTCAAATTGCGTTATTATTACACGTTCCGTCATTGTATTGAAACGAAGAAGAACTTTGCACCGAAACAAAAGGCCTCCAGAAAGAATAATAAAGATTGGAAAGATTCTGGCAACACTGATTTTTTGATGTTTCTCTGCGTTCCCGGTCTCTAAAAACACAAAGGCGACCTCTGTTGGAAATCAGAACGAACCAATCGAACGGTGTGCTGAAGCAATGAACACTTTTATGAGCGGTCCAGACGCTCCAATTCGGTAGCGATGCTGCGTGAGTGACGTCTCTGGAGACGTCATTAATGCCTTTGGCAACTAAAAAATAAAAAATATAGTGATCGGAATAAAAAGGCGGAGGCATACGATGCCATTTAAAAGCCATTTCCTCGACACTGTAATCTCTTCGCACGTTCTTTTTTCACTTTTTAACCGAAAAGCACAATGCCAACACAGTGTTGCTTCCATGGCTGATTCCAACATGTCCAACCGACAAACAGGCACTTGGTTGAAATTTGTTCACAAATTGATGCTCGTTTGTTCAGATTTGTAGATCTGCGTCAGTGACATTAATGACGTCTCCAGAGACGTCACTTGCGCAGATATCGTTATCGTTATCGTAGCGTGTAGACCGGCCATTAAACTGTAACGTTAATTCAAAGCCGAAAAATTAAAATTGTTAGTTCTCTGATTATCCCAACAAACCTAGTTGAAAGACAGTTTCTCAATGCACTTAAAGTCTAAACCATTGATTATCATGTGACTATTGGGTTAATTGAAATTTGTTTAAATTTAAATTTCTCGCCTTAACTTTGATTCACCTCAACATCGGGTTTGCCGGACAAAGACTTCCCGCTCACAGTTCACTGCCAAGGTCGGAGACCTTTTCGCTACCAGTTGCTACCAGTACCTTACATGCTCGCGAAACACCGGTGTACTACCGGCGGAAATGCACCACATTCGATATTCCTCGCACGGGCCACGGCTTGCAGTGCAACATGCCGCTCAACACCGCAGACCGGAGGTGCGAAGCAAATCCAATCGCCCGTGCAGTGCGGCCGGTTATGTTGCTGATCGGTTTTTGCTTGTTTTATTTTATTAGTCTTCCTCGACCGGTGCTGCCGAATCATTATGCAACCCATGCGCAGTTGCGATTTGAAGCAACCGAAAAGCAAGTGGCGTACGACCTGCGGTCAGTGCATGAGCCCGCCGGTAGGGCGTTGAACGATCGAAAAGCAATAAAAATAGCATAACACGAAAAGCATTGATGCTACAATGTCTGGCAGGATGTCTGGGAGATGGCCAATTGTAAGCGATTGTTGATGGCAATCTACAGCTCTGGCCGTTTAGCTCGTTGACCTCTTTGGAATGGTGACACTGGAGGACTCACCATCAGCCGGGAGGTGATAAGTTTGCTCATAAACCCCCGTTTTCTCCACCCCATTGCCATGCCGTCACGTAAACGTGAGTGTGCGCATGAGCTTGCGGCTACCGTGTTAGCGCCATCATCTTCCCACGTGCAACACGTCCGGGGATAGGTTTCTGCTGGAAAGCCCTTGTGGCAGCATAAAACGGGGTGGTCCGACCGGCAGCAGTGGCACACATAGAAAGTTCCCGCCAAAGTACCCCAGAACCCGTTTCGAGCAAAGCGCACTCGTTCTGGATTTCAATGGCGTTTGCAGGCGTTTTTACGGCCTCCAAGGGCCTCTAGTGGCTGGCGTTGGAAACGGGTTGAAGGATTCCCTCGATTACGGTCAACCGGTTGGCCAGCACAGCAGCGGTCCGGCTGCGCTAGATACACATGTTTCTCACGCGCCAGCCTGCCCCAAAATGGGTGATATGTCGCCACTAGTTGATCCGTCTTCGTGAGGCGGTAGTAAAAGTAAGTCCGCACGCACGACGCCCGGTAATGGATCAATGGGCAGAGAGGCTGATGCATTTCGAGCGCATGCGTGTCGTCCGGCGATCCGGTGCTCGTGCTCGATCGATGATCATCGTTTCCGGTTTTCAATGTAAATGGCGCGCGAAGGAGAAAAAGTGAAAGACACTTTCCTATGTTAGTCCAGCGAAAGGGACTACTCTTTCGGAGGCTCCAACAATGTCTAGAACGATCTACTGGTTCTTGAAGCTTCACTTGTTACAACTCTGTGATCTTTCCGAGTGTCGTGCTGAAGGCGATTCCGAAAGGTTTTGAAAATCTTCAACGATTTAGTCACGTTTGTAGACACTTTTTTGGGTTTTTATTGTAGGTTATTGAGAAATACGTAAGGAATGTCTTTGCCGCACCCATTTAGAAAGCTCCCTTTGATGTCAACCGATAGATTAGTTAAGTGCGTTATGTCCTCACCTAAAAAAAATAAATACATAGACAAACAATACATAAAATAAATAAACGAAATAAACGTAAAATTGAAACAAGTATATTTTGTTTATAAAGCAAACAGATATTAAAAATAATTTAGAAGATGTTAAGTATTAGAAGTAAAAGAAGAATAATAATAAAGGACAGATAAAATAGTGCATTTATGGCACATCGGAATTGTATTCTTATTAACGGCTAAATACGGATCGTAATCACAAATAGAGAGCTCAATAAAGCGATAGAAACTACAACTGATGTGTTGTGCAATTAGCATATGAATCGTAGAGAGGAACATTAGGCTAAAAGGATAATCACATTTAATTGAACGATAAAACGGCAATGCCATCGGAAAACAAGTTCCCACCTCACTCCGCGGAGTAGCATAACTGTGTCACGCTAATGCACCGCGATCATCACGATGCCAACACTTTTCTATCTTGCGCACCTGAAAACTAGAACAGCCAGCATATTTCATAAAGCTCGTTAGAGAGACACTGCTCCGTAAAATCGGCACCCAACGAAAGTATTCTCGATCGTCCGCGCGTTCGCTCAAAGCCAATAAAAGCGATGGTGTTTTTCCTCGCCTTCGTCCGCCGAGGACTCGACAAGCGCGCCTGAGTGGCCACAAAGAAAACGAGACTCACCTAATCGCCAAATGGCACCGGAGTGCGAAGCTGGAAATGTGTTACTCCTTTTCTTGCCGATCGATTCCGCAATCTGGGACAGATCGGCTGCCTCGGAAGCCTTGGGCCGCACCGTCCCCGAGGCATCGGCGTGAACCTGAACCTGAAACGAAGTCCGTTTAGCTTCACGGATTATGCCAATTTGTTAGGTCGTAAAGAACGGGACGCGACCGAGGGCGTCCGAGTGCCAAGCGACATGTTCCCCGCTGATGGGGTGGTATTAATTTTCGCTTTCCTCGCCCGCCTTGCACCGTGTCACCGTTCCCGTTCGGTTGAGGTCGAGGTGTTTGCTAAACGCATTTCCATTTTTCCTGCCAGCTCCTGCCGGCTCACTTTCGATTCGTCGCCGGACTGCTGCTGCCGTGGGGAAAGTGGTAACTTGGTCGGTGCAGTGCCGGCGGGGAGAGGGGACGCCGGTTTTTCATCGGTCTTTGATTTTCCTGTACATTCACTTTTGTCTGCGCGCTCCGTTCTTCAGTTGCATCCGTTATTGCCGAGGTTTGGTTTGGTGATTTTCTCATTTCCAGCACCCGATCGGGCTATCTCGCTCTCGAGTGTGCTCCCTCTCTCTCTCTCTCTCTCTCTCTGTTTTATGATCACCGTCCTGATTTTTGCCTTCCTACCCATATCCCACATTCTATATGCTCCATCGGGAAGGCATCTTTCGAGCATTCTTCGTATGTTTTGTTTCCGCACTTTTCCCTGAGCTACCGAGTACCACCCACCCGCTTTCCTACTATGGGCCATGGGGTCCGAAGAAGCCCACTTCGGGTTGAGCCACTTCGGTTCTGCTCTTTTCCCACCACCCCCGGACCAGCGCAGGCTCCCGGCTAACGCATTATCGGCCTTGTTTCGTATTATGTGGCTGTGTGCCCATCCGTCCAGGGCGAAGATGCGATGCACACCGGTTACCGGATCGTGATGGTGCATCGTGAATACATTACTTGTGGTATTTTAATGAAATAGTTAATTCTAATTTTATATCTACAAAATGAAAGCATTAAAAGAATACATTATTTTCTAAATTTAGTGACTCAGTAAGTAAGTAAGTCAAGTAACTCAAATAATAGTGACTTAAAAATTTTACATCCAAATCAAAACCAAGCCAGGATTTGATGACATTTTCTGTTGAGCATGGTATAAAAAATAGAGATGTAAAAGTACAAACAATTTTATAAAACAAAATAAAAAACTTAAACATGTAGAATTGAATTGTAAAGCAACTCACAATTATTCCGATCAAATTTTCAATTTTTTTAAGAATAAATTTTACTTTAGTAAACCGGGAATAGGGTTTATCCCATCGACACTGGCAGCATTCCCAAAAATGACGCGAACGCGCTTTCCTCGGTTCGGTTCCCCGGGTTTTCCAAGTTTCCTTTTCCACTCGCCAACGGTCGGCGGAGCTCGCGGCCGAAGCCGCGGCCGTCCCGAAACGTTCGCGCGCTGGTGTGAGTTTGCGCATCGCCGCTCTTCGGCAGCATTAACCGCTCGGCCACCGCCACACAGTGGGGAATTTGTACGTGAAAGGCGGACATATTTATTTTTAGGAAGAATCTATGGACTTTTATCAACGTTTTTGTTTTCTTTGCCTGTGTTTTGATTAAATTGGGTGTTTGGGCATGTGTTTTGATTAAGTTTGTGAGAATTTATGCCAAATCTCCTCTTTATGCCTGCCAAAGGTTGTTAAAGATTATTTTATATGAAGTACTTAACAAACACTTTAGAAACCTTAACTAACAATGAAGAGGTGAAATACCGCACAGCATTGCAGAAAGTTGCGGGCTAGAACCATTTTCAAGATTATTAGCATCACTCATCTGGTTAGGCGTTCAACTTCAAATACAGCAACGCATACTTGATTGATCCGTGATCACTGATAACACTTAGCTTATCTAAATAATAGAAAAGGCATAAGGCCAATATGTTTTGTATGGCCGTTTCATATACTACAAAAAAGCCGGGCGCCTCCTCATGCATCAGGAATTGTTTTCTTAAAATTGAAATTTGCTAAATTTATCGCACGTATATGCAAACAAAACTTACAGGAAATATTGAAAATTGTCTAAACTTTAATTGTAATGTCTCGTTTGGACAGAACACCGCGAAACATTTTTTTGCTGCATTACCAAAGTTGAGAAACGGTATATTTTCTTAGTTTTCTATACTAATTCCCGATAAAAATGAACTAACAATGCAAAACGTGAATTTTTAATTATTTCATATGAAAGAAAGTATTCATTAACTTTCGAATGATGTATAATATAGGTATATTACCGTTGCAGAACTGTGCTAACGATCGCGTTGAAGCAGCTGATAAAAGATGGTTTTAGAGAGCCATTTTTATCACTCTTTCGACTTTGACAAATGATTTCCCGGAATCTACGCAACATGAAAGGCTAAAAATTCAGATTTGTCATAGATAACTTATCTGTTTTAGGCTAATATGACTAAAACCGTCATTTTCTTTGTTAACTGAAGTTGACTTTTTCCCACAGTGCGCCATCGCCACCGACGCGCCGCTCCCCGAGCCAGTGCCCTATGCTGTGCGCGCGCGAGAGAGGTAAAAAGAGTTCATACAGCGAAATCAGTTCAGTTAAGCTTCAGCCACGGCGCAAGGCGCAACACGACGACCTCTCTCTACCTCTCGGTGTTTGGCGCGAGTGTCCGTTTCGTGTCGGTGCTTTCCTTCGGCTCCATTTTCCGGCCAAACAGGTGCGCGCTCGTGCGATTGCGGTGAAGTGTTTATTATTTTAGGTTACTCCTGCGCGAAGAAGACGGACAGGAAAAACGGGGAAAATCGGTTCTCGATCGGCAGAACGATCGAAAAACGGTGGAATATCGTTATTGGCCAATTGGTGTTTTCCTCCGGTTCGGGGAGCTTTTTTTGTTCGTTTCGGTTCTTCAACTGCCGGAGGTGCTGGACCACGGTTGTGGCGATTTATTGTGCGGCTCGTTGCCCGAATCCGCTGCACTGCGGTTGCCCCGGTTCGATCAGGTTAGGCTCGGCCACTTGGCCGACGGCCACAGAGCACCTTTAGCCGGGATTAGCTATCGGGCCGTTATCCTCATAACCGTTTGATAAACCGTGCCCGATGTCTGGTCGGGCCAGTTTCTTTCCCTCCCGGCGGTTGCGCGAAACTAGACCAGAGCGCGCCAGAGGTTGGGCGCATCGGGACCGTTTATGGTTTCAATGCGCCCGAAAGCCCGTGAAGCAACGGATTGTGGTACGGACCAGTACACTACGTACATCCGTTCCCTTCCCGGCTCGGGAACACTTTACCTACAACAATCGAAAAATAATTGTAATTTTTTACGGTGAATTCTAGCGGCAATCAGTGAAGAAGTGAAGAAGTGTCTTTATATTTCCTGGAACGCAGTTTAACCAGAAATCCAGCAAAAAAACATCAGAATCAGTGAAGTAATCCAACCAAAGTGTAGTAATCTGAATCCCGTGTCCGGAGGACGTGTGGGCCAGTTCACGACTGTAAGCAACGCCCGCAACGCTCGCAATGAACTTAAAAATATCGTTACTGACGTTGGTGGTAAGTGTTTTGCGCTACATTAAACCTACTCATTCGCCTCATGATCTTTACCGCCCCAAGATGGTTCGTCTCGGGTATTATCGAAAAGCGGGACTCAACTCTTGTTGAAGGTACTAAAACGCTCCGAAAAAGCACCATCTTTATAGCTCACTGAACACCCGGCTGTCCGGCGGTTGGCCGTTGCCAAAACTCGCCCATCCCGAACGGGAGAGCGAAAAGCGTGGCCCCAAAACCGCGGCAACAAAATTCAGAACCGAAAATAAATGCGAATCATAATGCGCAATGTGGAAGTGTGCCAATGGTCGGTGATGGTGTTTCGGTGTTTTATGTGTGAACAAAAAAAACACAACGCCGTGGTGTCATGAAACCGACGACAAGAACACAAGAACCAGACGGGCGGCCGTCAATAAACCGGTGATGCCACCCTGGATCCTAATTTTTGGCCGGGAGGCAGGCTTGGGTTCGGCACTGCAACCATGTCCGAAACATTGCCCAGCCCGTCTCAGCGTGTGGGCTGATGTCTTGGCCGTCCTGTGCGCCCCTGGCCGACGGCGAATAATCTTCCGGCCGGCACTTGGTGTGTTTCCTGCGGTTTCGACAAACAAACTCGAACCGAAACGGTGTCACCGGTAAACTGGACAGTTGTCGGTCGGCCCACAAAAATCGGTAAAGTCACCGGCGAACTTTCTATCAGCACCGAAACGGTATGATGTCACACGGCACGACGGAGTTGGTCGTTCAAAATCGGTGACCGAATAAAATGTGCAACAACCGACCGCTCGACCAATTACACGACCGGATACAGGGCCAGCCTTCCCGTTCGGCATGCACCCTATCCGAGCGTGGCGCGTTTTCGCCACCAACGATGACGACGATGATGATAGCGGTACCACGCGTACGCGATAATTATGACAAAGCGGACAACGATTTTGGGCCCCACGCATCATAAATTTCTGGACCTCCCGGTTGGAGGGGAGCTGAATTTATGTCGCTGGCCAGTGGAACAAGCGTGCCGTTTTTACAACTTATTATATCATACACGATTAGATAGAGCTGGCCGGTCTGCGCTGGGATCTGCAGAATGTTATCGCTTCCGGGGGTCGCTTTCGTGGGTCGCACACTCTCTAGCACTTCACACCTTCCGTGTCCGGTCAATAAATTAGGAAGGATTGTGGCCGTTCGCTCTTCGGTGCATTAAACGATTTGTAGCCGGCGGTGGCCATACGCGTTTCCATCCGCAATCTCCGATAGCGATGCTAACGATGTCCAACAATAACACTATTGTTTACCCACGGCACCGCTAAGGCTGTCCGAGCTGTCGGGATGAAGGAAGCCTCCGGAGAACACCGCCCCTGTTTGTGGTAGGTCTCGCATCGTACCCCGTGCTGACCCCGGGCGGTTGCGTACAACCGGCACCGGCAACCGGGCGGTGGCTCTCGAGAGATTTATGGCCGATCGGCAGTAATAGATTCCGCACCGATCCGCGGGGAGCAAACTAATAGGAAAAACGAAATGGATTCCAGCACGCCGTCGCCGTGGTTCGATCCGCAGCATCGCCAGTAGCCGGAGCCAGTTCCGGGCAGGACTCCACCTCGGAGACGGTCGATCGGATCGGTCGGCACGAAAGAATGGGCTGGAACAGAATCGAAAGCAAACAAGGCCCCCGAATGCCACCACACTGATCGACACACGGCACGGCACGGCACGGCACGGCACGGCGCACCGTTGCGTTGCGATGCTACTTGCTGCAGCAAGACGTTCGCAGTCCGCGGTGGTGGTCCGAACCGAGCGGAAGATCAAGATTCAATCCTTTCCCCCCGCCACGGGCCCAGCTGGCGGTGCAACAATGGCGAGTGCCGCACTGATTGCCCCACGAACGGCCACGCGGGTTCCTGTCGGTGAATCGTTTCGATTGAATTTATTATTCCATCACCATACGCGCACGCTCTAGCAACACGCTAAACTATGTTCCAACCTCGGCCATGCACGAAAACCCGATAAAACGATCGTTTACGACGATCCGGGCCGAGAATAAACCCATTTCCCGACGCTCGCGGCTAGCGAAAGACTGCAGCGCGATAAAAGTGACGAACCCGCTGCGAGGTCCGCGCACGGCTGCCAAAAACACCGTCCATCATTTTAGACGCACACAAAACCCAAACACGGGACTCGATTTGGGACCCGTTCCCCGTCCGTTCTCGAGAGTGCGGCGCATTGTGTCCGGTGTTTTATCTTTCTAGGGCCGCGCGATCGTAAAGCGCCGGTTGGAATTGAGCGCAAAACGGACGTACGCTCGGTCCAGGTTGGGCAGGTTCTTAAAATTTTCCCAGGACCGGGGAGGCACACGGTGCCCCGGTTAGCCGTCAGCGGGCCAGCGAAGATACCGTAAGCGCCGCCGGTCGCTGGCCTCTCGGTAGAATTGCGCGCATATTTTAATCGTCCAGCCTGTGTCAATGCGCGTCAATGAGTGGCTCAACGTTTTGGGGTTTATGCGCCGTTCGGTCCGTGCTTTGAATAACGCGCCCGCGAACGTGCACATGTGGCCAATAAAACCACACTTACTTGGCGGTCGGCCAGGCTGGCCAGGTTCGAAGAGTTGCGCGATACGGAGCATAGATGATGAGGTTTCGGTGCTGTTGTTATTAATATCACTTTGTGGGCCGGTTGCTAGGGCTTCCCCCCGGGAGTCGGGAGTCGGGTCGGCGAAACTGGGTCAATCCCGATTGCGTGGTGGTTAGTGTGACCGTTGCAAAGTAAAATACATCCCCCCAAAAATGGCCAGTAAACGGGTGCTAGAGGTGCATATAAAACGCAATTCTATCATCGGAAGAGATGGCCAGCTTCAAAGCTTGAACGATTAGCTTAATGCTGTTAGTTTTTGGGTTGTTGATTTATGTTTTTTTTTTCTTCTCCTCCTTCGGTTGATTTATGAGCATGCGTAGATTATGATAATCGTGGCAGTGGCCACGCATTGAGGCCACTTGGTTGGTAGCGAAAGCGTGCGTAATAATAACAGAACCTCGTTTTTCGGTGCAACCGGTGCGTTCGGTGATCGAGAAAACGGAAACCCCAGTGGCGGGGCGTGTGGCGAATTTAAAATGTTTAACCCTTTATGAAGGCCCACCGGCCGGTACCGGAATGAATCGTTCGCAAATGCTGGGATTTAGATGGAAAAATGGAACTAATAACCCTTTGAGAGAATAAATACGGCCCGGTCCGTTCCTCTAAGATTAAAAAAAAAAAAAAAAAAAAAAACCCTTTGAGAGGAGTGCCTTAGTGCGCGATGATTGATTTTCTGTGCACCAATTTGTGGCAAAACTTCGCTTTCACCGCCGTGCCGGTGCCGGGGTCGTGGAAGGCACCGCCTTGGCATTGAAGTGGCAGCAAGCGATCGGGAAGCAAGTTCTCGGGTGAAACACGTAAAACAAAAACGAAGAAGCTTCCTGCAGTTCTGCCGAGGTCCGAAGCACTTCCATTTGCATTTCTTTGTGTTTTAAGCAGCACTCATCACGGGTCCGCTCTCCGTTCCGAACAATAGCGTTAGACCCGTGTTCGTGCCTGAGGATCGCAGAATCGCTGGCTGGCTGGCTGGCTGCTCCTTTCTGGAGAGCCGGAGCCCTTGGCCGTTGGAAGCCACACTTGAAAATTATATTACACCTTCCGTCGCAAGCTCGGCCTAACTGATTCTTTCCACTTTACCGTGACGATCCTGGCGACCCTCGACCAATTGGCAGCTCCGGGCACAATAGCTCACCGGCCGGCCGTTTGCCTGCCACAGATTGTTTATCGCGATCAAACAACGCCCGGAACGATAGAAGGATCCGTCGAGGCTCCTCCCGTCCATTAGGGCCCCAGACGTCCCTGGCCGTCTGTAGTGGCCGCTCTTGAGCGTTCACGCAGCCCCGCATTGTTTGCTGCGTCCCGATATATTGATCGGTATTTATTTTTCACTTAGACGCTATGTTCTACGCCTTTCTCGGGCCCATGCGATCGAGCACGGCGCGGCGCAGGACGCGCGTTGAACGATCGCGAACGGTTCGTTACGCCGGCCACGGCACGAGAAATAACGATTTGCCCAGCTCGGTCGGTCTGCGGTCGCTGGTAGCACCGGTGTCTTTGCGCGAAACGTGAGCTCGTCCGGATCCACTCTGGTCCCCACGGGAATGCACCGGAATGTGGTGGCTTCTTGGTGCTTTTGTGGTAGCCCAGAACGGCGAGAACGAGAATCGGTAACCGTAATTGAAACATAAATCACCGAACGAAACGGAAAACGCAAACGCAGAAGCCCGGCCCCATAATTGCGCTATGCGAGTTTAATGAGCCGCCTCCGATGACCGTAATCGAAGGATGGGGATCAGGTCAAGGATATCCCCGGGCCGAACCGAGACCCGATCACCGACCGTGATGATTCATTTCCCTTCAGAAAATGAAATGATGGATTCGTTTCGCGTTCCATTACTGCCGGCCGTCTCTTCGAGTCCGTTTCTTACGGGCCCGAGCTAGGAATGATCGACATCGGGGTGGGTTTTCATGATGCCTGCGCGCCGGCTTATCGCGATCACGTCGCTCTTCATACACGACGTCTCAATTAACCCGTCGGATCATTAGTGACCGGCTTTCGTGTGTGCCCGGCGTGCGGTATTGTTTTCCGAGGGCGGATATTAACCCGGAACCGGCGTCCAGCACCTCGTGCCGGATTATGAATACTGTGTCAAATTTTAAAATACGCTTCCCAAAAGTGAAAGGAACCATCGGAAGAACCGGCCGGGTTTGACCCAATTTGTGAGGTGCCCACGACAAACGGAAGTGCCGGACCCGGCATCGGTCATCGTGCAGGTCTCGGGTGAAGATTAGGGTTCACCGTGATGCGTGGTTGTCAGCGGCAAATCGAGCCCACGGGATGTGGTGTCGAGCTGTCACGGGGGCCCATATGTTGCAGCACATTTTAATGCTCGACCGATGTCATCTCCGACTGTGCGCAAAAGCAAACAACATCAAAATCGGTCACCTGGCCGCATCCACGCGTGAGTAAGCCAATAGAAAGTGGCTCACTCCGCCCGGCCACCGTTACAGCATTCTCCACAGGGGAGGCTGGCCGGCCGAGGGGCTTTTGTTTCTGCTCGCACTCCCCGTAAGAGACCGTGCGCCATTTATTTATGTAGATTGCTTTCCTAACACTTCTGGAAGTGCGCAATCATTCGCCATTCTCTTCGCAGCGTCATGATTGGCAAATTTGCACACCGGGCCCGGCTTGGGTCGATGGTTTATGCTGGGGCCGGAAATTGAAGCAAACAAATATTATTTCACGCTCGTGAATCCGGCAGAGAGCTTGAAACACAAATACACACCGGCAACCGCAAACGATAATCAGCCACGAGGGGTAAAGACAGACGGCCAGAGTTGGCAATGATCACGCCCGTTCCGTGCGATCTGCCCGAAGATGATCTCATTTCGCTGGCTGCCGGAGCGTGGTGCTAAGGCGACGAAACGGGGCTGGTGCGCACGGTAGTCACAGTCCGTGAAACCGGCAATTAGTGAAGCAATTGAAACCGGCTGGCGATCGGCTTCGGGAGCCTCTTGGCGGTTTGTGGGGTTCCGTTTCGTTTGATAGTTGACTGCACCGTCAGCAGGCGAGCCGTGCGGTGGCTGCAACAGAAGCTGGCAACCGCTGCCACCGGCCCCGGGGGAGGGTGCAAAATTCCACGCCCCAAACGCGTTTTTGGAATTCCGGTCCAGGTTGAGGCGTTTCGTTCTACATTTTGTTGATTATTTTCCCCGTCGTGGAGCGGAAATCAGCGGCCCCACCCGTTTTCTGATCAGATCATCTCCGTCGGGTTGGGTTGATAAGCCGCCTTGTTTCCTTTTATTTTTAAAGCCTGCCCAGAGAACGGTGGGAAGGAGTGCGGTAAGAGAAGAGGGGGGCCAGAACGGGCCAACCTGTAGCTAAATTTAGAGCCCGTTTTTCACTTCATTGAACAAACGCGCGCAGAAACGGGGCACGCGGGCTGGCCCGGGACTGGAAATCCAATTAAACATAACCGTAAAAGTCTTTTGTCTCGTTCCGTTCTGGGCTGGGTAGCAACCGGCGGCGGCTGCCGTGGCTTTTCCAGAACTCAACGGTGACAGTGAGTGCAGTGCGGTGGCCCCCAAAAAGGTTCTTCGCTTGATCGCACGCCCAAGTCGCCGGCGCCAGCAAGCGACGAACCCGTGCCGCGGCAGAGTGGGCAGCGTCATCCCGAAATGAGAATCTGCGCCCGGCTGGCGTAAGATCATCGGAGCAAAATTATAAACCAACCGAAAGTAAAAAGTGAGCAGCGGATAGCAATGAAAAGCACCGAGAAAGCGCCGTTAACGCAGGACGCAATGTTGATCGATCGTCGTCGTTTGGAGCACCGGTCCCGAACGGTGCTCGGATCTTCGATGCGTCACAATGCGGTGCGCCTGCCACGGAGTGCTGGCGAATTAGGGGGTCCCTCCCACTGACCCGCCCCACCTTGGGGGGCGCTGGGGCGTGAGTTGAGATCTCGCTTTGATTGAGCTTCAGTTTTCGGTCGGTTCTACCGTCGCAAAGCGCGAAGAAAAACGCACCGATCGGCACGAAAGGAAAACCCGGGCGAACGGTCTAGACACGTGAGTCGAATTCTCGGGCGCCCCGTGAGGATCGATGGCCGTGATCGGTGGTACCGTACGGCCAAGCGAAAGCAGAACCCTTTTTCTTGATTATCATGTTAATCAGCGATCGGACGTATGTTGGACGATGAGTGAGCATTAATTTCCCACATCGCTCCGGAACGGAACGGGGACGTGCCCGGGGAGGGCTGATCATGCCTCGAGTGCCGCCGAAAAAGCAAACACTTAACCAACCTCAAGTGAGCCTATTGGGTTGAAGGTAAATTACTCGATTTACTTGACGTTCGAGTGCCGGACGTTAGTGTGTCAAGCCGGCGGCAATTCGGGTTAATATCCCGGCGGTAACGGTCCCGATCATTATGAGTACGTTTTGTGCCTTTGTTCGAAACCACCACCCTGACGCGACGCGGTGACATGATTAGCGGACGATGTACGCAGCGATCGCAGGTGACGGTCGAACATTAGGGGAGCCATTGTTGTTGTTGCTGTTCTTGCGCACCGAAATTGGACTTCGGCGCCGTGGCCACTTTCAAGCAGCCTCCTTTACACCGCACCAACGGCTGAGCCAATTTGCTCTAATGAACTTTTGAACACCGATCGTGTGATCGTAAGCTGCAGATAGCCTTGTCGACCTCGACGGATCAGCAAACGGAATCTCAACACCCTCTCTCCCCATCAACTCCTGGCCATCGACAGAGAAGCGGAAACACACGGTTGCGCCTTTATGGCACGCTAACGCCAGCCACCGAATCGAGCGATCGAGGATAACGAAAATGAAACTGCTTTGCATTTTATTGGGGCCATTCCCGAGTGGGAATCGCGATTCGCGCTTCGGCAACGGGAAAACGGTAGAACCACGTTTTGGCGCCAAAACGCCGTGTGCCCGAGGTTACCGAGGCAGCAGGTGCTCGGTAGCGCGAGGTCATTCATCCTAATCTCTCATCCTTGCGTCGAACCACAAAATCACCAACACGCGCACCGAGCTGCCCGATTCCGACCGGCCACTTCCGGCGGATGGATGCTTTTCACTCGCTCTCGCTCTAAAGTTCTCATTAGAATCCGTTAGAGCCCCGACACTTGAACCCACTGCCGGGCCGGTGCCGAGATAGTTAATCGTTTCGATCGCCGCGCCCGGCACGCTAATCCCAGATTATCGGCTGCTTCGGGGTTTCTTTTTTTGCTCCTGAAATGGAAAGTCGTTCGGCGAGTGTAAAGTGAGCACAAATTGCTGCACGGATGGCGGCCATTTACATGCCCTTTCGCCGTTTGATGAGCTGTGGCTCGGCTGCTTAGAAAACGGTCCGCATTCTCCGTAGAACGGTTCTAGGTAATGTACCCTTTTTAAAGCTCAAACAAGCCACAGGCCCCTGTCAGTGCTAGAAAGGGTTACCGAACGAGGTACTACTGTGGCCAAACAGTAACTGGAAACAGTTTTCTTTGATTATCGCAATGTGGTGTATTGGAAGCCGATTCTTTAGTGGTCCATCAAGTGTTTGGATTTTACTCTGCCGATTCCTTGATTTTAAAAACGTCGAGCTTCATTCTGGAAATTGTAAACATCTAGTAAAATCTTTGACATTTACAAAAGGGAATGCTATAGGCTGGAAGAAAATAGGGAAACATTAAGAACTTATTTCCAAAGTGATGAGTCTTCAACTTAAACTGTACGAAATTTGAAAAGCTCATTTTCTCCTCGGTGGTTTATGTGAAAAAGCAGAATTATCTTATTTGGGGCTCGGAAAACCTACACGTCGTGCAAGAGGCGAGTGACTGTTTGGTGCAAATTATGGTTCTTCAAAAATGAAGAAAGAGTCCCTGCGATCGCCACAATATTTGGCGCCCCATCTTTGAAGTCCAAACACTAGATAATCAATCTCGCAACAAACACTAGATGGAGAGACAATTCCTGGTTCCACTTCTTCGTGATGTTTCTGCATCAAAATGTCGTGATAATTTCGTGCTCACTTCGCTACAAACTCTACCCAGATATCAACACCACCCAGATATCTAGCTATAGGTTAAACTCAAGAAGCCGCTCCGTTGATACTTTCTACATTCAATATGTAAGGCGAGGCCGTAACGAAGAATGTGTTGAAAGCTATTCCAAACAGAACCTTTTCAAACCGTTTCGAAAATTGGAACAAACTCAGGCATTGATGTACACTCAGGCACAGAGTAGGGATTTTTCGTTCGATTCTTATGCGAATTCCCGATATGTTTGGGCCACAGTAGTACAACCATCGACCGGATTGAAGTCAATTCTCTGGGAACGAAACGAAAACGAAACATCGAAACCTTCGCGACTCGCGGATCGCAGCTTCTCTGGCCACAGACCGGTGATTAAGGTGAAGTACCAATTTTACAAATTCATTTTCAATCACGCACCTATACACACAGTAGGTGTGATTAGGGTTGGCCCACCGATGGGCCGATGGGAGGAAAATTACCCAGCCCAGCGCCTCGGTTCTGTGGGGTCATGCGATTTGCATGCGCCCACGTGTAATTGATAGTACGAATTCTGTGCGCAAAGAGTGCGCAGTGCAGTGACCCCTGTTCCTCTCTGAAGAACCGTGAACCGGAGTGTGATCCCTGCGCACGAAACGAGCAGTCAGTGAGCGGGGTTTCTCACAAACCGCGGGGTGCAGTTGGCGATTCGCTACGCCCTTCATCCGGCCAGCATTAAATCGCGAATCCTGGAGTTTGTTTTGTTGAGTGGAGTTTAATTGATTGACGGGAGGGCCGAAAAAGAACCGCAAAAATGCTAATTAACTCATTACAGTTGCCAGCCGCCAGTCGGTGAGATGAGTGAGATGTTGGGAGGTAAAAACGGCGAAAACTCGAGGGAACGAGGGAATGCACCCTCGCACACAGTGGACCATTAATAAAGTGCGCCCGGACACTCGACCGGACCGGACCCGGGGGTCGTGTAACTGCCGTTGACAATCGATTATTTCCAGAACCACATTTGCGTTGCGGCCGTTTACGACGCGGGAAACGGGACCATAATTGCACCCTTGCCGTCCCGGGGTCGGCGATTCTTCAAATCTTGATCTCGCACCCGCCCGGACCATCATCAGCGTCGGTATCATGCGGTGCCGATCATGCTGCCGTGCCAAGTGGACGTATCGTGATGATTTAATTATGGTGACACTGTTTTTGTTTGCTCCCTGCCCGAACCGGACCACTGCACATCCGCCTGCACCGTCTTGCGGCAGGACCCGCGGATGACTTTAGCCTCGACAACAATCGTATCGTCCCGTGTGGAGGGTGGAAAACTCTCGAAAACCCGGACGGCACGCCCGGACGACGACGGCGACGTCTCGGACGACAATTTGTCGCTCGGCGAACGATTATCATGACGCTGATGATGACGATGTTGTTGTCGTTGGCGGTCTGCTGGTGATGGTCCCGGCATTGGACTTTTATTCTGCGTTTCGTTCCCGCCCTGCCCCTTTCGTCCACCACGTGCTGGCCGTTTTCCCCCATTTCGAGTCGGTGCGTCATTATTGTTTTCCCCGTTGTCCCGACACTGTCCCTGTGGCTGTAGGGGACTCTCTCGTCTGCACCGGACTGGAGCGGAGAACGAGCATTATCGTTGGCAGATTTTATGATTTTGCTTCCGGTTTCCGGCCGTTTCCGGTCGGAGCGTACTCTGCGTCGGCCATTATCCCGCGTGGGACCGGGTAGGTTGCGCTTCCCCCAATTCCCCGCTAAGCATTACTGTCCCCTACAAGGCACGGGCGAGTTTTGACTACCGTCGGTCCGTTCGCCATTCTCGAAGGGGACCGAAAACGGATTAATTGCTCCCGGTGGAACCTCGGCGGTCGTTGGCGTAGCAAAAACCTTTCGGCAAACTGCAAATGGCCTCACCGGGAAAAAAAAAACCAAACACCAAACGCCGATACCGCGGAACGTCAACGCGGTGAAGTGACATCGAAACCGTTTCGCCGTCGTAAGCCGTTGATTGAATCGGGTTCGGAACGGCCAATCTTGGGTCGGGGGGGGTGCTGGGAAAACTCGGCTCAAAACAAACAAAATCAATTTGGATTTAAAGCAATAAGCTGATTTTCGGTGTAGACGACGCGCAGACGGCCCCCGTGCTGGGTACTTCGCTCCGTTGCTCTTTATGCTCCTTTTTGGTCGGCCCAGCAGATTATTGCACATTCCGATTGTTTTGTGCACAGTGGCGCCGCTGACTGAAGGACTTCTCGTTTCTTTCCATTTAGATTGATTTATCATGTGCGCATCTGGGATCGATAAGCGAGTTGTTTGCAGTTTATAAAACCCACTTGAGACCCGAGCTAGAAAAAAGGATTTCCCGGTCCACGGTGTGTGTCGATTTGTTTGCGCGGCACTGTAAACCCGGCACAAGATTATGGAGCGCGGTGTGCGATTGTTGGCCCAAAGCGAGATGGCACAAAGATTAAAGCCGACGACTGGGAACGGTGCCAGCATGTGACAGTTCCTTCCCCACACGGCCCAGCATGGCCGCCGCCGTTCACGCAATCAGCAGCCAAGCGATGTCTCAATCGTACTCGAGGGGGCCTTTGCTCCCCTTTTTACCAACACGAAATAGAACTGCATAACCGCACGCCGGAAAACGTATCTCGCCGTGTTCCGAAACGGCCTTTCCAGTCAGTAACTGTGTTACTCCACCTCCAGCCGCACGATGGGAATGAAGTAATTTAGTGTCATCGGTTACGCGGGCCGGGCCATTGTGCTGAGCGCCAATGGCAAGTGCAGGAAGCAGATGGATAATTATGCAGCTCCAACCCGAAGCACCCGCGGCCGAATATCGAAAGCTATGCTTTTAGCATAACTCCACTCGAGAGGATTCGGTAAGCAGCCCTGGGCCCTGGGAGTGGAAGACGAGACCGAAGACAGGGCAAAACAAACGCCGCAACGAGAGGTCTATTTGCGTTTCCACCCCGTAATGGAACCGCTTTTTCGGTCAACATAGGGCCATTGGCTGGGGTTTTTTGGGCCCCCTAGAATTTCGAAGGGCGCCCTGTTGGTCTGTCTGTTTGCACTCAACGGCGCAACGGCGAGGGATTTGTTGCATCGGCTATCTGGGAGTTCAATGTTTGGGGTTTGATTTTTCACTTAGACCCAGCATGGAACCGATGGACGAAACACATTGAACCGTTAGAACCGTCGGCAGCGCTGGGTAGGCTGTGGTAAGAAACTTTCATGTGGCCTTTTTGACCCCCCCCTGGACACCGAGGTTTAACGAGGGCTTGCCTTTAACGGAACCGCCCGAAAGTTTTCCGTGACTCGCGCGCTCCGGAAGTGAGTACCGTGAACGGGTTACTTTGCGTAGAACGTGATGGCCGCGAACTAATATCATTGCACTTTCGCATCAACACACGAAGGAGTCTTCGAGGGCCCTGGGTTTTAATTAAACATTTCTTTGCATGGCCAAGAATGCACTTTTCTCGCGCAGAGCGTTCGCCTCGAAACCCGGTGTCGGTTGATTTGCACTTCAATTAGAGAAGCGTGTCCGGAGCGGTGGAACCTCTCAGCTCCCACAGGAAGGAAGAAGACAATGTTGGTCGGGTAAGCCGGCAATCTGCCCCGGCCAGCGGCAGATAGTGATCTGCGCTGTGTCTCTGCACTCTCGGCTCCGGTTCCTAATTAGAACGGTGAACGGAGCATCTTTTTGCCATTTCCCACTCCGTGCCCGCTTTTCGGCCGACGGATTTGGTTTTTCCTCGCGCGCGCGCCCATTTTTTAATAAGCGCCTGCCGTGAGTGAGACCCACTTCAACGACCACCGAGCGATGCACCGCGCAATGCAGCGGCATTCGATGTCATGCTCGGCGTATCGTGAGATTTGTTGAAAGTCATGTGAAATTGAAACGATCTCTGGTTCCCCGGGAGGTACCGAGTTCTCGCCAGTGCGCTTGTAGCCATCATTAGGCGATACCAACCAACAGCTGATTGGGCTCGAGGGGGGGATGGCGCTCCGTTACTTGCCGTCCTGCACCATCACGCACGCAAACACAAATCCCGGCCACTGGGCGAACGAAAAAAGGGGAACGAATGCCGGTCGGCCAGGATTCGCAACAGCAGTTAATTATTATCTAATCTGCGCTTGCGCTCGCTCGCGTAACGCGTAACAAGAGGATCGCGTTGTTGCGCTAATTCGACCATCCTCGCCCAATTACTGCCGGCCGGCGAAAGGACCATCTAGTGAGGGGCCCTCGCAAAAGCAAAAGCGCCCCCCCGCGGGGGCCCAACATAATCCATCGCCAAATCCATGTTTGCATAAACGGATCCGGGGCACTGTGTTCGCCCCGAGTGGGTTATCGTTTTCAATGAGCCTACAAGACGCCGTAAGCCCTACACGGCATAGGTAATCCGATCCCTCGGAACCGGCCGCTAAGCGTGACACTCCGAAACCGATCCGGTCACCGCGAGAATCCGGTTCCAATCAAGGACTGATGCCGCCGATGCTAACCGTTTTATTTCGGGCTCGCAGCGGATAACGATAAAGAATGCGCCGCCGTCACGGGCGACGGGCCGTCGAAACCTGTCAGCCCCCGAAATCGCCGAAACATCCGACCCGCCTGTCCGGTCCGTCTTTCCCGATCTCTTTCTCTTCGGGGGTCCACCGATCGTGACCCATATTCGCTACGAGGTGCATCCCGAGTTCCATTCGCCCCGGAACATTCTGTGGGCCCCCCTTTCCGGGGGCTCCAGTCGGTCACCGGCGCTCAAGGTCCGCTACCCCCGCTCCTCTCAGTCGGCCACAAACTGGAACCGAATCGATCGACCCAACTTCCGATTCGAATGTATTTTAATTAACGGACGGCGGTTGCGGTTTCTTCGGCAGCATTTTCGATGGTGTCTTCCATTCCAAAGGGCGCCACGCTTACCGGGAGGTCCCACGGGTGCGTTCGTGGTCCGCTCCCAAACCTCGACCCTTCGTCCCCGCCTGGCCCGGAGGGGGATTACGTGGCGTTGCGAAAAGAGCGTTTCTTTTTTTTAATGCAAAGCTTACGGTCCGTTCGGTTAATGAGGCAAAACACGGGCACACACCGGTGACGGACATTGACACACGTGTTCTGCTGGGTGGGAAAACCGTTTTCCTCGCCCGGAGCGGGGCGCTGATGCATGTTGCGCGTTCTAATGGCCTAATGGTTTACGACAACGACGCCCATTTGCGCCTCGGCGCGAGACGGTTCGATCAGGTGGAATCGAACGCACCGGTCCGCCGATGCGTCAGGTGGGAAACCGGGCCGGCCAGCAGTTCTAGCCTCGAACGGTACCCCGAACGGTCCTCCCGTTATTGCCGCACCGGTGGCGGTGGTGATGGCCACCGTGAGATCACTTCTGGGTGCCCGAGCGGCACTTAGCGCCGGTGACAACGATTTTCCCGCCCGGCCCAGCGGCGGCGGAAACGGAGCGAAATGGAGAAAGACATCAACGGCCGGGCAGCAGACGAACCTCGATTCTCACGCCGCGTGACGCCCGGCGTTCGATGATCGATATCCGGCGTTTTCTGATTTTTTGAACGATTTTTTTCGGGAACGGCAGAGAACGTTTCGTCTACGGGCCGAAACGAGGTCGTATTAGGTGATCCGCTTTGCCCCGCTCCGGACTGGCCCACTACGGGGCGGACTATTGTGCATTAATTGCAACGGGCTAGCCCGTTGCATCGCGTGAGTGATGAGATTGTGCGAGAAATTAAATAACGATCGGTAGATGTGATCGCGCCCGCGATCGAGAGAGAAAAATGATGGTAGAATTTTTTAAATATTGGTTTTGGCCCACATGCACACACCAGAGTCATCGAATTGTTACGGCACATGGCGTGTTTGCCGACTTCCCGCGGCAGAATGGATCAATTTTCCTGTGAAAGAAGCGCCTGATTAGGTGCCCATCTTCTCTCTCTCTCTCTTTCTTGCTCTCTCTGAGCCTCGTTCTCTCTCGCTGCCGGGGCCAGTATCAAATGTAGGCCATCGCTGACCTGCATAAGCCGATAATGGTAGTAATCATAATCATCGAACGAGCCGACCAAACACATTGAGTCATTGATCCGGTCCGGATCAGATCGGTTGATCAGGCGCATCAGGCTCTCGCCGGTGACCATTAATGCTGCACCGATCACCGACATTCCACGAGCCCACACGATGGTGTAATTCTGTTGGGACCGGTGGGCATTCCAATGAGCGCCCGGAGTCGCTAGTCTCTGGGAGCTCTCGGTTTGCGTCGAAGTGTATCCGGAATTTATTCTCCACTTTTTCCCCATCCCAACAAGACGGGAAGTAGTTTGTAAAGCAGTTTGTTTTAGGCCTCTAATGTGTGTGCGTGAAAAATCTGCCACAACTAATGGGCGCGCTAATGGGGAATGGGGTCTGTTATTAATTATTACGCACCGTTCGTCCATTACACAGTGGCGTCCACTAATCGATTGACGGCCCCGTACCATGTGGGATCCTAGACATTGTGGACTCTCTCTCTATCTCTCCGTCCAGCGTCGGTTAACATTAAACGAGATCGGACAAAAACTATACGCCAACCAAGCGCCCGACGGAACCGTTACCTTTTATTAACGTCCACCGGGTCCGGCGCAGGGCAGGCAATTAGAGGGCCAGTTGTTGGAATAATTAGAAGACTCACTTACACGCTCTGCATACGACGATCATTAAATAGATTGTTCCCAAGGATCCACCGTCGGTGCAGGAACGCGATAAAGCCACCACCCTTAGTGGCGCTAGGATGATGCATTCGCGTAATTATGCTCCGTGGTTTCCGCATCGTTTTCACCCACCGCGATTGATGATCCGCGCACCCGTACCACGGGGATTGACTAATAAGGAGCACAAAAAAGGCCCGTCGCTCAACGTGTGGTACAATAGATGGGCACGCCGTGCCGGAATTTCCACCGGACAAAAAGAGGGCTTCCTTCAAACGATGCGCAAATGGGCAAAAAACCCTGAAGCCGTTCTGCGTTTAGGCGCGCGCGATGGGCCGGCTTTTCAGCGGCAAAGCGTAAGAATTCGACACAAAAAACGGGCTACAGAATAAGTAATTTTCTATGGAGACCCGCGAACCCGGCCTGGGCCGGTTAGCGAGCGGTTTGATTAAATTGCTGTAAACACTATCGCAGCATCAATCGATGCCGAAGGCTGTACGCTTTTTTTGTGTGTGCCCGGCCATTTGTTGTCGTTCCGGTCGTGTTTGTGTTCCGAGTTTGTAAACCGAGAGAGAGAGAGAGAGAGAGTAAGAGAGCATCACCGACGGGTTTGAGAGCTGTGCGGATGGGCTCATTTTCCGATCATTTCCAGTTCCACGCGATCCCCATGTGTCCGCGGGTTTCGCGCTTAATTCATTTATTATTTTATGCTGCACAGTTGGTGGGTTGGTGTGGGCAGGGGCGTCAACATGGGACTACCGTGATCGCGCCCGCTGCTGATGTGGTTAAGGCTGAAAAAATGGGGAAATAAAGTCCGGCGGTACATGTGTAGATCATGTTAAATCATTTTGTAGACGCCGTTTGTTTTCGTTTTTGCTGTTTCCGTGCTCGCTCCCGTTACGTTTCGAAAGCACGGTGGCGGATGGCGTGGCGGACGGTGCAACAGAACGATCCACAATCGGTTGAATGGATCGTATCTTGGGCGGTGGGTCGCCGAGCAAACGGCACTCACTTAGCGGCCACCTATTCAATGCTTCCAACGAGTTTTTTCTGGGCCGATACTGTTGGAGTGCGTCTCGAAAAATCGAGCGAATTTACTCAGCATCGATTCGCTCGGGATTAAGATGATAATGTTCGATATCGACAGCAGACTAGCTGTGGCCTTCAGGTAACGGTTGATCGTATCGATCAACGACAGATTTCCTGCACAGGATCGCAACACCGTTGGATGTTGTTCAGCAATGGTTAAAGAAATCATAACAATTTCCGAGATTGTAACACATTCTTTTACAACTTGAAATAAATTTTACATTAAGTATTTAAAAGGACGTATTTGACGTGTACTAAAAAATTAACCCCTCAGTAACTAGAACTTTCTAAGACCGTTAATCTTCTCCTCGTTAGTGGCGATCTGTCACTTAATCATATCTATCTTAAAATAAACCTTGACTGGCTGTCTGGTTTGTGCCATTAACATAATTAATGTACCTCTCTGCCCGAAACCGGAACAACGGTTATCTCATTATATTCAAATATTTTTTATCACAAAGTTTGCTTCTGTCCCAGCTGCCGGCTTCAAGTGCGGCCATTAATTTAAATACCGCTCACACAACGGGACACGGGAGTTCCGTCCGAAAATCTCCCCTTGCCACTCGCATCTCGCCACTTTCACCGAAACCACGCCGATTCGTTTCCGGCGATTTCCGAACCTGAATGCGCGGGTGCCTTTTTTCCGTATGAAAAGCAAAACCGTGAACCGTATGCTGACCGCAGCATAAACTGGCCATGTGACTGGCCGGTGCCACACGACCGAACGTTTGTCATCCCGATGCGTGGTTTGTCGCCTCGGCAACAATAGACCATTATTAGCGCCGCTCTCGGGGCCGAAATGAGCCGCCTATACCGAGCCACCGATGACCACGTGAGACGACGATGTCACATTTTCCCATCACTACCCTTTGGCGGCCGGCCAGAAAAGACAGCATCACTTCCTGGTGCGGCTCCAGCGAAAGTGTGGCCCGTGAACCGACACCTAACAACGATCGGCTTCGGGGTTCGATTGTGCTCGCCTCCGGTTTTTTTTTTTCGGTGTGGTCGCCTCTTAAAATCCCTACATTTTCGCAATTTCACCGCTTCCTGGTCACATGGATGAGCTTTTTCCCGCTGGAACATAATTGTGCGATTGTCGGCGGGTCGCATATCGCGTCGCATGTCGCATTTCATTACGCCGGGCTCGGTGTCGACACTTTCACTCGACGCGACGCAAATTGCGTTTTCGGCGATAAGGTCCGTGAGAAATCCGTAGCACTTTCCCGGCACCGCTATTAAAGCTCTTTTTTTTGGGTGACGGATGATGGGCTTTTCACAGACAGACCGGCTGCTGCTGCTGCTGCATTGTTGCCAGCACCTCGTGAAGTGAAGCGTTTTCCAAAAAAGTTCGTGATTTGTTGCGATTGAAATCGGTGGAGAAAATCCGGCTCCGGTCGGATTGGGAAGCATCGGTTCATGGGCCGGGAGTGTGACAATGAAAATGAAAATTGGCCATGAAAAGTCGAGGCAGACGAGTCACCGCATCGCGGTTTCGGGAGAAACTTAATTGCGATCGCATGCCTGTTTCGGTTAAATTCTTACTCGAAGCCAATCGCTTTATACCGCGCACCCTGGTAACCCCTTGAAGGTAACTCCCCGGTCCTTCTATGCAACGGTGCAACCACACGGAACATCGACGGATAGCTTGTTCCACGTTAACTGGCCCCCCCGAGAAGGGAGTAACGAACGCATAAATTAGGTGCAACCACCCGGCGTCGACCGTCGACGTTACATCAATCAGTGAAGCGTGTTGGAATGCTTCACAAGGCATGAAACATGTCACCCCGAACCGTGCGTTGGAGTTCGAACGGGTGATTGGCCCATTTGTAATGGTCAGGTGTGAGAAACGTCCAAAAGAACCACCAAAGAAATGCGGCCCCGTTAGTGGCAAACGACTCTGGAGCATACTGTTTTTGGCCGCTTTGGAGATGTACATTCCGTTTTTTTTTTTCGGAGCGCGAGGCAACATATCCGTTTCGGGTGTCACTTAGCATGACAAAACGCGGACGCGATCGGTGTCCGAAAGAATGAAATTAAATTAGGTCTTCGCCGGTATTCAATTGCTTCTCCGCACTGTTCGGCCTAACGGGACCCTCTTCTTTCTGGAGCCACCAAACTCCAGCCCATCTCCCGAAGTTGACGCCACGGGACACTATGGAATGCAAGGCAGGCTCGTCTTGAAAAATGCTCGAAAGATGTGACGCTGTGATGGGCGTTCACTTACTGGAAGTGTAATAAATAGCCAGTCCAATGTGGGTCAAGCGTCACGCGTGGTTCTGGACTCTAATTTTTCATGTTTTCCCCAACACTCATCTATCTTGGTGAACCCGCGATCGGTCAAAGAATCGGTCGCGCCATTGATTGAAAGTGATCCTCACTCTGATGTTGCTCGATTGCTGTCAAACCTGTTGACTCCTGCAGGACAGCAAATCTGGTGAGTCCGGGGTCGACCTGGAAATGAAACAGCCAAACAACACGATCGTTCGGGTTCGCCGGAACACGGATCAATTCGATACCCCGGCGTCGGGTGTTGGATCTTAATCAAGTAATTAAGCCATCAAGCCCAGGCTTCAACCCAAGTCCGCGTGGAGAAAGTCCCTTCGCGGGGGGACAAACAAAAGCAACAGTGACAGGCGAGAGAACATGTCACAACTGCCACCTGCCACTTGCCAGATCGGGCCACATAATGCAACTCCGAACGCGAACTCCATTTGCGATCGTCCGGCACTAATGAAGCAAAGCGAACGCCGCCACCATCATCTCAGAGAGAGAGAGAGAGAGGGCCTCTCGGACCCTGTCCCGAGACGCTGGGCCCGCCGGGACGAGCAAACAGCTTGCAATCCTACACTCCGGCCGGGCTACTAACCGGCTATCAAATTGGGTCAGCGGGCGAGCGTATGTGTTCGAGTGCCTTCCGAGAGTGCCTCCCTGCGGTGGGTGTGACCCATCCCACCCCGCCAGCCTACCGGTTGGAATGTCTAATGCTCGCAGAAGGCGAAAACGGCATCCCGGGTCCGGGTCCCGGAGGAGATGTTGCGCCAAAACGGCACCGTCAAGTTGCAGCTCCCGCGCGTCCGGGACCCGGTGCTCTGGTTGACCTAAATCACTTTCGTTGGATTAGAAGCGATCGTTCGTGGCCAAGGATTCAGCTACGGGAAACGGAAACGACAGGTTCCACGGGTCCTGGGGGGCCCCCCGAAGTCACGATCGGCACTAACGAAACGGGGGCTCCCCAGTAAAGTCATCGATTAGGTCCATTATGAGGTCCACATGTTTGATCACGATCGGAACACGTTTCACCACGAGACCGGCCACCGGTTCCGAGTCGCTCTGGAAGTACGGAAGCTGGGGCCGATCGCGTTTCCCGGTTTGCATTTCCCCCGATATCGGCTGGTTGGCTTTCACCGCCGAATGGCTATGTAACCTGCACCGAGAATGCACCCGGTGCGATCCAGCAAGCGAGCGAATGAAGGTCACGGACCGGGGAGGTGACTCACGAATCTGTGCCATACATGGTGGCCAGGCCGTGGATCCAGGAACCCCATTCGATCTGCACTGCAGGTCGTGATGCACTTTTGTGCTGCAAAATTATCGATCATTTGTACGGCATCGGCCACTTGTGATACATTCACCCAACATTCCGACAACCCGGGGGCCGGGAGTCTAATTGGGATTCATTAGAGAGGATCGTAGAGGGCCGACTCCAAAATCAATCTAACGAGCCCCGGTTTTGGGGGGGGTTTTCTTTTCTCGCCCAACTAATCAGCTAATGATAGGGACGACGGTCGCGGATGGTCTCCTGCTGGGCGACACCTGCCAGCACGATATGGACTGCTCGGACAGCGTGAAGGGCAGCTACTGCACCCTGGAGGGCCTCTGCGAGTGTAGCCCGTTCTACGTGCGTCTCAACGCGTCGTCCTGTCTGCCGTGTAAGTAACTCGTGGGAAAACTCCGCCGTGGACCAATCTAACCGGGTTTAATGTATCGTTGCAGCCCAACTGCTCGAGAGCGAATGCCGCCTGTCGGAGCAGTGCTCGATGCGGGTAGCCAACAGTAGCTGCCTCGATGGCCGCTGTCAGTGCGACGGTGGCTTCCTGCAGTTCCGCAAGCACACCTGCCTTTCGCGTAAGTACCCCAAACGGATGCGGTGAAGAAAATGGACGATCTCGCTGTGCCAATTGGTGGAAAATACGCTCCGTAAAGTGTGCGCGATCGCCTAAGTGGCCGAGTGGTTTCAGTTTCAATTTTGGTCATCAATTTCCAATCGGCCTTCACGCAGGCTCACGGTCGTAACCGAGGTAACCTGGTGACGCACATGTTTTGCGCAAACTCGGTTTTGAGGCCAAACGAACGGACCTCCACCCCTGACATCTATCCGCCGCTAGAGTTTATGCTAAATGTATGCTTCCTTAAGGGGTCACCGGCTGGCTTTCGTTTTCAAGCTCAACGCGCCACGGCCGTTGGGCGCGATGACAGCTTCTTACGTGCGCGGCGCATTGTGCGGTGCCAGGGATAACGGGACGCCGAGCCGATACGATCGATCGTGGGACGGCATTGGCGAACCGGATGTTGGACCGTGTGCTCCGACGGTGGGCTTATCAATCAATCCGGCTCGTGATAAGACGCCCGTCTCCGTGGAACGACGGATCATGTCGCTTATTTGTTGTGCTCAATCGCCACAAACTGACAGCACAATGCTGATTCAGCTTTATTGAAGCGTACATTCAGCAGCAGGGTACATAAAGACTTCTTTATAGACCACACAATTTCCGTACCCAGTCAATTGAGTCCCTTTCCGAAGCCGATAGCTTCACCGTTCGTTCAAAATTGCCCCCCACAAAGATCGGTAAAATGACTCCACGCGACCCGGGCTCATTCGTTAATTGTTGTCCCACCCCAAGCGTTAACGATCCGTTAATGATCCCTCAATCCACCGGATCCCATCGAACCCAATCAGGCGTCCCAATAATGAGCACGGACGGAACGGAACAATAGCTCCCCGATACCGGATCGGCTTAACAGCCGGCTAAGAGTTTTCCTGACCCGCCCGACTGATAGCATCTTGTGCGAAATGCGGGAAAACTTTTCGCCCACTATCACTATCGCCCCGGCCATATGTTGGCCGACCGGGACCCGATTTTTCTATTTCCCTTTCGGACCATTCCAGGATTCGATTCGGTTTTCGCTAATAACGCTTAGCTCTTGGCCGCGGTGATTTTGGCGATGGCGAATGGCGGGCTTTTCTCGTTAACTTGATGACCGCGCCGGGAGAGCGCGCGGACACCGGACATCCGTCACAGCGAGGCGGGAAGCGGAAAATCGGCCAACCGGGAGTTCTCCGGATTGGAACTCCGGTGTGGCGTTATGCGTAATTTAACGCACCGGCCACCGACCAGCGTGCGGGTCCCGTCAAGGGGAACGGAGTCACCGTCCGTCAAACCCACAGCTAATGAGCGGCCTGACAGCAGCTCCAGAAGCCGTACCGTTTTCGTTCGACTAACCATCATCGTCATCGCCCGGAGTTGAAGCGATTGCTCCAGTTTTCGTACGCGACGCGATGGGCGCGCGTATGCTCACTACGGGGCGGCGATGCTGCGCTCTGTCCCCTGCAGGCCAGCAGGTCAGCGACGGCCATCCGGCCGCCGGCCACACCCTTCAGGTCGGAAAATCCGATTCGCAACGACGACACTAATGGGGCACGATTAGTGCTAATTTACCGAAATAATGAACCCGAAGCCGGGTGGGCCGCGCCGGGCCAGGGTAGGGAGGGGGTTTGTTTTCTTTCTGTAGCCCCACGACCATACGCACGGTTGGCCACCGAATGCAAGCGAGAGAGAGAGAGAGAGAGAGACCGATACGGGTTAACGTTTGCTGACCATTGGCCCATCAACGCGGGCACTCGATTGGACTCCGATTATCCGGCGTGCTCTGCGTGATGGACACGCAGAGCCAGCATAAGTATCCGGAATCTATGCTTTTAGGTATTTGGAGCAGCAACTGTGCCGTGGTGTGCGTGCTTTGTGTCAAGCGTTTGCTGGACGCACTAAATTCGCTCGTCAGTTCTAATTTAGTAACCTTTTCTTTTTTTGCTCGTTCCCGGAATAATGATTTTTGCTTTATTATCATCATAATGATATGTTGGTAGTGGCCGTCTAAACGGCCCCCCTCGGCTCGATTGTAGTCGGCAGCCGTTTGAAAGTTCCGTTGCTGATGGGAAGCGGCAACCGGCCAGCTGATCACCGTCTTTAGCGTTCATTTCCATATCATCTTCGAAAAAATCCAACGAAATGGGCACCCGTGGATGGATGGGTGTTTTATGCTTTCATTTTGCATAAATACCACCCTAGCACGGTGCGTGCAGCAGGAAGTCACGAGTCTGAGAACGTTCGCAGGAAATGAACCGCATGATCGGACCCAAAATCCATCACGCAGCCAGCGGATAGTGAAAGTTGGCGATCCTGTGGGCCACTACAGGATATTGTTCAACGTCTATCTTTAAGCAGCGGCATTAGCAGTTAGAGACACGCACTCGGTTAAACGGCCCCTGTCGAACAACTTTCCTCTTGGCCCCCACTCTCACACCCGGTCGAGATGCAAATCTGGTGCAAATGGAGATGCGTTTTCGTTCGAGGTGACTTCGGTAGCTTTCCGGAAGCTTTCGCGAAACTCGTGGCTCGGCCCAGCTCGGACTGACCCGGAAAAATGGCACCGCCAGGTCACACGCCTCCATCGCGTCCGCGGGGGGGGGAAAGCTTTCCAGTTCCCACGTGCGAAAACGATGCTACGCGCCAGATAGCGAAGAAGCCGCCGGAAAACGCTCTCTTTTGGGCTTTCGGGGCGGGTTTCTTGGGCTCGTTTTTGAGGGTGGAATATTTTCAGATAAATCGCGCACGATACCGGGACGCCGGCCATTCCGGCTGACAACGGTTCCGTTCTTTGGGCCACGCGGAACACGAAGATTAAGAAATGTATGGTGGGTTTGGTGGGAAATTTAAAACCAATTCGGTTATTCCGAAAGTCGGCGTGTGCCTTCGAAGAACCGGGCACCACCTGTTGCGAAATGCACCCGACGCCGATGAGGCATCATTTTCGTAAACACAGGGCTTCCGATAAAATTCCATGCTAATAACAGGCGAACGCGAACGCTTAAATCCGTTTACCTCACGTGCGAATCCTCGACCCAGCATCGGGCCAGCTGGTTTTATGCTAATATAGGAGGGCCTAGCCGCCACGTGCCGTGCCGTGCTGGTTGAACTTTAACACCGCGGATGGGTGCTGGCGGAGTAATAAGAAACAGAATCATGCTAATAATAGTATGTAGACCGACAGAAGGGTCCGTTCTTTTTTACGCCTTTAACGCCACCGACACCTTCCTTAATCGAAAACCAGAACCAGACTTCAGTTCCCTAATCAACCGCACCGCATACGGTTCCCGGGTCCTACTTCCCGCCGGGGGCCAAGGGTCCACAACCACCCCGCGGGTTTTGCTCCATTACGAGGCGGTAATGATCGGGAAAATTACATAATTCAACAAACACTGCCCATCAACTAATGCTCCCTGCCTCCCGGAGGATGCTGTTTTCCTTCGAACCGGAACGGATATTCGATTATTCCGGCTGGAGAGCTACTACATCCCCACGGTTCAGGGGTGGCCAATTATGCTCGCGCGCGTCTTCTCGCATCTCGGAAGCCCAAAGCCTAGCCGAACGATACGAAACGTCCGGAAGCCAAAGTGCATTTTAAAACTCTTAACGCCCATCCTAAACGCGGTGGCCAGCGGCTCCCGAAACCGGGGGCCTCAAAATGGTAGCTCCAATTAGCGGGCCCGGTAATCCCGACCAATATCCCGTTGGGTCGCGCCACGGAAAGCTGAAACACCCCGAAAACCAACATCGAATTCAGCGTGGCCGTGCAGCCTATCGTCACTCCACTGATTACGGTCTCCGCGGTGTTTTTGCTGGAGCTCTACTTATGCTGGTTGGTTGTGGCTCGTTTCGAGCCCCAGGTTGACCTTCTTATGCCGGAAGGCGGTGGAAAACGCGGGTTTCCCCACCTGAGGCATCCCATCGGCGGCGGCATTTTGCTTAATCAAGCTTCACTAACTCGCCCCGGGGATGGTGCAAACGGGAAGCGTAGGATTTTCCAAGCGATGGGGATCGGCATTGCCTCTGACATCATCGAATGGTGTTGCAAAAGAAGGTCATCGGTGCCGATTAAGTCACCGCGATGATAAGATGATTACAAGATGAAGATGGGAAGAATTAGTTCCATTCAGATGAACCTCATTACAGAACTTGGAGTGGTTTAGTAATGTTTTTCGCAGATTTTGGGAGAATTCGTTTCGCCAAATACACGACAGAAAATACGGAAACAGGAGTTACCTAACCCATAACTGTCTTCACATTGGGAATGTTCTTTGAATAAGTCCACGGAATGTGCGGATTCTTCTCTAATGGAAACTTACCTAATAATACGACACTTTCAGAGCTTTCAAGCAGTTAGTTGCTTCTGTGCGTTGGGCGAACTGCCGGTTTCACCGAGCTTCGGTTGGATTCTCGATGTCGTTTCAATTTATAAGCATTTTTGTTAAACTTTCTAGGCCTAGACCTAGACTTTCGGAACTCGACTGATAGAGTGTAGCTCGTATCGCAATAAACTGAAACAAAAAAAGAACAATGTATCGCCCAATATGGACATTCGCCAAACCCATCGGAGCATGGCCCGAATGGCTGGCGTTGCGAATAAAAGGTCGATGCAAAAAGCCAACCCATCACCGTTGATCCTGATAATGAAAAATTAGGGAGAACGTTAAAAGCCCCAAACCACCCAAGTCATTCTGTCCGATCGGTCCGAGCGGTCCGATACAAACGAAAGAGAAAACTTGTTAAAATCGCAGCTTCCGAACAGGTTCCGAGCAGGTTCCGTTTAGAAAGAAACAATGCGCACCGAAAATAGGAAACTTTCTTCCATCGGTATGTTGTTCAAAGGCGCATGTGTTCCCTTTTGTTTACTCCTGGCGGCACGTGGATACATTTAGGACAGAGGACGATGCCCGACCGAGAACCGGCCAACCTCCATCGGCTGGGGGAAGAAAAGTGACCGGCGCCAGTCGCTGGGGTTCATTAGGAGCAGCTGGCCAGCTGGCCGACATGGGGGCTGGAAAATTTGCTCAACCCTCCAGCCGTTGTCCGTGGCCGTGTCGCTGGGCGGTGAAAATGCAAAAAAGGCTGAAAAGAAAAGTGAAACGCGCCACTTGCCACGGCCGCGGTCTTTACAATAATGGGTGGACAAATGTTTTAATAACATAGGCCGGGCCGGGCCCCAGAGGCGCCTAATAGAGTCTTCAAATTATTGCGCGCCCCTTTGTGTCCCGTGCCCCCTCCAACCTGCACTGCACCCCACGCGGACCATTAGTGCCGGCATTAGGTCCGGGCACACCTGTGACGAATCGGGGGACAGCTTCCAAGCGCAGCGCCGCAGCTTGGAAATGGATTTTCTCGCGTTTCTTCATGCAAAATCATTGGCCCACAGGCCCCCTTCTGGAGCGGGCCGGCTTTACGACGAGCAGTTAGACTCGGCGCTTTATATCTCCGCCGGCCACTCCACGGTGTTTCACGGCCATCGGTGGTGCGACGGGAGCCATAGTTTGTCTGTGCGATAAACGTTAATGTTGACGCGAACTCCCTTCAGCTTTCACGTTCCCAGGCAGCCGGTACTCCACGAAGTAACACGGAGCATAAATAAAAAGTACAAACTACCGAGGCGCAAGTAGGTTAACATTTGTTTCCCGGTTCGGCCCCCCCGCGTAACGGTTCAGCTACCGAAGGGAAACCTCGAAGGGGTTTTTGGTCTTTCTTCGCCGAATCTGTGAAGCGCCACACATTTGCATAACAAACAGCAATTATGCTTCAGCCCGGCGCACGGACAGTTCGACCCGATTTATGACCCACAGGGCTGCTCCGTATCAAGGTCGGCCGGTGCAGGTGAGAAGTGGCGACGATTAGCGTGCGTATCGTGTTTGCAGCACGCACCGTGAAACGTGCTGATTTACCGCCATTATGATCCACTGTGCGGTGACACCACGAGCGGCCCATCATTCCCGTGTGGCAAATCAGTGGCACGGAAATCGGATCATACCGTCAATGACGCGGATGATGGGCCACCGGAGCAATTAATTAAACGAGCTCTCCACTTAGGCGCTCCGCTTCACGGCCGATTGTCACGAAGCCGCCTCCGGCAGAAGCATTATCAACGATGATCGCAGCCAATGGACCGCTTACTCCGTCAGTGCGTTGGTGCTGACCTAGGACACGCACGCGATCAGATCTTATCGGGCGCGTAGCGTGACGAGTGTAGATTGCAGAAGACCCTCTAAATCGATCCATCTCGGTCCTTCACGGCCCGCATCGGATAGCGAGCTATTAATTACCAAAGATTGCATTTCTTTCATCGCAAACTCGGCGCGGCCCGGCCTGTGGATGGCACATAAATTATGCTCTCCCGCTCTCCGCATTCACTAACGAAGAACCGATGTGTGGCAGTGGGCCGACCCCTGGGGGGGAGGGGCGGGTTAGTGAAGCCCCCGCGGCAGCTTATCCGCTTTCGCAACGCAGGTTGGCGCATTGTGCGGAATGCTGATGGGCTGCTGTAATCTGGTCCGGCGTCCGGAGTGTACTTCGGCCACTGAGGCTGGATTGCGTGACAACACGGTGAATGGATGCATTTCTCAATGGCTCCAGATCTCTCTCTCTCTCTCTCTGGCCTGCACGGACGACGGTGGGATGTGTAATCAGCATGATGAGTGACGGCGTTCGGAGCAGTCGTGGTACGCCGGGCGCTTCCGGACTAGAAGCACCTAGAGGGCCTCCAGATTTATGTCAGTGGAATAAGTGGACGGGACGACTCCGGGAACGGAGTCGAGTGACATAATTTCACCACCCAAGGCGACGGGCTCTGCATGGTTGGGAATCGGCGATGGCGATTGTTTGTGTACGCGCTATTTGCGCTACGCATATCAGTACGCGAAGAGAGCCTCCCGATGGGAATGGTACCAATTATGTGGGTCAACTGGCATGATGTCATCACCGACGGGAGTAGCTCATTGTGTAGCGGTGCCATGTGCGTGTCCAGAACACCGATCTCCTCGATGTCCAGTGATCACGGCGTTTATAAAGTGCGCCTTTCTCTGCTCGAAACCTTTTGTTTGACTTCGATTGCATATGATTTCAGCTTCTTATCGAATTAAATTCGGCGTAATCAAATACACAGACAGCGTTTGGACAACAAAAGAAGGAGTGCATTGTGAATGGAGTTGGTATCAGTTAGGATAAGAAATGATTTATTTGAATGCATTCGACTCGGGAATGTTCTCCTGTTACTTTCAACGTGTCTGGATTCGGTCGGTGGATTCTTGCTATGTTCTTCTTGCATTGTTCCCTTTGCTTTTGCTGTAAAAACATTGTGAATCTCAAGTTCGAATCAAATTACAGTTGAAATTTTAACAGCTACATTCGTTCCGCTCGAAATTGGCCATGTTGCCGAGCTCTTCGTCCTCTTTATGGCATGAGCGATGTAGATCTTCACCATTTATTAAATATTTTGAAGGCAAATTAAATAAATGGACACATTTTTTATCACTGTCGTGGGATTCATAATGCGGTCGCATTATTATCAGTGTTTCAGTTACATATTTTTCCTGAGGTGTCAACCGAATTTCAGTCAAATTTTTATTCTAGTTTGGCCACCTGAAGATGAACTCTACTGTTACTTTATGAAATACGTCCGGCTGCCATGGACTTTTTTAGAAATATTCGATGAACAATTTGATCGATGCCGAAGGTCGATTCATCAGATTTATCTATAAAATACAATTTCAGTTCGGTTCTTAGTCAGGGCTGATACTTTCCACATGTCGGCATCCGTCCACTGACTCATTCTGAGCGCATAAATCTCATTACATACTTTGTGCCCGCTAATCGATGGGACTCGGCTTCCGTTGTCAATTTCCGCTTTCGTTCTAAGCCCAGCATCCGATTGTTTTATTTTCTACGGTCAAACGGTAAAAATAAAATGCATTCATTTATTAGCACGCGCCACCGACCCCGTATAGGTCGGCTAATAATTTAATCGAAAATGCTTGTCCGGCGCAAGCACCGGAAATCGAATCGCACTGCACTCCGTACGCCGGGTCCACCGGGAGGCATGCATATAAATTAGCCGGCCCATGGACAAATAATGTCTGGATCGCCATTATAATACACGTTTGTAGGGTCATGTGGTCTTCAAATTCCCCGTCTCGTTTACCACTCTCTCTCCCTTTCTGTTTCCCTTTCTAGCCGCTCAACCGGGTACGGTGTGCTACAGTCACGCGCACTGCCGTATGTGGGACGGGGAAAGTCACTGCGATTTCCTGATCCCGAACCTGTTCGGCCGCTGCCAGTGTACGTCTCCGGCGCGCCAAAACGGGCCAACCTGCGTGACGGAACCGGCCCGGGACCCGGAGCCCCCGGTCGGGTTTGCGAGGCCCCAGCAGGAGACGGCCACACCGAAGGGAGAAGCCCCCGGGACGACGGCGGCGGCGACGGACGGCGGGGGTTCGATTGATCGGATGTCGACGACGACCGAGGACGACGTGATCGTGGTGGAGAACTTCGTGGAGACGACCACGATGGACGACGATGGGGGGATGAGTGCGGCCGAGGATCACATTACCACCGAGTACCAACCGGGCCCGACGTCGACGGAGCAGACCGAGGAAGATGGCACCACGATGACGGACTTCATCGAGATCACCACCGGCCCAGGGACGACGGTAGGCGTCCAGACAACGCGCAGCGGAATGGAGGAGTACGAAAACACGGAAGAGTACGCCGACCTGGAGCGAGAGGTGGAGCAGCAGTTCCGGCAGCAGGAGCTGGCCGATGCCCTGGCCACGACTACGGCGGCCGCTTGGGCAAACGAGATTGCTGACGTCATCACGAGCCAGGATCGGGAAGACCGGGATCCGGCTACCACCACGCGAACCACCGTGGAGATTGCGGTGCAGGATGCCGGAAGCCCGGAAACGACCGAGGACGAGCCGACCTCGACCGTGGCGGGCGAGCGCGACACGGAACCCACCGGAAGCGGGAATGAAGTTGAGCTTGTGGCACCGTTCGAAACGGTCGCGCCGGAAACCGATGGCCAGCAGGCTGCATCGCTGGTGCAGGAAGCGTTGGCCGACGAGCGGGTTGCCACCACGCTGGGTCAAACCGAGCGCTACGAAGACACGACGACGGCTCGCCGGGTTGCCGCCGAACAGGAAACGCAACCGGAGGCTGACGCCCCGACGACGACGGAGCGCGTTGAGCAGTACTACGATGTGCAGCTGCGCCGCCAGGACTCGAAGCTGTTCGACGAGGACGACACGGAGGAGCTGCCGGTGGAGCAACCGTCGGCCGTGGGCAAGGAGCGGTACGCGGCCCGCGAAACGACGGCCCACTTCGAGCGGGACAACGAAATCGCTGGCTCGGAACCGACTCGCACGACGACGACGGAAACGTTGCTGCGTTTGGCCAACCGCCGCACGACGGCCATGGAACCGGAAGCGCCGCTCTCGACGACCGTTGCCTCGGTGCTACTGGAAACGACCACCACCACCACGACGACGACCACAAAAAGGCCGACGCGCAGGACGACGACGGCAACGCTGCTACGTTTGGCCAACCGTAAGATTACACCAAAACAAATATTTTGCAGACCAAACTTAAAACTAACATACTTGTATATGAGAATCATAACAAATTCATAAATTGGACAATGGAATCGTTCTCCACACTAAATTTCATCCAAATCGGTTCAATCGTTGTTCGTTATGCGAAAATTAAATTTTGAATTTTGAATAGAAAAAGTGCAACCGCCATCTAGCGGGCAATAGTGGAGTGAATCTGGCAATTTGTGTCTCGGCTAACGCTTCTCTTCTCCCTCAGGCACTCCCTCTCTCCCACGGACTCGCGTGGATCTTGGAGATGGCCCCGTTTCGCTGGGATTGCCCTGCGGAAACAGTGAGCAGTGCCAGTTGGCCGACCCGTACAGCTACTGCAACGACGAGGGGCGCTGCGACTGCTCCTTCCACCAGCCGGACGACTCTTGCCGAGCCACCAACACTGGCTGCTCTCGCGGAACGTTCCAGGTAATTTCAGGCGATCCCTCTGACCTCTGAGCGGTTTTCCCTTTAAACGACTCCCCTCATTTCTTGCAGTGCCGTTCGAGTGGAATCTGCATCAGTTGGTTCTTCGTGTGTGACGGCCGGCCCGACTGTAGCGACGCGTCGGACGAGGAGTGCAGCTTTGCGACGACGTCGGCTGGAAATGGCACGGAATCGGACTGTCCGGAGCTGTCGTTCCGGTGCGGTCAGAGCGGCCGGTGTATCTCGCGGGCCGGGATCTGCGACGGCAAGGTGCAGTGTCCGCACGGGGAGGATGAGGTCAACTGCGATTTCCGGAAGTCGCGCCGTTGCCCCCAGCACACGTTCATGTGCCGCAGTGGCGAGTGTCTGCCGGAGTACGAGTACTGCAATGCGATCGTGTCCTGCCGGGACGGGAGCGATGAACCGGCGCACCTGTGTGGGTCGCGGGCCGTGCCTAACTTCTTCGTCAAGCTGCTGAGTGCTCCGACGGCCCGCGGCCGTAACTACTGCCCGATGCGGTGCGGCAATGGCCGATGCCGATCGACCGCCATCGTTTGCTCCGGGCGGGATGGCTGTGGTGACGGCAGCGACGAGGATCGGTGCTCCGTTTGCCGTAAGTAGCCGATTTAGGTTGCCATCCCGATGAAACTTCTGCCAGGCCTGGCTAGCAGTTTCGGTCCATAATTAGCAAGAATCTGTTATACACCAAGTGGCCACCAGAGGCTGCCGTGAAAATAACAAACCCTTTAGCCACATGCCTGAATGTCGTCTGCATAATTCAGTGTTCCGCTTCCGGTCTGCTATTTCCACTGGCATGGGGTGCTGTGACATATTCAGGGCACGGCCAGACCGAACGCATTTAATAATTTACACTTCACGCAAAAAGGCACTCGGCTCACCTTAAAACGACGTCCAGGCAAGTCAAGTCCGGGTCTAAAATTACCTTTCGGTTGTGTTTATCCACACGTAACAGGATGCCCGGCGCCAGCCTACAGCAACCCGGCCACCCTGCAGTCCGTCACACCGGCCGTCGTTTCGAAGCCTCGGAGTAGGACGAGCCGCATCACCGGTGGTCGCTGGACGCGAACATAGGCCGAAGGTTAATCGACTGATGGACGACCCGCTACTTCAGGTGCGTCTCCGGAAGCGGACAACCGGAAGAGGCGATGGCGGTGCTGTTGGCGATGGACGCGTCCGTAGTATAGTAACCCAGAAACAAGGGGCCCTGGCGCTGAGCTTCGGAAAAACTGTCTGACCATAGGCTGCACTGCGAAGGACAAAACACGCTCTTCCGTTAGTTTGTAAATAAAGTACGCGACTCGACGACGAACCCGATACCGGCGCAAGTGGCCAACGAAGGCGGGACGACGAATCCGGTGGCAACCGCACCCTGGACCTTTTTTAAATGAAAAATTTTATCCCCTTCACGGCAACGCACAGCATGATACTAGCGAGTAAGTCGAGCAGCAGTAGTGGACTCGCGGTGGACTCGAGCCCTTTAAACTCCGACACTATTATCTATTTATCGTCCATTAGTAAGCTAGACTGTATACGGTTATAGTAGGCGAGTGCGAGGCGAGAATTGATAGACTTTAGCGCACGCAGATCGTAGTAAACCGAGGGCACCTAGAGTAACGCCCGGTAGGCCAGCGAATTGGCAAATACGGCAGAGAAAATGTCACGTTCGGGAAGTTCCAGTGGAGTGGACGGACCCTTCACCCTGTTGTCCAGACGCGTTGTCCAGAGATTGAAATTTATTTATTTAGTAGCAGATAAACTAATGGCCGGCCCAAGCCAACGTTTTGGCGAAATGTCGGGAAAGTAGGTTGATCGCATTGGCCATTGGAAGCCTGGTTCAGCGACGGGTAGTGGCACCGATGGCCACCGGCCACTGATAAGGTCCACTGGGGTTCGCCTTGTCGCGCTAGGTTCCCAGGCGCACTTCCGTTTTCTCCGTCCAGACCCGTTGCGGAGCGTCGTTGAATGATGCATTTCAATGGGGTCCGGAGCCGGGAGCGAAAACGATTAGATTGGGCTTATTTTTAAACTATTTATGGTTCTACTGTTTTATCATTTGCGTACTTGGGCACCGTCAAAATGTTCCATTGGCCATCGTTTTTATTTCTCGATTTTTTTTTGTGTTTTGCTACTCAAACGTTCCACGAAATTAGGCGTTTTGCATAGGTCGCAACCGTAGCCACGTAAGTAAACGAAAGATTAGGAAGAACGAACGAGAGAGAGATAGAAGTCTATAACTTAACCAGTAAATAGTCTTGAGTGAGCGATTACGCGGAGTCTCTGTAACGCAATCGCAGTGTAAAATATAAATTTTAACCCAACACTGTCCAGTGCTGTTGTTTTCTTTCCCATTGCCGCCGTGCCCCTGGTCAGCTGTTCTGGAGCAGTGCTTCCGCTGGGTGCGTTCCAGTGTGGTCACTAACTTATCACCCACCCAGCACCGACGGGGTGGACGCGTCTGATAAGTTATGCAAAGCAGAGTGGTGCCATGCGTGGCATAATTTCGACGGCCAGTTGGGCCGGAAGATGACGGCGATGGGACCGAAGGCGGCCAGCGTGCGACGAGTGATACGAAATAAATTGAGCAATGGCCGATATTTTTATTTGCGGCCAAGGCACGCTACGTGCCGCGTGTGTACGAGTCATTTGGAGCAAGCCGAAAGTGGACGACGGAACGCCATTGCACCAGGGTAACACTTTCGTTTCCATAGACCAATTCCATCCAACTTACGGTGAGAAGGGATTTTTTTTTCAAATTTACTTCCCATACTAATTTGCAGTTCGCATCCAAAAAGCAATCCAGTAATTGAAATGTTGTATTGATTAGCTGTTTTGAATTTAACGAACCGCCTGCAATCTCATTTAAACCTCGCCGGCCCTGTTATCAAAGTTTCAGGGAATGAGCTAATAAAATCTCATTACTTAAAACTGCCACTCGGGGCAAATTGCGTCCGAAAATAGCGCCCACCGTAGGCGAAAAACTATCAGCTTTTCCCGAGGACGCTCAGTGGACGCACTCACACAACGCACTCATTTTCCCACGACTCATTTTCCCAGACCAGCAGGGCGTGAGTTGCCCTTGGCAGATTGTTTGTAAACAATAGAATGTCCGTTTCCAGGGTGCTGGTTGGGAAAATTACATTCACCCAGTGGGAGTCTTCCAATGTCCTTTCCGTTTTAAACGACCCAGCCCAAAGCGGAAATTATAGTCCGCTAGCTTGTCGTGTGTTGCGCTTTTATGACGTCGCTGGGGAGATTTATTTAAATCAGTCACATATGCTAGGGTTCTCAGGCCCCAACGGTAAACCAAATCCATTTCAAGCTTCTAGTAAACGTTCGTTTAAATTTACGGCTAAACATCAACCTATTGTTGCATCCGTTATACGGTGGCCTTTGCCTTCAACGGAAATGGGGAATCGGAACTAAAGGACAACTTGAAGGCTCGAAACGTATGCAACCGTAGGATTCGGAGCTTCGAAATGAGAACAGAACAGAAAATTCTTGTCCTAAACGGAAACGACCACGGTCTATAGTGGAACCCAAACTCGACGGTCTCACGTCCGACCGGAAGAGCGCAGAAGCGCACTATCGCGTGCTACGTGGATCCTGCGGGGCGCCTCGCGCGTAGGCTTCGGCTCGTCAGTAGTCCTCGGTACGCCGTCTCCCACGCACGCACGGTTCGTTCACGCACTGTCCCGCTACACGCAAGTTGAGTGTTGCAGAGTGAAGTAATTCAGCCAGGACCTATCCCCGAAGATGGGGCCTCCCCACCGGTTCGGTGACATCCTGCGACAGCAAGGATCCTAGTGCGATTCGGTGGCGTGCGCGATGTGCTGTGCTAGCCGTGAAACGCCGAGAAGGTCAACGAATGGTCATCGGTGACGTTCGCGTCCAAGGATCAGCCTCAGCCCAAGGCTGATGTCCGGGATTTTTTCGCGATTCGCGATTCGCAAGCCCGACACTCAGGCCGCAGCAGCGGCACTCAACCACTCGGCCACTCACAACTGGCGTCGTCGGGATGCGTGCGAATTTTTGGCGCGGCGAGAAACGTGCTCAGTTCTCGGTTGTCGGTCTTGGGGAACCGTCGGTTGCGGCTTTAAATGTAGCAGAATAGAAGCCGCGTGTGGTGGCGCTCGACGGACTTAAACCACGGTTCCGTTTAATTAATTTATTCGGCACTTTCGGCAGCGGCTGCCAATGAACAGTGTAGTACGGCGAGCAAGGGTAGCTGACCGGAAAAGAAAATCACCTACCGACGTCACCGGGACGTGCAACAAGAGTGAAGTGATTTATTTATAAAACGTGGCAACGGTACGGAATGGCCACCAAGAAGTGGCCATAGGCCAAGCTATTTTCTCGCCTTCGCTTTCGGCGTGCTGTTCTAGTTCTCCCGTGTCCTGTGTGAAGCGCGTATTTTTGAAGTGTTTCTAAGTGCCCGTGTCGCGAATGGCTATGGAAGGGCCAAACGACCCGATTATCGACGCAAATTTCTGCTGAGCGCTGCTGAAACGCAGCAGATGTTTTTGTGGTCCATGCGGTGGCAAAATAAATAACAGTGTACGTAGCGGACCTCCCCGACGAGCGATTCGCTTCGCACAGCTGATAGCCCCACGTGGTCCTGCGAGTGTTTGGGTTTTATGGGCGAATGGAATGATTGTGGAATTGATTAAAAGGCAGTTTGCGCGTGTTTGTGACGCTAAATTTCCGACAGCAACGAAGACGTCCGCGGTCTTCCTCGGAGCAGTTCGCGCTCCAATCAAGAGTAGTTGAAGGACTGCTCCGACGCGAAACGTGATTCGAGGCGGGCAGTCAGGCAGCGGTATAGTGCAAAAGGTGAGTCAGTGTCGTCAGCGGCCAGCATAATGCTGCTGGGAGTGGTGAACAGATCGTGGTCCTCCGAGACGTTGAGCATGAAACAAAACCTCTACACTTGCGTTTGCTTGGGAGGCCCGCGTCATTGAAGTCTGAGTAACCGGATACGGTCCATTTAGCACTTTCGCTAGCTCTGCTCTAGGGTCGCCTAGGAGCCACACACCACGACAAAGCGTACTCGTTGAATCGTCGAACACATCTGAAGTTTCGATGTCAAAATGATGCTGTAGGTGTTTGAAATAGTTCCGGCTTGGCTGCTTTTCGGCCTTAAGAAAAATAAACCTTCATTAGCAGGGGGTCGTGAAACACGAGCACCCGTCCGTGCTGACAATGATGCTGTTTGTCGGACGCGTCGATCGTACTTCAGTCAAGCAGCTTGGCTCACATCTTCGGTAGATATTGAAGCCTGGTCGGGAATTCCTGGAAGCTATCAATGGAGAACGTATGTTTAAAGAATCGAATGCTGTGTATTTCTATAAAAGAACTATAAACATTAAAGGGGGGAAAACCCGCTCGGCCTTATTAGAATACTCGCTCTCCAACAAACGGCGAGACGAGCTCCATTTCGATAATGGAATCTGTCATCCTCTCACTACCACTCCAGACATCATCAAATTGTGGCGCACCAAAATATCAAAAGGCTACAATTATGAGCTCCCACTCGGTGCCCTTCGGCTCGCAGCATCATTAACACATAGCGTCCCCTCGTTATCGGTCCGGCGCTCGGTCGGACAAATACTCCATCATGGTTCACTTTCGTTTGGCCACGTGCCATCCTTCTCCGGGTGCTTGTCACGAGAGACCGGCTTATCGTTCCGTTCGGATCGACCTCCACCAGGACCGGAAATCGCTGGCCACGCAGTGATTTCATCGATACACTGCTTCGCGTGTCATCCCAAGAATAACAAGTATTGCCACTGACGTCATCCATCCGTCGTTGCGCTTAAGGCTCCGGCTCCCGCCGGACGGGCCTCGACGAGGGCTTCCGCCGTTCGATGTTTGTCACTTTTCCGGCAACCCCCACAGCAATTACTCAAACCGCGTCCGGTCGCTGAAAATCAGTCTCTCCCCGCGGGGATTTCCCGGGGCATCAGCAGGAACGCTAAGGATTGCCGGAGCTCCCCATGCCTTTGCGGCAGCCGGCAACGACGAAGTCAGGAAGCTCGTAATAGGTCACAGAATTATTGATGCACTGTTGGCACCACCGACCCCCATCATTTCAGACGGGCGGCGAGACAGCCAACCGTTCCGGTTCGCCAAGGAGGGCATACTCGTGTAAAGAAGGCAAAGTAGTCGGCAATGTGAGTGTACTTTTCTCCTGCTGCCGCCGCATCCGGAGCGCTAGGGTCGCGGCATTGTGCAAATGCATATTGTGCACAGCAGCGGGTGGCTTCTCTTGGAGGACGACCCGAGCGCCAGGATGTTTGTAACGACCCGCTCGGATCGAAGCTCGTTACGAAAGGATTATTATAGAACCGTCGTTCCGTGAATAGTCCGGCTTTCCGGGGAGCAATGAAGCCGAAAGTGACTCACCAAGGAAAGCTCGATGAATTGGCGGTTGCTTAAGGATTATTCCATCGGGAGTTCAGCGCTGAAGGTGCAGGCTGATAATCGCTTCCCTAAGCTTTAAGGAACGCTTTAAACCCCGATAGGATGTTTGTATATTCATTGCGAAATTTAAATTTTCAAGCCATATTCCTGAGAGGTCTGTCATTAGCGAGCGTTTATTGCTTTGGCGATGCCCCAACCAAGACGCCAACGGAGGAATGTGCTACAGTTTCGCAGCATTACAACAGCGTTTCCCAGGCCTATCGAATTGAATAATTCATGCCACCGATTCTGCCTAGCCTAGATCCGGCAGCAGTTAAGTGCTCCCACAGAGTTGCATTCAAAAGTACAGCAAACGAACAACAAACGAACGGTTTGATTGTGGCGTTCGGTCGGACCTGAGTCGGAATTCAGTTGCACCGCCGTTTGCATGCCTTACGTTCAATGCGCAGCCCCCCGGAAGCTGGGGAAGGTCCCGGATCGGTGCCCAGAATAGATGGGCACGATTGTGGTCAATTACGGTAGCCCGCGACTAGGCAACCGGGGGGGTCGTGAGTCGTCTATCTTCCACCAGCGGCAGTCCGTGACGGTATCGAATCGGATCACACAGAGAATAGACACGGTGCATCTCATCAAGCATCACGGCAACCTCCACCTACCTAAACGGGCGTCCGACGAATCGGTTTACAGTGTTGATAGACAAACAACCACCCATAAAAGCGCCGGCAATTATCGCGGCGGGTTTTCTCACCACTTTTTTCTAGCACCTCTCCAAACAGAGGCGCGCAATCGCGAAGAGGCCAAAAGGTGCGGGCAGCCACGGCGCTCAACTTGACCTTCCCGAGCCGGATGAAGCGCTGTCCAAAGTAAGCCCCGTTGCCAGAAAATCCCACTACCTGTGGTGGAGTTCCCGTGCATCTTGTCCTTGACATCGGCTGTGAAGAGTGGATTTGGTTGGGGCCATAAAAAATAAACGATCGCTTACGTGCCGGCCATGGTTTGATGGTTTGACGATTCGCAACATTCTCACCGGTTGGCCTTGGGTTCGGGGCATAGTTCGGGTCACCTTACGATTAGCAGCAGCGATGGTGCCCCCCGGCGCGAGACCCCTGCATGACGGCATTCGTCATCCTGCGGCTTGCGTTAATGTTGAATTAATCGTTCAAAACATTCGAAAAACACGAAACGAGAGGCCAAAGCGGCCGAAATGCCAAAATCACCACGACATAGCAATCATTAGCGAAGGCAACACTACCACAGCACAGAACACACGCTAAGAATACGGAGATGATTACTTTTCGTGCTTCGCCTTCTTTGATTGAAGACCGAATGTCGGGCGTCGGTCTCGCCGGTCTTCGACTTCCTCGCCTACTAGTCGTGTGGTGTTTGCAATGTGTTTGTCCGAATAATTAAGGAAGTTCTTGGGAGTCCCGGCTTGGACTTACGTGGATCTGTTTTGCATTTGTAGCGATGAGCAGACAGCATGAAACACTCGGTGTTACAGACACTGCTCGAGCCGGCCACAGCGATCGGGCTAGCCCACGGTAAGAAGTCCACCTGTGCCAACAACCGGCGAGATGGTGGTTCCGGGCGCAGCTTGCTGCTATCAGCGGACCGGTGTGGCCGATTGCCGGTGCTCGGGTTCGCCTTGGTGTTCTGCCTCACGGTGTATCTGTACTTCACGACCACCACCTGGACGGATGTGCCCCAGATGATCGTCACCATCCCGCCCGACGATGCCGATCTGCCCGGACCGAAAGGTAAGGCAATGTCCACCCACGGGAGGACACGAATGAAGCGACCGATAACGACCTCTGAAAGACCGAACCGAGTTACACCTAGTTGTTGTTGTTGTGTGGCATCCCTTGCGTAGTGTGTGTTCAGTGTATTTCCGGAACGGACGTTGTTCTGATGGCATGTAACCACTACGATGTTCCGGTTTTGTAGCTTTTAACCCAGGTTGTATGATTTGAGAAGCTTGTTTTACTTCCGCATTTTAAAGATGTTTTGTAACAACACCAAAGATTAGAATTGGCATACATCCGGCTTATTCTGCACATTTTGTTGCTTATTCCCTCGTATCTATTGTTTGCCCTGTTTTCCCAGAAATCTATAACTGATTAGAAAATCGCTTGCAGTGAGTCCAACTTCTTCTAGTAGCTCTAGTAGCGTAGGCCTTCCTTCCGAAACGAGACGATCGTCAAGCCAGCCGCATAACCAGCACATAAAGCAGCAGCCAATTGGTTTTAATGTTTCTCTTTTTTATCTCTTGTTTATTCCCCTTTATCGTAATTTGTTTCATTTATCTGTTCTGTTCTCTCAACCTATCACACGTTGCCCAACACGCTCACTCGCGACGATACCCTGTGTCAATTCGATGGGTCCGAAACCCAACCTCTCCCGAATCCCTTCATTGTGTATATACGGATTTTCGAACCACGGTTGTTGTGAAACCAAACACCGTCCTGGGAACGGCCATTCAAACACGCCTTGCAATTGCACGCCCCTAATCTACTCTGTTAACGGTTTTTTTTTGGTTTTTCGTATGTGTTGTGATGTTGTTGAAATTTCCCTTTAATAAAAACCAAAACGCCCGCCCCTGTGCTTTTGCCGTTTACGTTACCCACAACATAAATATTTAATCAATAACCACCTTCTGAATGTGCCAAAATGCAAACAATCAACTCCCCTCCTAACTGTAACGATGTGTGACTGCAAACGCGTTATTAAAAAAGAAACAGAACAAAATGCAATAAAATGCACCACCCACCACGAGCATCATCACTACCCATCACACCCACGCCAGCACCCCCCGGCCGACGCACGAGCGACGGCAGATGAACTGCTGCGTCTCACTTCCAATGCCAATCGAATAATTCCAATCGTTACCCAAACCGACGCACACCATTCCGTGGCCGGAACCGTCACTGGCACCGCTCTCGCCCCCAATGCCATCAACGGTCCCGGGACGATCGGCAACCCTGCTCCGTGGGCCACCACCACCACCGGACCGCACGATCCGCGTGCGCCAGTGCCGAAGGGCTTCCTGGTGTGGGGACCGGGCTGCCAGATCATGGACCTGGACCCGCTGGCCAAGGACGTGATGCGGCTGTTCAGCAAGGAGCGCTTCGTGCCGTGCAGTCCGAAGCAACCGCTGACCACGATCGAGCAGCACTTCGAAAACGACACGGTCCTGGTGCGATTTCACCCGGAGCGGATGGAATCGTATATGCCGCACTTCATGCGCTACGTCCGGTGCTGCTACCAGAGCATCGAACGGTCCGGCACGAAGGACAAGGCGGACAAGAACTTTTGGTACGGGGTGATGGTATGATGATAAGATGAGAACGGATGAGGTCTAATCGATTCGCTTCCAGGGTCGGTGAATGTGTTGCCTTCAACCAATCGTTCCTGCTTCCGGCGGCGGTGCGGACCGGATTTCTGGTACGCTGCAAGGCTGGCGTGTCGGAGGGCAGCAAGTCGAAGAAGGCCATCTACACCAACGCGCACGCCCTCGTCCGGCCGCTGCCGAGCGTCCAGGAGCGGCTGGAGAAGTTTAGCGGGCGCAGCGAGACGCGGCCCCTCAGTGTGCTAATGATCGGGATCGATAGCATTTCCAGACTCAATCTCATCCGCGCGATGCCCCATACGGCGCAGCATCTCTACAACACGGGCTGGTTCGAGCTGAAGGGTTACAACAAGGTTTGGGCACTCTCTTTCTTATAAACACCCTCAGGTCTGTATTGGTTTGATTCTATCGATTGGTTTCCTACCAGATTGACGACAACACATACCCAAATCTGATGGCCATCCTGACGGGGTACAACAACTCGCTCGCTTACTCCGTCTGCAACCCGCGGAAGGTCGGCCAACTGGAGGAGTGCCCGTTTCTGTGGAAGTACTTTGCCGACAGTGGGTACGCGACGGCGTACGCCGAGGACGAGGCGAGCATCAACACTTTCAACTACCACAAGTACGGCTTCGTGGCGCAACCGACCGACCACTACTTCCGCCCGGTGGCCCTGGCGGCGGAGAAGAATCTGTCGAAGAAGATCAAGAACTCGCTCACGTTCTGTCTCGGGTATCAGAACTACGCCGATTACATCTACCAGTACGCGCTCGACTTTGCCACACAGTACCGGACCGAGCCGTACTTTGGGCTGTTCTGGACGAACACGTTCAGTCACAACGACATCAGCGATCCGTCGTCGATGGACCTGCGCATGAAGTACTACCTCGAGCAGCTGGACGAGCGGGGAATCCTGAATAGTAGCATGGTGGTGTTTTTCAGCGATCACGGGTTGCGCTTCGGTCCGGTCCGGATGCTGCTGACCGGGTGGCTGGAAGAGCGGCTACCGTTCAACTTCATCTGGCTGCCGGAATGGTTCCGCGAGGAGCACCCCGAGATCGTGCAGGCGCTCAAGATCAACCGCAACCGGCTCACGAACCCGTACGACCTGCACGCCACACTCAAGCACGTGCTCGAGCTGTCCGGGCGCATCGATAATCTGCCGGGGCCGCTAAGCTGCCCAAACTGTCAGAGCATCTTCACGGAGGTACCGTGGAACCGGTCGTGCGAGGAGACGGCCATCGAATCGCACTGGTGCACCTGTGCCAACTTTAAGCCCATCGACAAGCACTCGGCGATGGTGCAACGGGCGATCGCGTTCGTGATCGACTACGTCAACGTCGATCTGGACCGGCACCGGAACAGCACGACGAGTAACTACGCGTGCGCCAAGCTGACACTCGGAGCCATCACGCTCGCCAAGATGGCCCGCCAGCCGAAGGGAAAGCTAGCGTACAACGACTATCTGTTGATCTTCGAAGGCAAACCGGGCGGCGGCAAGTTCGAGTCCACCGTACGCCACCACCTGGGGAGGGATGAGTTTGAAATTACCGGCTCCATCAGCCGGCTGAACGAGTACGCCAGCCAGAGCGAGTGTATGCACGTGGACTACCTGCGAAAGTATTGCTACTGCCAGCGGATCAAACTCTTCTAAGCGCCGGGTTCGGCAATCGAACGACGACACAGTTGCCGTCGGGTGCAAGTTCCTTAAGTTGTAGCTAAAGTATTACACAGCAACAGTCTGGTTTTGTTGCTCTTACGGCCTAATTCGCTGAGCGTGCAGAAACCAAACCAATCGATCCTGATGCAGATTTTTTGAGGTATCCCAATCCCGTCATTCCACGATAAGACACCCCGAGTTTCCCCGAGATGTTCGCTTTCGTGTCAGTTCTTTACCGATTCTGTACCGCCCTGCTTTGTATTATCTGCCCTAAGCGGGAATCAAAATATTCTAAGAACCACTCGACGTTCCTTTGTTAGTGTAGAATGTTGGCCACGGGGCAAGGATTGTGGCCGATGGCGTAGAAACTCGTAGCAATAGCGCAGTAGTAGAACTTCAGTCGTATCAGTGCCAACGAAGAGGCCGGTCGGAAGAAAGCTAGATGAGTAATGATTTAGTGTAATACAATGCGCAGAATGAAGAGTTAAGCTTAAGAACTGAGTGAGTAGCTTTAGCGTGTAGCTTGTAGATGGAGCTACATAGACAGATCTAGGGAATACCCACGACCACTGATGGGGACAGTTTTCCGTTGAAATTGACAACGCTTAGAGTACGTACTACAATTTACCCCAAGGTAGTAATGAAGCGAGTGGTAATCTACAACCCCTTCGTTCGGCCCTGATGCCGAATGGTATTACTGAAGGGATAATTTAGCGTGGACCAAAACATGCTTAGAGAAGAGGTGATGTCCCGTGTCGCATCGTAGACAAATTATTGAACTTTTGAGCAACTCAATCCGTAACGGTTCTACATTGACCCATAAAGTAAGATAGCATTTGCATCCAATGCAATTCGTACACACCAAGCACAAGCGGAGCGAAGCGAAGTAAGGCGAAGTTAACTGGAGTAAACCCGCCCAAACCTGCTGTACATAGTATTACCAACCCGGTTCCGCGCTTTTGTTAATATATCGAATAGTGAAAAATATACAACCGAAGATCTTACGGCAAGCGCCAAACCAAAACGCAGCCATTAAAGCGATGGATCAAAACAGATGAATACTATTTTACCATTTTTTGTTATATACTCGTTATTGGATAATACTAAAATAAAGTCAGTACGGAAACCAATTACTTTTGCTGCCACATAGCGGTTAATTTATTAACCAATACTCAACACATACTTAAATAATGCTAGATCTCACAGATGGTCACACTTCATGCCGTCGCTCATTTGCCACTGATCGGTGAAGACCAATGTTACGCTTCGGTACGGCCCCACTAGAACTGCGCGCACTCCGTCGATCATTTGCTCCTGAAAAGCGCCCGCTATCTAGCTGATCCACCGAATAAGTACGCGTGGATAGTAGCGTCCTAGTGGCGGAAGTCGTCCTGGTTATGCTTCCCTGTGATGGAAACCGACCAAAGCACGTACAAATCTTGACCGCCTCCGAGCTTGCCAGTGGCGGTTGATCATTGCCGAGCGTCTGCTCGGAGTAAAGCTGCGTCGTTGGTCGCTGCATAGCTTGGGACATTACGATACGACCATTGCAGATCGAACAGTGGTCTGCTGCAGGTGCTGGAGCCCTACCTTGTATGGCCGAGTGATTGCTGCCCAGTTGCGTTCTTTGGTGACTCCGACAGACTGGGCAATGCCTGCAGAGCACATTGTAGGCAATGTTTGCTGTTGCCGCGTCCGAACTGGTGCCGCCGGTTTGGATTTGATGAAACGAGCGATTGATTGACTGACACAAACAGGGACTTCGGAAGGACGTGGTCGCGGATGCGGTAAGGTGTGTAAACGCAGTTCGATCAGAGTTGATCGTCTCCTGACTACTTCCGGAGGATCTAGTGAGCGGAAGAAAAAACGGTTAGTCACGCAAAACTAGTCATGGCGACATTTGTTACTTACAATTCATTATCGGTCGAAACATTATGTCCAAAGCCAATCAAATAGGAATCCAGGTCCTGTATTTGGTGAAGATCGATATAGTTTGGTGTGGCCACTGCTACTGTGCCCGTAGGAACAGGTTGTACCGATGGTTCTCCATCTAGGCTGCCTGTAAACGCTTGCCAGGTAGGGTTCGTTTGACTTGGATCACTCCACATGCTGGGGGAAAACATGCTGCTAGTAACAGCTGGCTGGACAATGTCGGGATTGTCGCTACTGCAATTGGATGTGTTGTTGTCACGATCCACTGGTCGATTGTTGATCGAAGGTACGGCACTGGATGCCACTAGTGTTGTGGGTTGAGTAGATCCAGGCGTACCAGCAAATGCAACGATGTTGGGAAGAAAGCTTACTCCGAGCGAGTTCGGAATAGGGTCTTCCGCAGGGCCGCGCGGCCCACCGCCCGAAATGCTGATCGATGGGCACGCGAGGACGGCGTCGGTACGGCTCGCATAGAATCGAGCATTGCTCTGGTCGTACGTTGGCGGAGGACTGGACGAGTCTGTGCCACGGCCACTGCTCTCGCCCGTACCCGAAGACGACGCTGGAGTTTCTGTAAACGCCATTCTATGTGAAAGCTAACACTAGTGCAATCTACATTCCGCTCGAAGTGTGGAAAAAGTTACTCACCTAGTATGCGGGAGCTGATGAAGAAATCGTCCCGATCCGTTCGATTCCAATTGGACACCACCCGCAGATGGTTGTCTTCGGGTTCTGCATCAGCGTCCGAGTAGCGCTCGTAAGCGTCACTATCGTCAAACTCGCCTTCGTCCAGTCCCAAAATCATGCCCCTCGAGTAACCGCTCGTCGTCGGGGTAGACTCCCCTTCCGGCGGCAATTGAACCTCCAGAATCGGATGGTCCGCGGAAGCGTTACTCGGGCGACGCGAACGTCTCATGCGACTCTGACGTCCCGAGGCTGACGACGAATGGCGACGCCGTTTCCGTCTCATCTCGTCATCCATACCGATCTTGATGATCTCATCGTAATCCGGTGGCGCTTCATAGTTGGGTGGTTCGTCCATCTCTTCCGGTCCGTGCGTCGTGTTACTGTCTGTATGTATAACACTCACTGAAGATGAATGTCTTGCCGTTTAGCGGCTACCCAAGTGAGACGGAGCCGGAACTCACCTAACAATTCACTGATGGTCTGCAGTTGACTGTGCAGGTCGCGCTGTTGTCGGGCCCGGTTGCCGGTGCGGTACAGCAAAACGATCAGTGCCGATATCAACATGACCAGACCCAGACTGCTGGCAATGAAGATGATGGTGGCAGTGCGCAGATCCGGGTAGCGATCCATCTTCGGGAAGTAGTAGTTCGGTGTATGCGCATACCAGCGCCGATCCAACGGTTCGTCGGCCCACTCCTGCACGCAGCTTTCGGGCTCATCGCTGTTGTCTCCGCAATGATCAAATCCATCACAGTGCAGCTGTATCGGAATGCACTTGCGGTTCTGGCAAAGAAACTCCGTGCCCATGTAGCAATCTGCAAGCGAAACGACGTGAAATCGGGTATCACAGTTTGAGTTATACTGTGGCTCCCACGGATCTTACCCATATAGCTGAAGGCTGAGTAAACCAGCGCCAGTCGTGACAGTGAGCTGAATGTGGCTCTCAGGTGGACGTAGAATCCTGACGTCAGTGGAACTACCAGTTCCCTTTTCGACGCACCACCATCAGGCTTGACCATGCTGAGGACCGTCCCATCCGAGGTAGTTCCCTGTACGATCGTTAGCATTGAATTGGGCCCAAGCTTCTCCAGCGTGTCCACCCGGAGCGATAGATGAGTCTTCAGGTGCGAGTATGTATTGGGCGGTTTGATCAGCCAGACGCAGTCGTAGATTTTACTTTCGTTCGCAGGACGAACCATCTTCATCATGGTGATAGCCCCACCAATGTTTTCCACCACACCGCCACAGTTGGTGTTCGGGTGGAGCGACCGATCGGTGGAGCTGGCAACGTTCAGGAAGGAAACCAGGCCACGGTAGCCCAGTGCCGATCCACCGTTCGCGTAGAAACGGATAATCATCGAAGGTCCCGTACTTTGCACTACTGGAGGACGAAATATTGCCCCCGAAACGGCACACAACCGTTGCCCGTTCCAGTCGTAGAAATCCATCGTTGAAGTCTTCGCGAGTTGGAAGTCGCTAAACATGACATTAATCCGACACGCTTCCACATTGCAGCTCAGGACATACTCCTTCCCGAAGTCCCTCGGATAGTACGAGGGAAAGTGAGGTGTCGCTATAACCCGATGCTGCTGGACGCTACCGACGTCCGTTACATTCGGCGGGGGGCCAGGGTTGGCTTGTATTGTTTCGCGATTCCCTGTAGGGGCGGTTTAGATAGAAACGTTAGGGCCAGATGCAAAGGGACTCTTGTCGTCGGACTTACGTTCCGCTACGTAGTCCAAAGTGAAGGCGTGCGAATGGTTGCTCCAGTAAACGAACTTGATCATCACCGAACGCGTCTGCGTTTGGTAGACGACATCGTGACCACAGTTTCGCCGACCGCTAAAGTCCGTCTCATCGAACGGTGGCTCGGTAAATTCCAGATAATCGCACCGACACGGTGGTTCGTTGTGCACGGCGCATTTGCTGGGAAAGTTGGAGTAACTAATGGAGGATAAAGATTGAAGGTTTTACCTAACCCTGTAATCCGGTCGGCCCACTAATCGTACACCACACCCCGAGGAAAGTGTCGGGTCTTCGGTTACCTTAATGAGATTTTAAAATTGCACGATGGACAGGTTACCAGCTCAAGGGTGCACAGGCTGGCGGTTGTTTGATTGGCGGCCGTCGTTCTAGGGAGCTGAGGAGATGATGAATGTCAGTAATCTGCAATCATTAGCCTTCAAAAACGGTTCAAAACTAGTGTCCTCTTGTGGCCTTTTGCACCGTTGACTATTCTCTAGTCGTTCAAGGTTCAAGGAGAGACGTTGAACCATAATTGTCAAGAAAGAAACGTCGACAACCCTTTCGTTGCTACTAAGGGTACCTCTAAACTGGATTAGGGTGGTGACCCGTACGAAGAAAGTCGACCTTTAGGGCTTGGGCGTAAATTCAATCGTGTCTGGTATGGTTTTTACAGTGGCACTTGAAAATTGAATTATTTGCAGTAAAGAGCGTTTGGCACCGAGTATCAAATCACTTGCAGCAGTACTAGCAGTAATAGTCACGGTGCAAGCAGTTTCAAAGAATATACTTCGCAACGCAATATGAATCACATTAATATTCAATAAGCCCAACGGCATCACTAAATACCGGAAACGAATGTTGTTGTTACCGGGTAATCCAATTTACTGAACGGTACTCATGATTCATCGGAATCGATTCGGTGACGTGCAGCGGGACTTACATAAGGCACAGTCACATTTGTGGCTTGCAGTTGACCACGATCTCCTAGCTCGAAGTACACCCGGTGACCGTTGTATGCTCCACAAATTTCGTTACTTCGAAACACTTTCGGAAAACATTGCACAAACGAAATGCGCGGTAAACAACAGAGAATTGAGGCACCAACAATCAATAGTAAGGAGTGCGCAGAGTACTTAAGCATGCTGGCACTGTTTCCACTTCTTCCCCGGCGGCGTATATGAACGCCGATTACAGTTTATACTACACCGAATTGCGGATAATTCGAGTTAGGGCACTTGGGTTTTCACCGGAACATCAATGGTTCCGTGTTAGCACTTCGAGTCGTCGTTCCGTTCGGTCGGGTTTGTTCTGTTCAGAGGCCGCGATGATACTGAGAGGACTCTGGCCGCTCTAGCAACCGTCAACGGTTTTCCGGAAGCCTTACAACCGTGGCTCGGCGGGACACCCGAAGAGGTTTAACAACGTTACGCATCGCATTTGTAAATGTCAGCTTGTAATAAAGAAGCATGTTGCATATCCTGCAGGCACTTGGTTACATGCGCCGGACGCCACGGGCATTCGATGAATCCTTGCCCAGACGGTGCCATTTGTGTTCTGCGTGCTTACATCACAATATAATCGTCACCCGAAACTAGCAGTAGCATTTCGGAAAGTAGAATGAAGTAGGTTGGATTCTCGGGAATAATAACGTAGCGCATTCCACCGACCATGAACCAAGAGTAGCCTTCCTGTTAGCAGGTAAAGGTTACGTGCGGTCATTACCACACAAGTTCAACAGCTAGACCGTGCATATGCATTGCTGGAGAATGATCCTTTATTATAAAAATAACACCTTTTGCTCGAGTTAGAATTCCATTGTCATATCTCTGACGGTTGCCGCCTTGCTTTTCAACGACTGCTCCAGCTTGCGGAGAAACTCTTCGAATATGACGGTGCCTTTGAACATGCTGGTCTTCTTGTAGTCCTTAATCCGTGAGCGTGTCTCTTCTCCTTCAACCGCATTCTCTTCGTCGAATGCGTTTACTTCCTTCAGTATCTCGCTAAACGAAAGATTGGAGTATAATATAAAATTTTGCAAAGATGATCCGCTAGTTTGCCGGGAGATCTTACGTTATCGTAGGCACATCCGTTGGATCAAACTTGCTGACAGTGTGCGGGTTGAAGGGTACGCAGATGTTGCCAGTTTTCGGATGCACACAGAACGGAGATTTTAGCAAATGGTTGAAGCCTTTCGTGACGTTTATATCCAGCCGCGGGTAGGTGAACGCCAGCATCGTTTCCTCAACGATAAACCGGTACCGACGGTTCCGGTTGCCGCTCGAAGTGCGCATTTCTTCAAAAAATCGCTTAAATTCCGTCCAAGCATCACGCGAATCACCCTTCACCTGTTTCAACCGTTTCTCCAAATCACCGCGTACCGCCGGGTCCTGTATCATGGCAAGCAATTTTTTCAGGCCCTCCGCAGTCCCGAAAATGTTTTGATCTTCGAGACAAATTTCCTCGAACAGTGGTTCTATCACTCGAAAAGCTCGCCTCACGCTGTGATGCATCTCGTCGAAAATGATCACACGCGAAACGGTCCCTTCGCCACCGGAAACCAACACATTCAGGTACTGGGCGATAGCCGAACGGGCTGCCGCGTCCAGGAGGCGGGCCGATTTATCACACACCCAGCAGTGAATACCTCGACGGCCACTGAACACCCATAGCAGGTGCTCGAAACCGAAATCCTCGCGCAATGCCTCATCCAACACGCGGCAGGCAATGGCCATGAACTTCCAGCAGCGCGTACAAACGTTCGCTTCGCTGCAGCACGTCCGAATGTCGTCGTAATCGGTCAAATCGATATCGAACACCAGTTCCCGCTGCACCGGTTGCATGGCCGTGCTGCCACGGTGATCCCTCGGCCTTATGTTGTAGACCGCTCCGATGTCGATCTTGACCGGAACCTTCGCGCAAATCTCACGTTCCAAGTCTTGCTCCGTTTCGAACGATTGGTAACGGATGTACACGTCATCCTGAAGATTGAATGAAAACTCCCGATTGGAGAACACAAATGGCTCCGCTGAAAAGAAATTCAAATGTTTTACAACATTTTAACACGGTTGCTTACAGCCTGACGCTTATTGCCCATACTTACAGCGAGCGTACGACATCCATCGATAGAACTGCTTGTGGGGGAACAATCGTTTGTAATACAGTGGCAGCAAGTCCTGCAGTATTTTGGGATCGAAGCTCGATTTGGTGGCCTTCGCGACAATCTCTTCCGACTCAGGCATTGCGAAGAACGAATTCACACAACAGCAAGCAACAACGGTCAAACAACGCAGGAGAAAAACGCGCCATCTGTCAGCGTATTGTTTACAGCGACACTGTTTATCACTGGGTTTAAGGTTATGGTTCCATTGCTGCAGAGTCAAAGGAATCCACTTTACCCACCCATTTTTGAAGCCAAAAATGTCTAGGCATGTAAAACTTAATATCATCAATGAAATTCTTGTAATTAACCAAATTTTCACTTATTAAACAACCGTACAAGTTAATTTTGCCGCTAGCCATGCCGTTTGAACGCCTCACTGGGGGGCTACATGAGGCGTAACGTAATGTTTTTGGCATTACAGATTAATGCCAAACTGCTTCGCCGCTGTCAAAACGTTTACGGGTCGGCCGAGCCGTTAATCCGAGCGTAAATACTTTTTGCATACGCTTCACTTACAAACAGAGGATAATTTAAGTTCTTATTTGCTGGTATAGCAACAAAATCGATAAAACCAGAAAGAAATATTCAGAAATCAATTTATTTCTCTTCTATTTCTATTTCTCCCATACACAAGTTAATAGAAAACTATCAGTAATTATATGCCTCATTGTTCGTCTTCTGAGGCACATCTCTTCCTTCGCTGCGATTTCTTCCAATCATTGCCAAATCAATCATCAAGCAGGACCGAATCATTGCCGAATAAGCAGGGCTGTGCGAATCCCTTTTGACAGCGTTGTCATCGAGTCTTTGTTGTTTTGGTCGTCGCTTTCGTCGCGTAACTGGAAGAAAGTAGCCAGGAATCTGCAGCTCCCGGGAGAACTGATCGTGCCCCCAAACGCGGGCGAGGAATCTAGCGAAAACAGCCAAGCGGAAGCGGAACCATGTATTGCCTTCAGTGCTTGATACCGGTGCTGCTCATCCCGAAGCCAACGAATCCGGCGCTGATGCAAACGCACGTCATGTTTATCGTGCTCTACCTGATCGGATTCTTCCTGGAACGGAAACCGTGCACCATTTGCAGTGTTGTGTTCATCATGGCCGTGTTTCTGATCTGCAACAGTGGCGTCGGGAACTGCCTGTTTTGGGGCAACTGCGAAGGGCACACGTGTGAAAATGGCTAAGGAATGTGCGGCGCCCGAAGCAGTGGACATAATGTGCGACCATCACCGCGACTGGAATCCTCCTGGGCGTATCGATTGTGCGGCATGTTTTGGTAAACAATAACTATCCTCAACTAAATCTGTTACTTCTCCTTTTTGGCGCACTCCAACGAATAGTGGATATTAATTAACTAGTCCAATGGATTGTTTTAGCGTGAGACATAATTTACTTTTATTCTGTGCGGTTGCTCGATACTGGAACCAGTGGCCGCGCAACTAGTACCAAATAGCGAAAGGGAACCGTTTTAATTGTTATGCTTTTACTTGTGTTACGTTGTACGGGGTCGATGTTGTTACTTTCGTCGACGACAAGAAGAGTAATTATTTGAGAACGCAAAGACTTCGGAAGCAGATCAAACTCACGCTACCAGCGGTTGTGCCTGCCCCGCTTCGGGCGGTAGGGCTGAGCCTTGATGGGATTGACGATAAGTGATGATGAACCCTCCACAAAGTATAAGAAGAAACGCTGTAAAAATGCAATGAAAAATCATACAACCGAATGTAGCATCGTAGGGTAGTGTTGGTTCGTTTAAAAGCAACCGTAGATAAGCAACGATAAGTTAACCAGCGCAGAACGATTTTTTACTGCAAGTAGGCGCTTGCAGAAACATACAGGTTGAAACAAGTAATATTGCCGTACCCTTATCGACACGTTGTGAACTTACTAAAACTAACGGATACATAATTGGTTTGAAAAGAAAATATCATTCGATGCTGGGCGTGGATTGGATTGAGCCCCATCCTGGTTGCCATTGTAAATGTTTCAAAATTAATAAACTTTAGAAAACCATAAAATGCGGAGTTGACATGAAACTGTTGAATTTAACGCGCTGAGCTTAACAAAACAAGATCGGTACGAAAGTCGAGCGACGCTGAATCATTGGGCGAATCGCAAAAGAGGGTTGGCCAAGTGCCAAAATAAAATTTCAAGCCACAGACACGCAAGGGAGACAGATAAGCCCGGGGGCCAATAGTATCACACGCGACCCCCAGGCTTCGCAGCCCGTTTCAAGGTGTCTACAATCACGACCACAGCCAGGCAAATCGAGACAGACCGTGTTCGGGCAACCGGTGTAGATATGTAATATTTATTTATTTTTAACCCCTAGGATAGTGTGTTGAACGAAATAATAAATTGTAAACCAATCAATGCAAAAATCACGTCATTACCATTTCCGAAGGATGCATTTCTCGCAATCAACCAGTTCGAGTTGTACTTGATTTAGATCGGTCTTTATTTCGTGTGCTTAACTGCCTTCTGTCCTCTCTTCCAGCGCCTGCTGTATCCTGCGATCGGGTTAGCATTCGCACTTCCGGCCCAAGAAAAGGATGTCCGTGTCTGCGTCTGCGTGTTGCGTGCGTGTCTGTTCTCTTATCACTTAGAATAGGAAACCTTTCGATACGATTTGATGAACCGGGCGGTTGTGTCTTGATCCCGTTTGCCTATTGCTCGTCGGAGGCGGACCCTTCGCCGGGCATTTCTTTCCTGCAGCTCAAATCCAAAGTATATTTACATGCTACCCACATCGTACCACGGTCCGTTGGCCATTCCACGGTTTCCACGTGGTCAGCGTACTGTTGAGATTCTAGGTGTCGGTGTCGTGTTTTTCTTTTAGTTGCGTCCTGATTTTGGCGGCGTTCAATTTTGTCCCATCATCCTTTTCAACTCATCAACGTTCAACCACGGACTCCTCCCGATGGTTATCCTGCAATGTCCGTGTGTCCAGATGTGTGGTAGATTCAATTTTTAAAATCACAATACTTTTACGTTTGCGTGCGGTTGGTAGGCACAGAAACCCATTTAAAAAAAACAATCCCATAGGGTTCAGCGGGTACGAAGTCCTGGCCAGGCCCCGTCACTACCCGTTTTTGTACTCTAAACCGATCTTGGCTGGACGTCTGTGTTGGGAAGAGAGAACGGAAACGGAAATTAATGTACGTCCCTTTCGTGGGTCAACTCTCGGTCGGTGTCCACTTACAGTGCGGACGGATGGCGTCCTCCTCCGAGGCGGAAGTCTCCACCACCTTGCCGGGCAAGCTGATCGGCGTCAGAAGGCTGCGACCGTAGTGGATCCGTCCCATCGGCAGAATCTCCTGCGGGACCGGTTGGGGAAGCTGCGGAGTCGGCACCTGTTGCGGGTGCTGCGGCACAGCTTGTGGCTGCTGCTGCTGCTGCTCGGCGTTCTCTTCATGGTGCGCTTCCGGCTCAGTCGGGCGCGGTGGCTGCTGCTCCTGCAGTTCACGTTCGTCCGAATGCGGCGAAGGACCCTCCTGGTTCGGGGCGTTACGGTACGAGTCCGTTTCCTCCTCGCTATCTTCCGACTCAGCGATGCGCGCGATCAGCGAACGGAGCTGCTCGGTAAACTTTTGGGCCACGTCCATGTTAAGCTCCTCGGAGGACGGCATGCCGAACTCGCGGATCTGCACCTCGTGCTGCGGTGGCTGTTGGGGAGGCTGCGGCTGAAGCTGCTGCGGTGGCTGCTCAGGTTCCGGCTGGCTGCGCATGTTCGGTGGCGCCATGAATGGGCGCATGATGTCCTGGATGGGAATGCGCTGCAGATGGATGCGGAACTCGGGGCGCGGCATACCCGGTTGGCCGCCCATGATGTGCGGCAGCTGCTGCATGAGCGGATGGAAGTTCGGCCGACCCATCGGGGCGTCGGGATGCGGTGCCTGCATCATCTGGGCCGGAATCGGCGGCAGCTGCGGCTGGTGCTGCTGGGCATGCTGCGGGTTCATCATGGGCAGCGGGAACAGTGGTCGCGGCATCTGACGGATGATGGTCTGCTGCGGGCCGCCCATCTGCTGCGGAAGGTGAGTGATTGGACCGAATCCACGGACGGGCGGAATCGGAATCAGTACCTGACGGATGGTCGGCTCAGGCTCCTCATTCCTGCTAACCGGCGATAAGGCGGAATTAGTACCACGTCCACGACAATACAGCACGGTCAGCACTTACTTCAGCTCGTTTCCCGATTCACAGAAGATAGCGATACGCTCACCGGTAACCTTCTGCTGCTTCGGGTCGGTGGCCATGTCCATTCCGAACGGAAGACGCATCATCTTGGCGGGCGTGTCGACCATTTCCTCCGAACGGCGTCGCTCAACGATGCAGTTCATGCGGGACCTTCAAGAAACCGAAACGTACGTCAGAATGCACACGCTTCGCTCGGGGGCTCGGCTCGAACTTACTTCTGGTTCTCCCGAAGGATAGCGTTAGCCAGATCGGTCAGATGCAGGTCCAGCGGAAGCTTCACGTGGATGTGGTTGTTCATGTCGGCCGACTCATCGATTTCGCCATCGTTCGACGATTCGTCGTCGTCCTCCGAATCGTTCGACTCGTCCGATTCCTCCTTGCGCTGGTGGGTGCTTTCCTCCTGCTTGCGCTTCTTGGCGTCGTCGCGATCGATCGTCTGCATGTTGGCTTCATCGGCCGACAGGTTGTCCTGCACCAACGCCTGCGCCTTCGGGAGCTCCTGTGGACATTGGGAAAACGGCGGTGAGTTACTGTAGCAACTGCAATCGTAACGTCCTCTCTGGGGACGCTTCTTTTCGTATCAGAAACACGTTTCCGAAAGGGAAATTGTATGCTTGGCGCGCCCGGTCCGAGTACGAGTTATTCAACCTGCCTGGTCACGTTCTAAATATGGGCCATGGTGTGGCTTAGCGACACGTTTGGTGACGACACGTTTGGTGAGTGGAAGCTTCAGCCGTAAAACATGCCCCGACCATATCACCGTGGCACAGAAGGACTGATCGGCCGAGACGCACCGCAACGAGATCTGTGACGAGGCTGGCTGCCAGATAAAATCCCCAACGCACCACGGCGCATCGTTCAACCACAATCCGTGCACGGATTCGGATTATTATGAGCGATCTGATCGAGAAACACGTTTTTCTGGACCGCGCCGCTGCCCATTGGCGAGGCGCCTTCCATGCCTTAGTGGCGCAATTGGCCGCGTTCGCCAGCGGTCGCCAGTTGAAAGCGAAAGTCTGTGGCCGCGGTGGACTACTAGGGTTAGCCCTCCTTATTAACGGTTGACTTGCGGTGTGGCGTCTGTTGTCGAACGAGAACATCTTCGCGCTGTTGAAACGCTGTTCCAGAATAAGGTAGCGGAATGTGCCGATGCGCCAACGTATTTGAACAGCCGCCCGATGAATGTCTAGTCATGCGTACACAGTTGGCAACTGCAGACTGACACAGCGTGGCATTGTGTGGCCATTGCATCATTTGTTTTGGAGTTTCAATAACTGGAACCCCTCGGGAAGAATACCGCACCATTAATCACGTAAGGGCTATCTTCCTGGCACCTGGCGATGCGGTGTGATAGCGAGACGGTTACGAAACATCGGTGGCAGCCGATGGCCCAAATTGGACCTAATCAACCCTTTGCGGCCCTACCGCTCTCTTCACCATAACGATCGCGTTAGAAGTGGTCATCCATCCATCGCGCTCGAAGCAGACGATGATGATGATGGCCCTTACAGGTCTCAACCTGACCACCGAGAGCTGCGTGGTTGAACGTACGATCAAGTACCTCAAGGCACTCTCATCCTCAGCAGCGGCCCGTGCTGGGCCTGGGCTGTGTTACTTCATCGTTCAGCGGCGCTGCCACCATTAGCGATCGCTGCTCGGTGTGTCATTAGATACGGTGTACCCTCCCATCGAGTGGGGGGCACCCGTCGTCGGAAAGGTGAACTCCGTGAACTCCGAAGTCGGCGCCACGAAGAAGAACCTGAACCATTGCCCGTTGTTGGTGACGCGAAGTCACGGGTTCAAGAAACGAGGAAACAAAAGTGAAAGTGGTTTTAACCGCCACCGAGAAGAGCCGCGGCCGCGCCCGGCGGGTGGGTACCCTGCTGTCACCCTGCGCCACCGTCATCACCGTCCTTACTTTCTTCGGTGAGGCGCGCTGGTGTTTGTTTCATCTTTTCCCAAAGCGCGAAAGCCCGTGGCCCCGGGGTGGCTAATGGCAAACAAACGACTTGAACGGGAATCAGAAGACTTGAATGGTTTCAAGCGGCGAACCCACCTATAACCGGGGCGTCATCGACCGGTTTTTGTTTCGGGGCACCCTCCTCCGAAGGATGCTTCAGTTCGGCGTTAAAACGGTACCGCGGCGGTGGTGAGGCCGATTGCACCAGACCAGGGCACGAAGCGCAGCGCGCCATTAAGAGACTAGTGACCTTTCACGCTGAAGATGGAACCCCTTCGATGAGTTCTGGGTTTATGATTCCCTTCCACCGCAGGCTGGCCGGCTGGGCCCAGAAGCATTCCGTGGCTCGTTGCATAACGGGACATTTCCGAGATTTCCATCTCAGCTCAGATAATACCCCATCCCTGTACGAGCGGATGCTGCGAGTCGGGGCCAGGTATGGAAATAAGTTAGTTTCACTTTCGTCTTCGCGTCGTCGGAATAGAAAGTCAGCGGTGGCCGTCGGCGTGGGAGTCGGGAAACTAACAGGGTGCAAGGTACACACGGCCCCATGATGTCATTTGCGCGATCATCTCGCGGGAGATGGTTTGGAACCAACGACAGAAAAGTGAGAGGTGAACGTTGGGAGCACAATGCTCACCATTTTGTACCGAGGATTTCCCATCACCGGTGGGGCAGGGTTGCAACACACGAAGGTGCGCGCCCGGTGACCGGACACCGCTGATTTCCTCCGTTCGCAACTTTGTATTTGCGAAACATATTCACACCATTCACAGCAGCCGGGAACGGTTTTTGGGGCTTGGATGCGATCAATATTTTCTCAAGCGTTTTGCGTCCACGCTAATGAGCGTCTGCGCGGAACGGGCGCAAGCACCAGAAAGTGAACTTTAATCTGCGCCACAGGAAGTCCGGAGGATCGGCACTCGATCGCTACGGCGCTAATCGCGCTAATGGCCAGTGTCGTTCACTTTTGCACAGCCATTTTTGCTCCGTATCTCCGAGTTTTATTTTCTAACACCGAGTCGCTAGTTTTTTGCCCCTAAGTGTCAGATGCACACGCGCGAATGTCGTCATCCCCCGGGGGGCCATTTTGCGGCCTTTTTTGTGATGCAAAACGAGTCAAGTGAGCGAAAAACACACAGCAGCACCACCGGACAAACGATTCGTTTTTTTTCGCAACCTGCCCCCCGGGGTGTGTTGTTTGTTTTGGGGTTTCATCGTTTCTGGTCTTTGGTCACGGCTGCGTAACGTGATCGTAGACGCTTCCTTGGCGGACGTCCGCCAAATGTCCTATTCCTGGTGGGACGAGTCGTTACGACACGGAGCGGGCGCGAAAGAAAGCCGTTGGTCAGTGCGGTTCGGTTCGACACCCAAACATGGCCGGGGAAAACCTTTGGACACTTCTTTGCCTTCTTTTCTTTTGACCCCCATTCGGGGAATAAGCAGCGCACTGCGTGTTGGTCGCGGTGCTGCGTTTATGCAATTGTGGATCGGAAACGGTTCCAAAATTGTTTGTTTTCCAACAACCCGGTGGCTAAACACCCCGGGCCAAGTGGCCTCAAAATGACCTCGAAGTCATTAACACGCGAGAGACGGTGGTGTTTCGGGTTAAGTGCTGTAACCGTAAATAAAATGGCCGCCAGCCGATCGCTAACTCTGCGATCACGAACCAAAAACCCCCCGGTGCCCCGAATCGACTAGCTATCGATCGCTGTTGGTGACACTAATTTGTTGTGCAACGGACAAACCGGCGCGACTCATTGTTTTATGCTGGCCACACAAAGGGTTTGTTGCGAAATGGACCTCGTTTGCAGCGATGTTGACCATGGAAAGCCTCCGCAGGTGGGTGTCGAGAAAGCATCGCTTTAGTACCGTGCCAGGCCCGCCCTGGGTGACCCTAATGATAAAGTCACGCCGCGATAGTGAGATTAAAGAAAACATAAGAAGGGAAAACCATACACTCTCATTTCGCGGACCCACGGGTTTCTCTTCGCGCTCTCTGGACCCGGTGCGATCACATGGCGTACGGTCGGTCGGTAACATGCTTCTAGGTTAAGCGATATTTCGTCGATAGCGAGCGCTCGCTGCCTCGTGGCGCTTATCACCGATCGGCGCCGCTTTTAATTACCCCATCCGCATTACACTGCGATGCCGCGGCCGGTGGGAAAATAGTTTTCCTTCTACGTGGAACGCGGCATCTAAATTGGAAAAGCAACGACACCAGCAGCGGCTCACACAACAGGCCGGGGCCGAAAGAGGCACGCGCGATACTGTGGGAGGATGATAGTGAACAAACGAAACAGCAAAAAAAAGGCCAGCGGCTCATCAATTCAGCTCGGGCCGGGGGTCTGTAATGAAGATGCTACGCCGCTGGCGCACGTTTCATCGATCGTTTCGTTCGGTTACGTTCGAGCGCCGCGATTGAGCCGCGCTGATAAGTGCACGCGACGTGGGCTCCGGTGGGCTGGCAATCATCGCGTGGTATCATCATCCGCCCCCTATCCATTGGGCGGATCGAACCTTCCAGCAGGGGGCCGTTGACAGGGAAACAGTACGCCATTGTGCTAATAATGTGACCGTGTGGTCAATAAGGCACAGCGCAAGCGAGACTTACGCAACGCAACGAGTGGATGCATCGAAGATGCTGTGATGGTGGGCCCAGGAGAGTTGGACGAATTTTTTTGCCATCCATCACCATCCTTTGATTCCCCGGAGGCCCCTCTCATGACGGGGGCCCATAAATTCAGGGGGACCTGAAACCGATCCTTTGTGAGCGGTTTATGAGGTTCAATCAAGCAGCGGCCAGCGACATCACCTCGAGATCGATGCTAATGCGTCTCGCGGACGGAGAGTATATTTATACAGCTGCGGCAACACACCCTGTATCGCGCTGGGGCCGTAAAAGTTTCCATCCCCGTCCCGGGGGGGTTCTCTTACAGAAAACAAGTCAGTTTTCGGCGCAACAAAACAACTACAAAACAACAAACAGGTTCGGTCGGGGGAATTTTGTAAAACCGAAACCGGTAAACGGAGCAGATCGAACGGGCGCCGTTATTGCCCTGACGAGAATCTTCTCGAGCCTCAGGCACACGGAAAGTGATGTAAATGTTGTGAAACAGAACCCGCTCGAAGCTGGCTTTCGGTGCCGATTTGCATAATCTCCGGCCCCGAAATCAGCGAATGGCCACACATAATTTGATGTTGCCAAAAAGGGAAGGCAGAGCATCCGAAGGGTGCAATAAACGTTAATTTGCACTTCCCAGGGCCTGCCGTGGTCGTGGGTGCTCCGTCTCGTGAGTCACGAGATGCCCTTGATTTTCCAAATGCCATACGGCCACAAGCCTGGGGATGATCGACGGTCCGTGATCGTGGTGGTTGTTGTCGCGGCGCATTAGACGAACCTATGACAGCGGCGTTCTGACTGACGGATGGCCTTATTAAAACGGGCTGCCCCTCTCAATTGTGGCGTTAAAAACGACTCCGTGTGACCCATGTGCTGGCTTAAAAAGCATTTGATAAATCAACCAACAGGGTTGAGTTTAAATACGTCCCATTAGCGGCGAGTTTCCGGCGAGATATCCCGAAACGATAATCGGCGAAACAGAGCTGCCGCCTTTTATCTCGAACTTCCTGCGGTTAATCTTAGCGGACACGGTCATTAATGATCGATCGAACGGCGTATTACGGAAAGGGCCACAGGGCTCGTAGAAGTCCCTGCCCCCGAAAGGCGATAAACCGTACAAATCGGTGCCCTCCAACCACCCAGGGACCGACCCTGGTAACGGCCGTTATTTAATCGAATGCCACCGACCACAGGATGATCCCGGAGGCTGGCCTTTGTGGTGCTCGTGGCGGCTAATGGTATGTCATCGGAACCTTGAACTATACGGCGCTTACGTGGCAACTGTTCGTCGTTGCTGCTGCGATCGTCGAACGAAGCGAAAAATCCCAGCCATAAACCTGTCAAACGGCTCCGTATGGCCGTATCCAGCTTTTACGATCACGTCAGCACCCCGCTCCGGAGTCCAGTTCCCCGGCGGAGCACAAAGAGCATCTAAAAATACGGGGCTGGGGGGGAAGAACAACAGGCTCAACCCGACAATGTCCGGGCTGACAGAGTAATCCCAAGAAAGCTAATGCATTAATCCGTCACACGACGGCTGGTTCGTCTGGTGAACCACAAATTATGATCATCCATTTGCCGCTTCGGCCCAGCGGTTTATGGAAACCGCCCGGAGACGCTTATGCGCCGCTGCATATGGATTCGGTCGGGGTCATGGCTGGCTAGGCAGCTAACCAGCCCGTCACACGGTGGGCCAAACCAAAACGCGGCCATTTGACGGATGGTGAACCACAAACCAAGAAGAAGAAGCAGAGGATGGCCTCACAAATTGCCCTTGGTGGTGTGTAAATAAATCATTTGTTTTATGAAAAGTGTCGCCGTCGTGGTTCACTCGGTCCGAACTTCTTCTTCGGTCTGGCGCCGGAGGTTAGCACTTTGGCAGCGTCCGGGCCGGGTTTGTTTGGTGTTTCCACGAACCACTAGGCACGCAGCCGTCCGTGGAGCGAACTGCTGTCACCGAACGTCGACCATTAGCCGGTGTGGCCGTTTACATGGTCGAGCGAACAGTGCGCAAAAAATGAAGTCATCCGCCAGCTTGGTGAAGCTTGACTTGGCTGGCACACTCCCGTGGGACTTACCTGCTGCATCGCTTCCAGCATCAGCTCCTTGTTGAGGACGGCATCGAGGGCCTGCATCTGGTCGCAGGATTGCTTCGCCTGCAGGTACGACGAGGCCAGGATGAACGAGCCCAGAATGAAGGACGACAGCACCACGGTGATCGCGATGATCTTGGCGATCTTCACCGAGTTCGCCTGGCGCATCTTGTAGGCCTGCGAAAATAGGAAGAAATGAAAGGAGAGTTTAGTTTCGGTTCCCCCAAAGGGCCACGAGCGTTAACGACCGGACAGCGGACTAATTGCCGGGGAGATAAGCACGTCGGCAAATAAGCACTATCGTTACACTAGGATCGGCCTCGCACCCGAATGGAGCGCACTGCGCAATAAGTTGGAGCATTAATAACGATATTTATATCGCTCGGGCGACCCAACCACGATCGCAAGGCCGGTCCGATTTATGCGTTCGGTTTCCGGCCCTCCCGCCGATGGCCGACGGGATCCGGGATGTTACGACCGGAAAGGCGGCCAACTAGTACTCCGCACTCGGCCCGGTCCCGGTGGTTTATCATTCCGATCACGTCCACATTACGCCACGCCACACGCCATTAGGCGGAGCGGCGAAGGAAGTCGAAGTAACTTTCGATTTGCCCACCCCAGCCAGGAGAAGAAGAAGTAGTAACAACAAATAAATGGCCATAAAAACATATCCACAAACTCGTGAATTTGATTTACACCCCGGGGGACCCGCGCGACTGGTTAGCAAGTTAATGGACGGAAATGTTTGCTGCTCGCGTTAAGCAAAAAAAAAACTGTTAACGTGGCTTGGTTTCGGATTATTTTTTTCGCAAAACGAGAACCCATAAACTGGAGGTCCTCCACACGACACGCCAGGCGTGTTGGGTGCGCCCGGGGGGGGTTTATTTTCTTTCGTCGATTGCCCGACGCACCGTCGATTGACATCATCCGGGTTCCCCGCTCAAACCGAGCCGGCGAGAGAAAGGCAAAAACCAATATTGTCTCGCTTTTGCCGTTTGCCAAATTCTTCGCCCCCGGATCCGCGTGCGGGTTCGTTTCGTTTTATTGTTTTCAGGGCAATCAGCGACCGTTTCGAAAAGTTTTATTACCGCTGACCACGTACTCAGCTCAGCCGAACGATGCTCGATCCAACTTTCTTGGGGTGCCGAGATGAAGGGTGTCGGTCTATGTCGCGAACCGCACCATGCAAATGGCATGAAGGGGTGCGTAAGACGCGGAGAAAGTAAAGCGCAAACGCTGATGTCGCCCAACCTGAGGCGGGCTGTGGAAACCCCCCAAAAACCGGTGAAACCAATAATTTTAGTCACCACGCCGGTCCGCCGGTGACGGTGGCATAGAAAGCGAAAGGATTGGGGACAGTTCGGGCGGCCCGGGACTAATACGTCCGGGCTTTATCGTGCCAATTATCGGCCAATGAACCGGGCCGGAGGGTCTATGTAACGGGGCGGTTGGATAACCATCGCTAATGCCTCAACGTTTTTGGGTTCGTCAATTGTTTCGACGCCGACGTGGCTTCGAAAATTCCCAGCCCTAATCCTCGGAGAATGTGTGACTAAACGGCACACGGGCGGTTCACGAGAAAGTACAGCTAGGCCGTGCACTTTTCACAGCACGAACACAATTGCGCCGCGCGGACGAGCGGAATTAACACACTCTCCCATCGCAAGTACGAAACCCCAGTAGCGGTGTTGCGCCATTTGTTTTATGATTAATGATCCATCGCAACCCGTTCTAGTAGCTGATCGGCACGGCGATCGACTTGCAACACCAAACCATCCAGCCGAACCATCCGTGGCGGAATTAGCTGCTCAATTAAACGCGGCCAATTCAATGAACCTTTCGCAGCGAAGGTCACGGGAAAGGGCGAAACTTTCCGACGTTCCCCTCCGAGGTTCCGAGGATGGGCTAAGTTTTCGGCCCCGAAAAGGTCGGCACGGTACTCGCTACAGTTTGCGTAATTTTTATTGCGGTTTGTGGTTCGTTTATCGTCGTCCTCAGCATCTCGGCCAGCTCATCTGATCTTGACGGCCAGCAGTAATGGCCGGTAAAAACAGTGCCCCTCTCGGTTGTGGTTGTCAACTCTTCAACTTTTCTTGGGTTGTGCAAATCGGACTCCGCGGTAAACTCCGACGGGCCTAACGGTTCACGTTGTGCGGTGTCATCTGGCCATCAACGCAAGAAACACGAGCTTTCCGCATACCGAAAGCGCGCATTAAGCTGGTGCTGGTGATTATGGGGCCACTCAACGTCCGAAACCTTCCGCCTGATTTATCAACAAATCATGCCGGCCGGCCGCAGGATGATCGTACGATTGCTGTGAGTGCGGGTAACCCGATCGGCTAACCCGATTTCGGCGGCTACCGTGGCCCGGTGTATCATCAGAATTTTGGGCCACTCATCGCTTTGGGCCTTGGGCCGGGCGAATGTTGAAATTAGAAGCCGATTTGCATAACAAAAGGCGGGGGGGAACTGCTGATGAGGCAAGTGCGCGCGAGCTTGTGGAGAGGCCTCCGGCAAGAAACCCGAAAACAGCCCAAAGCGATGATCACGACCAGCAAACTCGGCATAAAGAGTACTTTGCGCTAACATCATTAACGTGAGTATGGTAATTTAAACGAACACCCGGACTGTGCCGGCCAAGGAGTGGAGCGAAGGCTGTGAAGCGGCAACCCGACAAAAAACGACGACCCCCAAACTTTGCAAACACTTTTGCTGACATCACCAACGGCTGGCCCTACGCCAGGCTGTTCTACACGAGCCGGCAGCATGTTTGGCCGCAACCTATTACTACGTCACAACGAGGCGCGTCTTCGTGGTCCTGCTGCTGCTGCGCAGTAAGAAGGTTTCATAATGATTTTGTATCTCGCTCTCTCTCTCTCTATCGTCGCGCTGCTCGCTCTTGATCACCCCACACACCGAAGGGTGACCAATTTAAGCCGTAAAAGAGTATAAAAAGCAGCACATAAATGAACCACCCATTTACACCGTGCGCTCGTTGTGTGATGCGAAGTGTTTGCACAAACAATAGAATGCACCCAAACGCGCAATGGCCGCCCGCCCCGCCAGTGGCCGCCTTACGCAATCGCCTACGTGTTACGTCCGTACAAATGAACGACGCCGCCGCCATTCGAGTACTCCGGGTACGCCTGGCGGATTGATTACATACGGGTGTCGGGTGGACCTCCAGCCCCTGCCTAACCCCAACCAAAAACCCTCTCCTACGGATATCGTACACACCGGCCACCGGTGGCCAGTAAAAGTGAAGCTTCCGAGCCCGGCACAGAAACAAGAAACTTCACCGCCCGAACAAGCGACAAACGTCGGCTCTCGCTGATGGATGGAAAGTGGTATGCGAAAAGTGGTCCCGGGCCGTGTTGTGCGTGTTTCGAACACGGGTTTTCCTCCGTTCGGATCGTCACATTCCCACCATTTTCCGGCCGCCCTGTCAGGGCCGCCCTTTTAAATACCGCTGGCGGCAAACCGCTTCCAACTGTGCAGCGGCCCCTTTTTGGATAAATGAGCCACCGAGCCACCAAATGTCGTGCTGTGTGGTGTGGTCTTAAGCCTTGTTGCTTGTTTAACCTTTCTCGCTCCCCGACTAGAGACGAGTGGCTTCAACGGGCCACGGCCTGGTAACGAGCCGAAAGAGAGAGATCCAATATTTAAAATCGATGAACGCTTGAATGGACGCCACCGAAAGATGAAAGGGTGGCAAGAAATCATTAATTCATCACTTTTGACCGACACACTTCCACTTCGACCCCGACGGTCCAATGATGGGCTTTCGGGGTGGGGTTCGTCGCTTGGTATTCCGAAACGGGGATTGCTCGCCGATAATGTCCACGCAGTCACGTTGAGAAGTGAATCACTGGCTTGGCGACTCCCGAAAGGCAGCGGCAATAGCATACGCCTGTGTCAGGGGTCGTGAAAGCGAACGTTTTGTGCGAAGATGGATGGCTCTCCGTGTTTGATCGGTGGGCTCGATACCAGCCACGGTGCGAGCTGGCCGAGCGGCCGTCCGTCACTCGACCCGAACGAGGGGTTTGTGTTACGTGGTTTTAATTTCCAGGCCCGCGAAATGGTTTACGGTTGCACGGTTCACGATCCGCGCAACCCCCAATCCAATACCACGTGAACCGCGGCCAATCGGGTTGTTTAACCGTATCGCATCGCACCATCGCGCGCTGCCTGGCCAGAAGACGCCGATTGTTTCGCTGGCTCGTCGGGAGCGGAGGGTTATTTAATCTCTCTCCTCGATTCTTCCACTGGCCCGCGTGTGGTAAAAGCGTGTTGGGCAATATCAGTAGAAGAAAGAAACTACGTGAAGCCACTACGGAGCGACCGCAGCCCGGAAAAGTTTCTGCGCGGAATGCTGACGGGTCGGGATGCATGATGCGGTTGCATGATTCGTTGATTGACCGTTTTCCGTACAATCGTATTCCGGCCCAATGGATTCGAATTGCGGTGCAGCTTTCCAAAACGATTTCCCCGATGTTGTTCTAAGCCTCGCGAATAAGCGACGCGCCGGCGACCGGTGACTCTAATTAACTCGAACGAAATCAGATAAACAAAAGCGAGGTCGCAATGAGGTCGTGGCGCCGGTTGGTTTCACTTTTTTTTTTTGCTATTCCCAGTCCAGATTGTCCACCAGGTCTGATCTGAGATATGAGCCACTGGACCGGAAGTGTCGTATTTTTTTCGACCCACCCGCCGGGCGGTAATTTCACTCAACTCAAATCACGCGCTGGCCATCAGGGGGGGGGGGGGGGGGGACCAGTCCGTTCGTGCGTCCATCAGCCGGGTGCCCCCCGTTGAGTCTGCGGGGAGTTCCCTTATCCACGGCGACAGATTAAAGTAGCGCTCATTACGCTAATGGCCACCGGTCATTATGGATCGTCAGAACACCGTGAAATCGCATCCGCAGCCCAGCGGATGGGTGGAGGGGCCTGACTCTGCAGTCGGCCAGAGTCGGACAGTAGCCGCAATACCTGCAATGTTTACGATGCCCACTGATTTATGACCCTGCCGGGAGGCCCAGAATAGAACATGTTGACGGGCGCCCCAACTATCAGCAGGATCGCCCAGCCGTAGCTAAAGATAATTGGCGATCGGGCACCGGGCATCACCTATCGGGGCTTTCGCGTGTTTGTGCTGCGAAAGTGCTCGGAACTATCTCTGGCATCTTTGTTTGCATGAAACAACGCGGTACTTCGCCGCTCAAAACCGATTAAAGTTAATCGCATTATTACGCTCAGCAGCGCGAACTAACTAAAGAACCCCGGTCCGGGTCCGAGATTGGTCGTAGAACTTTTTCTGAGCTTTTTTGTTGGGCCCACGGCACAGGGTCGTGTCACTTACATGAGAAACAGTCGTGCTCGCGACAAATCAATCACCGGAAACGTTACCCGCCTGTGAGCGCGCCCGTCGACACCGTTCCGGAAGATCGTGATCGATGGGGCCAGTGATCGTGAAGCCTTTTTCTCTCCCAGATCCCTTTTGGGGGGGGGAGGGCGCGACAACCAACAAGATAAACATAGGCTTCGGAGCTCGTGAGCTTCTCGCGTTCGGCCCCAAAAGCCTGGAGCCGGCAAGGATTGGCGTCGCCGGCCGGTTGTTCATAAATCACCCTCCCGGTCCTCACCCGGGCTGCCCGGCTGCTGACGGAGGGGGAAGACTAATTGCTTCCTGGTAGCGGTGGTACTGGTTTCGTGCGCTTTGCTCGCTCGCCGAGTCTCCGTTTCGGAACGGGCCGAGTCTAGAACTCGGAGCGGCGTCTCAAGGTTAACGTAATTTCATGAACTACGCGGCCCATTGGGTCAGCAAGCCAGAGCGCTTCACGATTAAGTTGTTATGGCGGTGCTTCAAGCATCGAGAGAACTCCTCCATCGTTGGAACTCGAAGAAGACAACACTCGATTCGTTGTGTTGCACAACTCGAGCCACGATGGGCATGAGCGTACGCAAGCCGAGCCAACATAAATCATCGCCATACGCCGGTGCACTCCGGAAGCGTGCACGATGAAAGTAATAGCACCCGGCAGCACCGCCGTAACCTGGTCACCAGGACCGTTTCCTGGTGGCCCCGGGGAATACCTTTTCGGGGTGCGAATACCATTTCCAGACCGGCCGGCCGGCGTGGCGGTTAGCTAATCCTTCCTTCGTTGGCGCACTACTCCCGATTCAATTGTCGGTCCCTGATATGGTAATCAATTACTGTCCGGCTCTCTTTTCCTGGGATCTTTTGAGAGTGTTTCGTTTTTTCCCCCTGATGGCAACGCTGCAGAGTAAAAGTTCCTTTCGTTTGGTGCCGGTTGCGTCAACCTCAACTTTATGTCGCTGCCGGCGCTGCCATATCCTGAAACGTTGGTGGTAGCTCCCTGGCTGGGCGTCGGAGTTGCGTGTGTAGGAGTATTGCTTTCTCTTTCCCCGCCCGAAAGAGGTCGATGGCTTGACTTTCAATTCCGAGCTCGGGTTGGCCTATAGCTCCGGGGGTTGGTTGGAGACACACTGCGGCCCAGCAGGATCACCGGTTAGTCGCCCGAAGAGAGTCGACCGACCGAATGGCGAGTACTTTTGGTGTTCTTCAAGTGCCTCGGGTGCATGATTATCAAAGCTGCCAGGTAAAACGCTCCCGATACGAGGCCTTGGCGCAGGCTTCTGACAGCGAAAGTGTGGCCTGCCCGAAGCCGGGGAAAAATGGCCCTGGCCTGACGGAGTGTTTCATTACACGACACTTTCCCCCCAGGGCGGAGGCCAGTGCGGTTGCGGTCGGAGCAGAGATTGCCGCTCGCCAAAATGGTCGCACCGTGCGCTTTTCGGTGTATTAATGTTATTAATTTTCTTTTTATTGCCCGCGCTCTGTATGGAGCATAAATGGCGCACGTGACAAAATGGTGCGTTACGCTAACGTTACGCGCCGAGGGTAATGCGTTGCGTTTGCGGTAATTGGATTGAAATTGCTTCGGCCCGCCGGATGTCGCCATCGATTGCACGATGCCCGGTCCGGGGTCCGGGGTCCGGGCAGTCGGTTTCGAAACGATGCATGAAACACATCCAATGCGGACCGAGCGATCGAAAAAGGCAGAAATAAATGTAAAAAAGTTGTGGCTAAAAATGGAAACTCCCGGCCTTTTTTTTTGGTTGGGGAGGGTGGTTTCAAATGGCGAACGTGGCCGTTAGGCTGGTCGGGAAATTATTTAGTTACGTGCCTAGTGCCGGGAAGCGTTTTTTCTCGCCATGCCCCTAATGAACCTCTGCACCGGCCTTATGTGTAGGGCCGTTGCAACTTTGTAACTTTTCCCATTAACTACACAAACTACACGACCTTCCAGAAGTGGACGATAATAACGGAGTGGCCCTGCAAGGGGGCCACGTTCCACGAGATAGCCATTTTCTTTGTCTTCCGGATGGCTGATTGCATCAAGAAAAGCCACGAACACGGTACGTGACCACGCACCGGTCAACCGTTGGAAAATCACGCATTGCACACGCTGATAACGGCTCGATGGTGGTTGCGCAAACGGCGTCCAACTTTGTTTCCTGCGCTCGGGACGACAATGTTGCGTTTGTCAACTCGCGGTGCTGCGATGATTCCCTTTCCCCGGCGCAGCTGGCCGATTTCGAAACCGTTTTGTGAAGGGCCGTGGCATTCCTGCTGACACTCCGGAGCGCCCCGTAATGCACCACGTGTTATCGCTGTCACACGCCAGAGGAAGAGTAGGGCGCGTTTCAGTGACAGCGCGGCTCACTCCCGACGCTTCCCAACTAATTGGCAGAAAAGGGAACAAAATGGGTGCCCTTCCAGAAATGCACCGAAGGGGCCCTGCAACAAGTGTTCATGACAAATCGCGATGCGCGAAACCGTTAGGCCGCGCGTTAGATTCGCCGGTTCGCGTTCTCACCGCACAGTGCCGTGCCGTGACGGGGCGAACTCCGTGCAATCTCCGTGGCAAACGTGGCAACCCTCCCCCCTACCGCGGCCAGAGAACGGTTCGGCGTGAGCTGCATTCGCGCTCGGTTCACGCTTTTCTGGGTGCATCATCAGCCCGGTTGGGCCCCCCCCATCAATCTAGGTCAACTTAGAGCGGAGGCCATTCCGCTGGCCATCCTTTTACTTGCCTGGCCGGTTGCGGTGCCGCCGCACGATGGCCACTCGGCGCGCGTTTTTTTCGCAATCGATGAGAATGCTTCAATGAGAACGGTGCGCCAGTCACGCGGCGCGTCCAAGATGTGGCGCGATGCACATTCGTGTGACAAATCCGCCGGGACCACGACGACGGTGACGGCGACGAATGGTTGGCCAATTAGCTCATGGGGGCCAAGTTGTGGCCGTTGGAAAGAGATGAGTTTGGAAACCACCGGGCCGAAGCGTTGGGAAAGCTGTGCGTGATGTGGTTGCAATCTGCGGGGTCAGCTAGCTGGCCACCCAAAGGGCACGGTCTTGGTGCTCGATCGCTAGCCTAAGATAAGGTTGATCCATTTTAATTTTTGGGCCTCCACGTTACGCAACCTACAGCGATTTCCGGTTTTACGATAGAGCGCTTGCAGCCCGATTCCTTCACCATCAGTTCCCGAAGGGACGGTTAAAAACACCTCATTAACGGGCGCTCCAATGTTAGCTCATCATTCGATCGCGCATCGCTCGAATTAAACTGTGGCCCCCCACCAATAGTGTGTGGTAATCGGTCGAAGAAAGCGAACCGTTGCGCCTCTTTTTCGCCCGATCGAACGTGATCCGGACGGAAGTTCCCCTTATGCGGAAGAAGCTTCGGTGGGCATCGGAAACGAAAGAGAAACCGAACACCCCAGAAGTGGCGTTGAAAGTGAAAGAAGCGCTACCGGAAACTTACGGCACCGCGGGCGGCCGGTCGGTGGCTAAATGAGGGCACAAAGTGCTTTGAATATTCGGTGCCGGTCCGCAAACAGAATGATTAGCACACTATCAAACGACTGCAACGGTCGGCAGAGCGAGGAACCCATTCATTTGGTGTGCCTCCCTTTCACGCCCCAACGGGACGGGATGCGCTGTGCGGTATGCGTGCCCGGTGCCCAAGGACAATGGGCACCGCCGAAACAATGGCCCAACAATGGCCCATCGACATCGATTTTGGCCACCGCCGAGAGCGCTGCATAAATCTACGCCGACCCACACCCGACCCGAAAGGCAACGCCGCGGATGTGCTAGTGTTTTTTTAACCAGCCCCCAAAACACCGCCAATGAAACAATAGAATCTCTCGCCGCGCGTGCGCCATAATAGCCCCGTTTGATGAACTTCCATCGCCCTCTCTGGCGTCGGCTCGATTGCAGTCGGCCGTGGGTGGCAAACTTTCGCAGGCAAATCCAGGTTGACGCCACGGTTGACTTCCAGTTAATAATCCATTTGCTTTCGGAGCCAGTGCGTTTCCAGTTCACCCCATCGGGGTAGCGTGTCTCGACTCGATTGCTGCACTCGTTAATTAGCGTCGCTGCGAGCTGCGATGTGTCACTTGCGTTCACCGTTTTCCTGCTCTCGGTCCGAGGGACATACACATACATAGACCAGCGCGACGGGGACACTGTCATAACGGCCCCGTCATCCGTTGCATAAAATTAGCCTACTGGCAGCTGGCACAGCCCAGACGCATTAGGAGCAGAACCATAACCGTGTCGGTCTATGGGTTGATGGGATTGGATGCGCTTTCCAGCGGATCCGCCGGATCCGGCATCTGGCAGTTCGGATCTGGCCTGGTGCGCAAAAGAAAGCCTCGCCTCGGTTAATTACCATTCACCGTTCTACTTCTCACAGTCGCAGCCGCGTTCGCTCAAGGTTCGCGTTCTCGATCGGAAAAGCGATAGATCGGTGATGGAAATGCGTTCGTTCCCTTTGCCTTCGTGTGAATCTGTTTTCCGAGGCGGCAAAAATGCACGTTCCCATAATGCACCGAACCATCTTTGTCCTCGGTTTCATTCGCCACAACATCGCATAAGATTCACGGGGTTGCTGCTGGACGGCGGAGGTGACCTTCGGTCGACAGCACCTCACTCACCAGGAGTCTACAATTTTAATTATTTGGGTCTTTAAATCCCTTTTCAGCGCCTTAGGAGTATTTTTAAAGCTGGGCCACCACAAATTTAGTTATTTTCGTTCTCACCAAAAAGGTGTCGCGATTGAATAAAAACCGTGTTCGAGGCACCCAATTGCCCAATAGAAATAGGAACCCCAACCCCCCCCCCCCCCCGAAGCGAGATGATCGAGCGATGCATAATTTAGTGCTGCAGGGTGCCGAACGGTCTCACTGCCGCGCTCACCCCTCATTGTTATTCTCAAGGTGGTCACGGTGGTTTCGAAGATGAAAAAACAACATTTTTCGACCGACGATCGGACGGTGCTCGGGGAGATGATGCGTCATGAACGGACGGTGGCACTGGGCACATTGCCGAAAAGCTTCTCGCAACTCTAGAGCCATCATCGGCAAGCCGACAACCCACACGACAACCCCGAGCGATCGCTGTAAATAAGCGGCAAGCTTGTTTCAAGGCAGACAACTCGAGTCCAAGACAGGAGATTGTTCCGACTCAGGCCACCAGCACAACGGGGCGAGCGGTTGAAAAACATTGTACAATCCGTTCGATTGTTGACGGTGCCTCACGATGCTGGGGTGAAAATGGCACTGCCGTGCTGACCTTAATAAAACGCGCCGTTCTGCTGCGACTGCATCGCACCCCGCACAGTGGAAAAACAATGCAATTAATGCTTACGCTCGCGGCTCGTGTAGCGGCGCGGCGCCATCCACCGCAACATTCATGCTCTGGCATTAATGTAGCACACGACACACTGGCACACGCGGGGCGTCAATGGTGCTGAAACAACAATCGAATGAAGGAGAAACTGGTGGGCACCCCGCACGATTCGGTGCGGCATTTCCGGCGGCCACTGTTTCGCACACCGCATTTTCCGACAGTGGGCAGTGGGAAAATTGGAGCTGGACACGGATTGGGAGGATGCGAATCAGGACTTACGGGTGGGGCCTCACTGGTGGTGCTGTACACCTCGCTAGCCGCGTAGTCCTGCTTCATCGTGACGGCAATCGAATCCGGTTCCTTCTCCATCATCCTTCCGCTGGTGTTGTTGAGCGATGCGATCACGGTGAACTGGACACCACGTTATTCCGAAAGTACACCCACGAATCTTTCTCTCTCTCTCTCTCTCTCTTTCTATCACGTGCTAGCACCCGCACAAACTCCGCGACACAGAACCTGTTCCGGGCACTGACTGGAGATCCGCTGGCCTTCCTGTTTCGAGGGACGTCCGTACTGTTGAACAGTCGCGAAACGTTTGAATTATTTTGAAACCGTCCGCCAGCATATAATAGCGATCGTGGCGAGGCGCGATCATCGGGTGGTGCTCGGTGATCGGTCCTTCGTGTGTTGGTGTGCAGCCACCGCAACCACAACCGTGGCACATACAGTGGTGGAAATGAGTGTAAGCGTGGGGCATTCAGCATTTGTGTTGATCGTTTTCTTTAGTCAACGTTTCTATTTCTTAGTTTATTGATCTTAGTTTATTGTTATTGGTTTCACTTAAATTAACACATTTAATTGATTTATTAAGTTTATTTCCATTAAATTATGTTTCTTTTTTCAAACAAATTCGTGCGATCACGATCCGTGCCCCAACAAACACGGCCGCCTCGTTGGCCCGACTGTGGGGAGTGCACTAACACCCTGACACGCGGGAGAACTGGTCGACAGACCTGTAAGGCGCAGCTTGGTAAAAGAAACAGACAGAAACCCCTTTCTTCGGGCGCGAAAGAACGGGGACTAGTTTGTCTGTGTATGTGTGTCTCAGTGGGAGAGAGAGAGGGAGGGAGGGAGAGAGTGAAAGGAACGCAAAAAGAGGTTCCATCGGTGCAAGTCCGGAACGCGTTTTTCCAGTTTCCGCGCGACCAACGGAAGTGGCAGAGTTGCAACCCGGGAGAAAGAAAGAGAGGCGAGTGGCCCCGGGGAGGGCGGGCGCCCGGGGGTGGGGGCCCTTTCGCTTTCGTTCGGTGGGGTCGGATTGGCCAAACGAAATCGAGTGCGAAAACAGGCCGCAAAGCCTGGCGCCTGGCGGAAAGAGAAAACGGTGGGAAACGGTAAGCGCGGGACGTGGCCCAGGAAGCAGGGATTCGACGTATCCTAGAGGTGTGTGAAGGGAGATCGTTTGATCTACTTTCGAGCCGCGATTCCTTCGCGTGCGTGACCTTCATTCCGGGTTTTTGAAAATTCCGAGTAGAAGATACTACCCAGCGGCGGTGCTCGAATCGCGTTTCGAGCACTCCAAACGAGCTGCCATTGAATTGGCGGCCGAGGTAGGAAATCATTGACGTGCTCAACGCCCGAGATGCTTCAATTGATGCGAGCGCAGCACGATTAATTTCTGCATAATGAGAGACCTCCCCGCGCCCGGGGGTGCCAAACGCTTCCTGTTTGCGGGCGACGACGCCATTTGCATCGATGTGCCAATGTCTAGCGCTACCCGGGGGAGAGGCACTACCACACTACTATCTCAGTGTGCTTACGTAAAAGACACTTATGCCTCAGCCCAGCCCTTCTGCTGGAGGATGTCACACCGGCTGAACATCTCCCAGTACCTTCGACTTCCTGCACGAGGCTCGGAGCAGCCCCGGGCGGGCGTTACCTTCGCGTGATTAGTAGCCGGATGAGTTGGACGTCAGACTCCCGATGATCACCGTTATCGGCTCTGGCCGTAATTGAATAGGCCGTTTGGCGGTTGCTCGTCATGACGCGACACAGTACACGCAACCGTGCGCACGTCAAACTGAGCCCGGTCTAAACATCGCTCCCCGGTCACGTTCGGATCGACAAGCGATCTCCGATGTTTTGTGGGCAGGAACGCGGGGCCACCACGTACCAGGGTGCGATCCCTTTTTGTATACTGCGCCCACCGGTGGCCGATCGAAAAAAGGCATGGCCTTGCGCAGTTGGGCTAAAGTTGCACAAGTTGCTGCAATGTTTTATGGACCTGGAATCTTCCCTGGATTGGATAGAAAGCGGCTTTGGCTTTGGGTCGCAGGAGTGTGTCAAAGATCTCCCAGCATAGGGCTGGCCGCACCGAGACGTTGCGCTTGATTGAGCCGCAGCCAAGAGTGGCACCATGGCACTGATTATCCTACCGAAAGGTTTCGCGGTTGAACTCGCTGGCTGTGAGTGCACACTTAATCCGTCGGGCGGCCTGGAAAGGACAAACCCGGCCCGGCCCGGCCCGGCAAGTGAAAGCAAAAGTTCCGACCTGCCGACGACGATCACCCGGGACACAACAATAATGACGAAAATGATAATTACCGATCCAGCGAACCGTTGAGCGGAGCGGGTCCAATCTGTCATCCCGAAAGTCTTTCAGGCGATTGCGCGAAAAGAAATGGCCGATCGGGGGCCCCCGGGGTGCCGATCGAGCTTTCTTCGTCGGGCCGGCGAATCCGTAACGATCCGATCGCCGGGGCGATTAGCCTGCCGATTGCCGGCCCGACGGTTCGGATGAGTGGCCACCAGGCCGTAAGCTGTGGTTAGATTGAATTAGCCACCGACCGGTAATTATGCTGCGCGGTGCCGCTTTCGCAAGTGCTTTTGACCGATCAAGCCGGGAGACGCTCCTTAAACCGACGCCTCCAGGCACGGCTTCGGATGGTCCCCAGCTGGCGTTCAACGTGGCCCAAAGTCTCGCCCGTGCGGAAGTGGCCTCTTCTCGGTAGCACCACTCCCGGCGTTAGTCGGTAAGTTTCGGCAGCCATCGCACAAGTGGCTCCACACCCGATCGGTCAGCATAATGATTCGCGTCGGAAAAAGAACCGAAATGCAAAACATTGGACAGTTGGGCGTGAAAATAAATCATCGCCTCAAAACGGTCGGGCCACGCAACGGAACGGACTTTGCGGACGGCGCCGAACACGTGTTAACATTATGCTGCTGTTGCGCCGTCAATTTCCGCCACCCGCCGGAAACTGGTCGGGAAAAATTGGAAAGCAAAATTGGTCCACCGCTCAGTCGAAGTTGGAAAGCGAGCCCTATTATGGAGCAGGGCGCCCCACCTGCGGCGAAAAGTAAGGATTAGGAAACGCTGGGCGCCCGAAGCCACCGAAGCCCGAAGGCACGTGATGCCAAATCAATTGATGGCCGCTCCAGCTCCGCCGGGGGGAGGGGGCCGGGGCCGTTTAGGGCCGGTTTTGCGAATGAATTACTGCAGCTGCGCCATCGATGCGGTCGTTGATTGATGGAACGGCGAATGGCCGCCGTATGCAGATCGGGAGCCAGACAGCGCCACAGCGGAGTTTGTCTCATTCGATCCGCGATCATAACGCGCTGGGTGATCTCGGTGGCCACCAGATGGGACCACACTCACGACAGATCCTGGGCCCACGTCGGCACGGTAATTAATAGTAACATTCGCCAGCGGCCCGGACCGCGCAAGAGTTAGAAAGCGCGGGTGCCACGGACAATTAAGCGTACCATAATGAGCATTCAAACGCCATTAATTGTTGTTGGAAATCATTATTTTCCAAGGACCAACGCAGCGTGGAATCAATTTGGGTGCCCAGGGGAGAAACGAAGATGTCCGTCCGTCTCCGTCCCGTCGGTTGGTCGGTCGCTTTGAATGCAGGAAACAAATTGAAACCATTAATCACTGGAGACCGGAATATGGCTTGGTAGTGGGCCAGCAGCCAATAGGCCGACAAAACAATAGGGCCACCGGTGAAACGTGCTGTCTAACGGACCGCACAGCACCGTCGTCACCAAACTCTTCCTGGACGCCCGAGGCGTCCGTTCGCATTATATTTGTGCAGCGTGCAATGCAGAGATTACGCAAAGCATAGCCAAACCTCGGTACGGATGATGACATGCTGGTCCCTGTCGGTGCCTGCGTATTGAGGGAAAATTGCACAAATGACCTACAATTAACGTGCACCTCATGAAAATGAATTGATGTTTTTTTGTTGGGAAAGCTTTGAATAACATATTAACATGCCGCTAAGGCATGTAGAAGCCGGTTGATAAACTTCAGAAAGTTTAATGTAAAGTTCCGACGGGCGTTCTCCTGTTATTTACTCAAGCAATTGATCTTTCTAGACCTGAGACCTGAAGATGTCCCTCAGCGTTGACGGCTCAATAACCGAGCCCTATTTCGCTTCCCGGTCCCGGTGACCTGTCCTGACGGAATTAGTTGACCTGTGGAGACGTCTGGCTCGGACTGGCATGACTCTCAAGTGCCTAACCCCCGGGCTTCGATGGACGATTGGGCATGGCAAATCGCTGCGGACCGTTACACGTGAGTCGTTTTGTGACCGAGCCTGGCGGTGTCGGCGAAGCCATTACAACCGAGTGGATGAAAGTGCCCTACCCTGGCCACCGTGATGGTCCACCAGTTTTGTTGTCCACCAGACCCTTCGAAAGCCAAGATATGGTGCTGCAATGTCCCCCGCAGGATCACTATTGTTCAGTCAACCATTCGCGCTCACGTCCCGAAGACCGAAACACCGGAGGTTGTTGCCATCAGCAGACGATCGCCACATCGTGATGGCTGACGAGCAATTTACAAACAATATTACTGTCCGGGTGAATGGCACAATAAAAAGTGAGGAGTTAGCGGGAAGACGCGATTCTGTTGTTAAACGCGGTTTTCTCCAATCATTGGTTCTTTACCAAAAAAAGGAATGACCACCGGGAAGAAGTGATGGGAGTCTATTACATAACCCACGGCGGCTCGTTGAACCCGTTGCCCATCTCTGGGCAGATAGCCGCACAGTGCCGAAAGTTTTTCTATGACTTTTATCAGCATGATTTTTGGGTGTTTTTCTTGTAGATCGCTGACAGCATTATTGTCACACAATGCCCCAAAACACGGTTGGGAAGAGAAATTCGGGGGCTGATGTTGTGCATTGAATGGACCGCAAAACAGAGGATGCTTTCACTGGGCTTTTCCTCGGCACCTATTGTAAAGCGCGAAAGTGCGCCACGCGGGCATCATCAGCCCACGGGAGTCGAAACAATTGGGCTGGGTTTCGAACAAAACCCGGTGGCACAAGGTACGACACTTTAGATTGTGTTCGGGGAAGCTGCAGCAAAATGCCAAAAAAGAAAACTCAATTATTTGAAACAGAAAGGGGGCCACCTCAGGGCAGGGCAATAGGAAATGTGGCTGGTTATGCAATTCGGAAAATTTCTCTGCACCGACATGCAAACTAACACTCTTTCCAGTGGCTTTCCGCGGGCGATCGAAGAAATGGTGGTAGTGAAAAACCGCGATCGATCAGGCTCGGTGGTGCACTGTTTCGAATCGGGTTTGCTCCGAACCGGGGTCGGGTACGATTGGTTTTAAGGCTGGCGTTAGATGCACTCGCTGTGGCGCCAATCGTGGCAAGATTTGCGTGTCGATCTGTGGGTTCGTTTCGTTAAATGCACAGCCTTTCCAATATTCGCACCGCCAATCGTTTCCACTCGCCTACGCCTCGTAACGGGCCGATAAATTCAAACCTAATCGGAAGTTGCGATAATCGATTACTTCACACTTCGACGCACGGCAAGGGCTGTATTGTTGTTTTTTTGTTGTGGCCGCGTGCGCATGTTGAATTTATTGTTAATCAATTCTTATTCGCAGTTTGCTTATCGCGGGTGTTGAACCGGGCGGTAAGTGGCCGGGCTTACCGCGAAGCTGTGAAGCAATCCCTAGCCCCCAAGCCCCATTTGCCGCATGCGTGTTGCGGAATCAGGAAATTGTGGAGTTAGCGGCTCTATTGTGGGGTTTGTATGTATTATCAGGTAGCATTAATTAAATTAACTAAATTAAAGTGCAAATACATTTCCTGTTTGTTGTTTGTAAACAAAGTACTTACTTTATGTTTGTATTGTTAATTGAAAGGAAACGCACGATATCGTAACGATAATTCAAATTGTTGTTCCTTCTGACATCCACGCGACCGTTCCCGTTGCTCACTGTACTGACAGGTCACTCACGGTGAGTGCATGTGTTTTTGTTTTGATCCTACTGGGTTACGCTTGGAAAACGCGCGCCAATGCAGTATTTTGACATTACTTTCATGTCAAAAGAGTTTCCATGGCGGAAGAGAAGCTTTCCATGTTGGTTTTGCAGCGAAGCAAAGTATAGGTTTTCGTGCCCCCAAATATGCCTTGGCCTCTGTGAATGCTAGTGAATGAGTGCGGCGCAATGTTTTCGTGCGTGGTTTTGTTGCGCAGGTGAAAGTGTGGCGCCAAAAAATCGCGCGGTCACCGCGGAGCAGCTGACGTTGCTCATTTTCTGCAAGCATCTAAGAACTTTACCTTTTGGTTGCGGTGTTGGGCTGATCGTGGGTCCTTCATAATCACGGCCACCGAATGACAGTGAACAGTCGACCGGAAATGCAATGATGGCACCAGCAATGCGAACTGCGAATGTTGATGCAAGCGAAATTCTACACGATCCGCATGCGCCACCACAACCGATCGTACTATCGTCAGCATCTTCACTGTCCTCGTCATCGGAAGTATCATCTTCGTCGTCGTCGTCGTCATCGAAAGCGGCACTAGCGAAATTATCAAAGCCAGAAATTGATCGACTGATTGCGGAGAACATGACTTCGGTGCTGAAGTCGCTCAAGAAACGTAAACACGCAAAGAAACACGCCCGCATCAGGCAAGCGGCGGCATTGGGCGAATGTTCCGGCGCTGCCAGTGTGAAAGGGCGGGAAAAGATGAATGGTAAGTTGGGTGTTGATCACAAGGAAGGACTGAGTCTAACTTTGGATTGTTTTGCCTGCGTTTCAGAATCCAATGTTTCTAAGCGACGTACTTCACCGCGAAAGAGCAATAGCGCAGCGAAACAGGCCAAAAAAGGTCTGAAGGAACTACAACCGCAAACGAGCGCAACGGATGAATCCCCCGTGCCGTCTCCTTCAACCGTCGGCACCGACAACCAGGTGGAAAAGAACGCTGGAAAGGAGAATAAAAAGGTCAACGCCTTTCAGTTGATGATGAAATCACGCCACAAGAGCATCGGTTCGAACTCACCCGGCAAGGAACGCCAACCGTCACCGGCGAACGGAAACGAGCTGCCGCCACAACAGGAACAGAAGGCCAAACGCAAACTGCAGCTCGAACAGTGGGCCGAAAGGAAAGGGGCCGGTAAACGGAAGTTTCGCGAAGACGCCGATGGTGAGTACATCGAGCGCCAGCTGAACAAGCGTGCGAAACGGTTGAAAAAGCTTATCAACAATATGCAACCGGCGGAGGATGATAGCGATGTGGAGGAAGTAACGATTGACACCAGTTCTCAGAATGGTCATCAGAAACAAGCACGTAACGGTACGGTACAAAACTCCCCTGCGTTGGACAAAGGCGATACCGAGCAAAAGGCCAAGAAAGAAACCGAAATCAGTGCTACGAAAGCAACCAAGCCGACAGCGAAAGTCGATTCGGATGACGAATTTTTACGGAATCTTTCTTCGCCGCGCAAAAAGAAAGACAGTTTGCTGGGGTACTTCAACAAAGTGTCACCACAGAATGGGGTGACAAAAGATTCACCGCCATCGACATTAACGAACCGCAAAAAGAAATCAACGCCTCCGGCGCCTCTCATTAACGGTAAAGGTGGCCCGGAAGATCTGACAACACCGAACGAGGAACGACAAGAAGCGACAGGGACCCGTCGTTCACGGCGATCGTGTGCGAATCGTATCAAGGACTATGCGGCCATTGACCGGGACAGTCCACAGAAGAGTGTCGAAAAGAAGAAATCGACACCGATCGTTACACCACTGAAAATTATTAACGTCCAATCACCAACCGCCATGAAAGTAGTCCGCAGTCCTTCGCTTCAAATGTTTAATACTGCGATGAACCGCGACGCAGCAGCAAACTCCGTGTCGTCTATCCCCTCGACACCGAAGAGCGTCAAGCTTGCTCCGTTGTTTGTAAAAGAGCGACCACCGAAGGTACCGGCAATAGATCCGGAAAAGGCCCGAGCGCGCCAACTGTTTCTGATGTCCGGATTGCCGGACAAACTGCGCCAAGAGATAGACAAACGGGCGGCGTATGAAGATTTTATTCTCAACGAATCGCCCGTGTTCCCACTGGTCAGTCACGTCACTCAGCTTGAACCAGCGGAAGAGGAACGATTAAACGGTCGCCACGTGGCAGATTTCATCAACAGTTGTATTAAGCTGCGTCCGCCGGTCGTGGAATCGCCAGCCGCAAAAAAGTCGGAAGCTAAGACCCTCAATCGGAAGATACTGTTCGGAACGTTCACGACGTGCAATGGGTACGATTATGAGGACGCACTCGAGCGGTGTATAAGCGAGGATCGCCATGAGCAGTGCGTCGATGGCGAGCTGCCGGAAGTGGCCAACGTAAAGGAAATTGTGCGCGAGTACAAGCAACGCTATCAACACTTTCCGGTGTACAAATGCTACAAACAGTTCCGTGCGATCTACGAGCAGCACCAACAGGAAGGCCAGGCCGAGGATACGAAACCGAGCGATTCACGAGCCTCGCAGCATGACGAAAGTATCGAATTTATCGAACCGATGCCGGCAGGCTGCCGGAACGGTGAGCTGCTATTTACGGAGAAGTACAAACCTCAGAGCACCGATCAGATACTGGTTAACTTTGTGCCGGCGACGATTCTGAAACGCTTCCTGATGCCCTGGCAGGACGATGGAGGAAGCGGAGTCAATGTTGGTAGGAGGGCAGGCCTCGTGAATGGAGATTATTTCACATCCAACAGCAACAGTGGCGACGAGGAGCACTCGAACGATAGCTCCAATGGAACGAGCTGCAACCATGTGGTTCTGGTGGGACCATCCGGATGCGGCAAAACGTGTAACGTGTACGCGGTGGCCAACGAGATGCACTTCCAAGTGCTCGAAATCAACGCCAGCAGTCGGCGAAAAGGGCGCCTCATTTTGCAGGAACTGCTCGAAGCCACCCAGAGCCACCAGGTGCGAAAGGGCTCAACCGATGGCTTGCTGGTGGGTGGTGGTGTCCGTGCCGCTACGGGCAAGGGTGTTGGGGGGCGGCTTCCTGTGGCCAGCCTGCTCAACAATTGCCTCCAGCGCCGCCCTTCCTGCAGTGACGGAACGCCATCCAAGAGTAAACTTTCGCTCATCCTCATCGAAGATGTGGACATTGTGTTCGAGCAGGACGAAGGATTCCTCGGGGCGATCAATCAACTGGTGGCGAGCTCGAAGCGACCGATTGTGCTGACCACAACTAATCCTTCCTGTCCGCACCTGGCCCGTTATATGAACCGCCACAATGTGATTCGCTACGTCGCGCCCGGTATCGAAAATGTGGCCAAATTTCTTTCCCTCTTGGCGCTCGTCGAACGTGTACCGATCGATAAGCAGGAAATTGGTCGCTTGTATGCCCGCAACGGAAAGGATATGCGTAAAACGTTAAACGAGCTACAGTTCTACATTCACAGCGAGGACGCGGAGCCTGCGACCGTCCTGCACGCTGAGCCTCAATCCGACCGTCTGTATCGGTTGTTTATGGAGAATCAAAACGAAACAATTACCCTGGAGCTGCCCCTCGCCTTCGATACGCTATGGTGCAATATGGAATTGGCACTACGCGAAGCGAAAAACTTCACCGAACGCACCGTCTCCGTGACTCCTAGGGGACGGAAAAAGAAACGGAAGGGCACATATCGGAACGGTGATGAAGCTTTGCACGATCGTTCGAGCACGATCACGGCGATGGGTGAGCTGTACGAAAACATAAGCCGAGCGGAGGTGAGCTGGGCGGTGATGCAACAGAACCGCATCCGGTACGGGCGTGACCCACAGGACGAGCAGCAGCAACAGCAACTCTCGCAGGATATTGCCCACACGCTGCTGGAAACGTCGTGGATCGAGTGGTTCGGAAGGAGCAACGCACGGCGGGGAAAGTCGAAGGACGAATGCGAAGATGAAATCCCGTCTCCGGCCAAGAAGTACGATGGCCTGCGCAAGTTCGAACCAGAACCATTGTAAGTAACACAACACCGCGACTTGTTTCATCCGATGTAAATTTTGCGTTTGTTTTCTTCACGCAGAAAAACCATTGCGTCGTACGTTGGTGTTAGTGGCGTTCGATCGCGAGTTACGAACTGCGACTATGAACCGATCCTGCGGCAGATTTGCCGCACCGAGCGAGATCGTTCCATGCAGGAACGACGAGGCAGCCGGTTCTATCACTATCTGCGCAACTTCACCACGACAGCAAGCAACGTTGGGACCGGATCGGTAACTAGTGGGTTTGGTGTGGATCATTTCGAGGCCCTAAGCCACCGATTCGAATACGTAGCAGAACCGGAAAAGGAAGAGTTGACCCCAAACGACAGCATCAACACGTTACAAGAGTGATGCCAGTGGAGATGCCAGTTGAGCGGGATTGATCTGTGGGAATCTGGTGAAGAAAGGCACTGTGCGTAGAAAGCTATTTTCGGCCACTAAACAAAGTCGGGATATCTTTGCAAGTTTAGCTAACGTTTGCTACCTCTCTCTCTCTCTCTTTCTCTATCTTTATTTCTCTCTATCTCTTTTCACTTTGCACTAATTTATGTTTCATGCTTTAAATTCAGCGGAGTTGAAGCTATCTTTGTCCCTCAAAACACACCCGTTAGCAGGATTCGCCCTAAGTAATGATCAAGCAGCCAATGATCGCGTAGCTGATCTTCACCGCACAAAGAAACGGTCCCCAAACTGGAGCAACAATCGAAACAATCTTGTATATTCCGTTAGGTGTTCCCGAGCGATGCGCGCGAGGGATAGCAAATACATTGTAGATCGAGAGCTACAGTTTTAAGCATTATAGTATGAAGTGGGAAAATAAAAACATTAAACTAACTATATAAAAACAATAGGTCTCCCTTGAAGGAAGTATTTTCTTAGCTACAACGGGATACCCTTACAAGATTTTAGAGTTTTGTTCAAAATTTTATCAACATTAAATACGTGTTGGTTGGGGTAGTAGCTATTTACAAGGGACAGCTTTAATGTATGGCCCCACGGATGCCACAGGAGGGGCTTGCGTATCCCTCTAGAACGGATTAACCAACTCTTCCGGATGCGAATGATGTTGGTACTCCGTTTTGATCTGCTTGATAAGCAGATTCCGATCCGGAGGACAGTCTCCTGGCTGCGACGGGCCCACCAGATAGCTTCCCGTTGGCGTCGTACTGTCCGCCACGGCACTGGCGGTTGCCATTGCGGCACCGACCAAACTGCTCCGTACCGGATCACGCCGCTTGCGACTATCGCGGATCATGTTCTGGCGCGAGTGTTTGATAAAGCTCTGAATGGCCGCAAAGATGGGCTTCTGGTTCGCTTCCGCTTCCTTGGCGCTCTTGCCGAGGTTGAGCGTTTTCGTCAGCAGATCGATAATGCCGAGACTGTTGCCAAACACGTACTTGGTGTACTCTGGAAAGGGCAGTGCAAGTGTTTTCGTTAACCGTGATGCCTTAGCCATCCCGCTCACCGGTGGATTACTCACGTCCGTTGATGGCCGATTTACCGCTCCAGCTGAACTGACACAGGACCTCGTACGTGACGAGGGCTTCCATCATCCGTTTGATGTTGCGCTGGAATGGCTGCGAGTTGTGTATTTCCGAGTGCAAGCGAATCATCTGCAAAACGGAACGGTCGTTCAGTTTGCCCTGTGCTCCCATTAAGATACTGGTGCGTCCATTGCCACTTACCATCTGGAGAAGGAATTGCTCGTTGTCGGTGCAGTGATCGTTGAGATCGAGAAAATCGCCAACGGTCCGAATCGGTAGTTCCGGCACGTCCGGGAATGTATCGAGCAGCTGATTGCCACCACCTCCGAGAGCGAGCTGTGTCTGCTGGGCGGGAGCGGGCGTTAGTGAGCGATCTGCCTTCACCGTAACAGTTGCCAGCTGTCCTTTCGGGTGGAACTGCTCAGCAGTGCCAAAGTGATAGAACTGGGCCGGGTTGTTGCTGTGAACGTTGCTGCTGCGACTTTCACGTTCCGGAACCAGTGTCTGAGGTTGTGACGGTTGTGTCACTGCGGTCGGAAGTGGGCTTATCGTTGAGAGCACAGTTCCCGCACCGTAAACCATCGGGTGCTGTGCGCTGCTAACTGCCAGATGGTGCTGCTGATGATGATGATGGACGTTTTGGTGGTTGGTGCTGGCCAAAAGTACCGTGGTCTTCGCCTGCACTGTAACTGCTGGTGCAGGGGATGGTGGTGCCGGGGAATGTGGAATGGTTGCTGCTGAAGACGGCGCAAGTGGCGATTCGACGGTCACAGTCTGGCCCCCAACTATCGCAGCCCCTGACGAGGCATCACCGAGTGCTGCTGGATCTTCTTCAAACTTGCCAATAAAGAGCGAGATCATACGCGTCAACCCGTCGACCTTGGACTCGACACGGTTGAGGTTCTGGTTGACCAGATGCACCTCGCGCTGCAACGACTTGATGCGCTCTTCGATGATCTGATACCGAACGTCGGTCGTTCCCTCGCCCGCCAGCAGTGGCGTTGTGGCTTCGTCAGCGGCACTGATCTCCTCCTCCTCACATCGTTCCACCGTTTCCTCCAGCATTGGCACATCTGCCATCGACGCTACCGCTCCTTCGGACACTCCCTCGACCGTAAGCGAAATGTCGGGCTCCAGCTTCATTGCCTCCGGTCCGTCGGGCAGCTCGTACGTCTTGAAGAACCGCTCACTGTCGCCCGTGGTATAGTCCTCCTCGGGCGAACCGGCAGCGGCACCCGCCGTTGTCTTCACGGACACCGACGAGACCAACCGATTCGACGCTTGCAGTGCCGTTCGGACTCGCTCTTCACGACGCTCCAACCGGTAGCGGTCACGTTCTCGGCAACCGCCGTGCTTGGCGTGCGTCTTGAGGTGCTTCACCAATCGGTAGTGCTCGCGGAACGCTTTCGCGCAATGCTTGCACTTGAAGGGTCGTTCCCCGGTGTGAACCTTCAAGTGATACGCCAGGGTATTGGAGCGCGTGAAGAGCTTCCCACAGTAGGTGCACTCATAGTTCCGATCCGACTCCGCCAGCTCCTCGCCAGGGCCACCGTCACCGGCAGCAGCGATAGGATCCTCACCAGCACCGCCCGAGATGCTCTGTTCTGCTGATGGCGAAATCCGCTCGCTCGTATCGACCACCTCGATCCCGCCTGTTCCGTTGATGAGCGCGTTAAACGTTTCCTGCAGTAACGGATCTTCGTCCGTTTGCATCATTTGTAGCGATTTATCCTCACCGTCAGTGTCCTCGTCATCGTCTTCATCATCATCTCCATCATCATCCTGTCCAATACATTCCTGTTGTTGCTTCGTGGAGTCCTGGAACGGAACATCTGGCACTTCTTCCTCCCCAATGATCGTTTCCGTGTGCTGCGCTTCGTCGACCACCGTCTCGGAGATACTTTCGATCGCAATTTCGGTCGCCCCGACCGTTACCCCGTCGACCAGCATACCGATGCTGTGTTGCTCGTTATCGACATTGCCGCCACCACTAGCCGCGGCTGCGTAGCACCGCATTTCAACGGCACTATCATGAGCGTGAATCGCAGTTACTGCTCGCCGCTGCTCTTCGTCGGCCCCGTGGCCGTCGTCATCGTTGCTGGCAAAATCATCAATAATCTGGGAGCGCTGGTCACGCTTTGCACTCTTATCGGTGCGCTTATCACCCTCTGTGTTGTTGTTGTTGTTGTTATTGATGCCCGCGTTTGCCACTCCGTTCATTAGGGCGACCGCCGATTGGTGGATCGAAGAAACCACGTCCTCTACGGCCACCACCATCTCGCCCGCATCATTCGGCAGTCCCGTGTCCATGATGGAACTTTCCATCACCACCGCCGTTTCGGTCGCTTCTGGCGACGGTGTCACCAGCCCTTCGTACGATGAACCGGTGCTGGCGGTGGGTTCACTGACGCCGCCCGACCGCAATCCGATCGAATCCGTCCGTATTCGCGTCATTGTCCAACGTTGCGGTTCAGCCTCAGTATTGGAAATGCGACGATTTCAGTCCCGCAGCAGGCTCTGCATCGCCGGCACCTTCCGCACTCCAAGGGCACACTCGTTCCGTCCGGTTGTCCAGTGTACTGGTCAGGGGACACGCGTAGTTGATTGATTTATTCTACGAACAAACCGTGGCCTCGAACTGTGGTGGCCAACCCTTGGGTTGTGTTTTCACCACGGCTCACCCACACAGCCACGAATGTAGTTTCCTGATTTAGCAACGTCCTTGCGGGTGAAGGTTTTTTTCTGCTCTTTTTTCAACCCGTGATGGAACTATTTCCATCAACATTGACCGCAGAGGATCGATCGATGTCCCGAACCAGATGGCAAATAAGGGTACCGATTTGGTGTAGTTTTGCAATCACGTTTAATTAGACACGCAATGTCCACTGATAAGCGCAATGAATGGCGCTGGATACCGTTAATGGGCGAGTGGGTGACTGAAAAAACAACTTTTCACTCCCACTTTTTGCGGTTCCTCCTTTTCTTCCCCTTCGTCCGTGGGCCGTCAAACTCCTTGCGATCTGACAGCGCCTACTGTCAAATTGTGTTTTGATGTTTTCCATGCAAATGTTCAAAAAGTACGTTGGGTAAGTGTTGGAACTGGTTCGTTGGGTGGCCACAACCACTCGATTGGGGAAAGTATCTGCCGAGGAAAGGTGCTCGTCCTTAGCAGCCACAGGAGGCAGGGTATCAGCACGCGTGAGTTGACGTGGTCTGCGGGATGGTTTGCCACGGTCCGGGCTGGTTGGCTACCAGGGATATTGCTTCCATGTAAGACTCTAACCTTCCTTCGTTTCGTCACATTTTGAATCGTTTATTATAAAACAAAATTGGTTTCACAAAATTGCGTAAATTTATGGGATAATGTATTGTAAACTCACACAAAACAATAATGAGCTTCTTAAACAAAACCGTTCAAAGATTTAACTCTGAAAACACGTCTTAGATTGGATAGAAATGAGAAAAAATTGATAAAACTAGCGAATGAGTAATGAACGAAATGCAGAAACTGGAACGCTGCAACGGATTGGGTCGCTACCATTCACCACCTTAGATAAAGGTGATTTTGGTTCGTGTCTGGTTAACCTGCCACACGTTCAGCTCCTCGTACTCCTCGATGCACGCGTCGATCTCGTCCGGTTTGTAGCCCTTCGTCGTGCAGCGTTCCATTATGTCGGAGACCTTAACCGTTTTGCTTTCGCCGGCCAACTCGCGCACGAGGGCAAAGATTTTATCGGAAGTGTTTTGGACACTGCAACAAAATTGAGAGCGTTCAGAATGATGCAACAAATTCAACCGTCCCCAGTTAGTGCCCCCCGGGCGATACTTACTGCGTGACACGTTGTTCGGTCTGGTTCAGGGAATCTTTGGACATTTCAAGCAAACGAAGGGCCTCCTGTACGTCATCCTTGTGTACGGTATCGGACAATCGCAGGCGAGCCAACGCCGTTGAGAGGCGCAGAATTCCGAGCAGATTGCGGGCGGATGTGAAGGTCATGTCGCGACCGTTGCGCGCTTCACGGCGCAGCTCAACGTACGCATTGACGATGTAATCCGTTAACTCGGGCGTGATGACGGGAGTCTTGCGCTTACAGAGCGAGATGTAGCGCCGGATGAGTGCCATATCGAGTGTCTTGATGCGCGACGGTGGCTGCTTGCCGTGGCTGTGCACGTACGTGATGTGTTTGGCTAGGCGAAGATCATTGTCCCGATCCGGTACATCCTGGATGAGCCACAGTAAATCGAAGCGCGACAGTAGTGCCGCCGGCAGTTGAATGTTCTGCTCGATCGTACGCCGTGGATTGTATCGTCCGTACGCCGGATTGGCGGCGGCCAGGATCGACACGCGTGCATTCAAGCACGTCATGATGCCCGCTTTAGCGATCGAGATCGTTTGCTGTTCCATCACCTCGTGAATCGATACGCGGTCCCCTTCGGCCATTTTGTCAAACTCATCGATGCAGCACACACCCTGATCGGCCAGCACGAGGGCACCTCCTTCGAGAATCATCTCACCCGTTAGAGGGTCCTTCATAACGGCCGCCGTTAAACCAACGCCCGAAGAACCGCGCCCGGTCGTATACTGGCTGCGCATCGCCAGTCGATCGATGTACCCGAGCAGCTGCGATTTGGCCACACCCGGATCGCCCATCAGGCAAATGTTAATGTTACCACGAATCTTCATCCCATCCGGGCTCTTATCCACTCCGCCGACCAACAGCAACAGCAGCGCTTTCTTCACGTCCAAATGACCGTAAATCTCCGGCGCGAGACTGCTGGCGATCCGCGTATAGAAATCATCCTTTGCCAGCTCGTCCAGCTCTTCCTGCGTCAGCTCATTACTCAGCTCACCATCGTCGGACTTATTTAAACACACTATCCGATGCGCATCGACAAACGTTTCGCTCAGCAGTCCCGAAACGAGCGCCCGGAAACCCGTCTTCTGGATGGGCAAGAAAATGCCCGTCACCACCACATGATCGCCCGGTTGAGCGCAACGGGTCGTCTCGCCGCGACACATCACCGTCAGCGAGCGCGGTATGTGACCCACGGGCACCTGGTCGCTGTGTTCCTGCATTTTGAGCTCTTGGAACTTGACGAATTTCGAGCCGCGCGTTTGCAGATACAACCTACCGCCCGCCTTGTTCACTCGGCAGTCTTCGGACGGGCAGTCGATCGTTGGCCGGAAGCTCATGGCCGTCACCGGTTGATAAGTTTCCGAGCCGCACCGATCGCACGTGTACGTCGCCACCGTCATCATCGGCTTGACCTCGGTGCACCGCGTCACGATACCGCGCACAGCCACCAGCTTTCCGATACAGTCGGCCTTTACGTCGCGGATCGAGAGAGCTTTCGCAGTGCTCGGCGCCTTGAAGTACACATCGTACCGCTTCACCAGGTCCATCGGAATCGCGTTCCGTGGGTCGCGCACATCGTTCGGATTGTGCAGGCGGCCGTGCTCCATCAGCCGGTGCTCGATGTAGATGTCCAGGGTGTCCTTGTGCATCACTTCGTGCTCCTTGTACTGCGGCAGCAGCTCGAAGATGGCGTCCGAGAAGAGCTTCACGTAGCGTCGGCTGTTGGACTGCATCGCGAGCGCCAGTTCGTCCTGGTAGCTGGCCACATCGTCCATATCAACCGTAAGCTGAACCTGTTCGCGGTGCACTATTTTGGTCATCTGCCGCGCGTACACAAAGTTTTTCTTTCCATCATCTTCTTCGCGGTAAAACTCGGCCAGAAAAGACTTAATTGTTTCTATCGGGGACATTCACAAAAACAATGGTCACGAAATCCAATCAAACAGAGCGTTGCTGAGTTGCTTACCTTTATCGGCGGCGTAATCACGTTGCATTTTGGGGCCGGTTGAATTGCTTTAAGTTGCGTTGAAATAATGTTAAGTTTTCCCGATTCCAACAAGCCGATTGTTTCGCGTCCAGTGATCGTTTTAATACGCTGATGGCCGTAACGAACAACAAATGGCGCTCGTGTTCGCGCCAAAGCCAGCGGTAGCTCAATTTTTGAGAGGTCTCCGATTGTCGGAATGTCGGACTGTTGCTCACTCTGCTCAGCTGGTGCTCGGTAAAACCTAGCCATTTCGACTAAATTTGTTTATTTTATGATGTGCATTTAAATTAATTTTGAATGTGTAATATTAATGGGCTCTTCACCCGATCCATGTATTTCAATTGGCCACCAAAACTAACATTTACAAAAGTGTCTGAGACAGCACCACTGGGCACGCTCACTTTGTGCGTCATTTGCCGCTGTCAACGAATTTCACCCCCAGCCACGAACATCGAAGAGTCCAGCGAAGAAAAAGAACAATTTATATTTGCTTTTGTGCTACCCAAATCGTAGCCCGCATTCGGATGGTATTCCCGTACGGAAGGAAGTTATCGCTAAATAAATAACGCAATCCGGCTGCGCTTTCGCTGTTCGCACTCACTGTTTGCAAGTCCGTAAAACTTTTTGGCTGCTGATTGTCGGACTGCAGACGGGAGCGATTATTTAATACACGTACTGTGCTATGTTGGAGAAGAAGCAGGCGACGGCGAAAACAGCAACGCAGCGCTAGGGTGGCCATTGCGCCTCCAGGCCAAAGCAGTGACGACAAAATTGTTCAGCACTGCGATAGGGCAGTGTGCTACTTACGACCCACGGCAGGGCCAATAACGCGGACGGATTTAGAGAGGTAAGTGGCAACAGTACCGCATTATCAAGCAGTAATTCGGTCCAGTGTTTTCATTCTGGAGATGAAAAAATCGATATTATCCTCCGGCGGTGAATCATCAAAACAAAACGCACCGTCCTTTGTTTATTTTGATGGAGATGCGAATTCTTCTTATCTTATCGCCTGCGCTTCGTGCGGTGCCAGGTGGCAAAATTGGCGAATCATTAATTAAATTTATTCCTGAACTATTGACAACTCTGAAAAAGCGGACCAAGAAAAAGTAATCACATGACGTACCCAATTAATAACGTGTCGCTTTAACCATTTTCGTCGACAGGTCATCCGAAACGTGAACTGACTCGAAAAGCGGAAACGATGCCACCAACAAACAATCGGCCGGATGATTTGCCGCCTCCGAAGGCGGACTTTAGTGCGCCTCCGCCGTACGAGGCGCACGATTCGCAGCGCGATGAGTACGGACAGCAGACGGGTGTTCCGGTGCCGGAGCTCACGACCAAGCTGCCGACGTACGAGGAGGTACAGATGGAGAAGATGATTAACCACGAGCTCCCGTTGCCACCGTTGCCGCCACCGATGCCGCCGCCACCGCCGAGCATCACCTCGATGGGCCGTGGCCCGGTCGTGCCGGGTGGGCCGCAGGTTACGTTCATCGCAATCGATGCGGACGGCGAGAACATTAGCGCCGACAACAGTCTGCTCGGGACCGACATCGTGTTTGTGACCGCGTTTCTCATCGCGTTCCTCTTCAACTGGATCGGCTTCCTGGTGCTGACCTGTTTCTGCCACACCATCGCCGCCCGCTACGGGGCCCTGTCCGGGTTCGGGCTGTCGCTCGCCAAGTGGACGCTGATCGTGAAGCACTCGACCGATTTTGCATCCCACGAAAACTCCTGGCTGTGGTGGCTGATCATGGCGTTCGGGTTTCTGATCTGCGTCCGAGCGCTGGTACAGTACATCAGCATCAAGCGCACCTGGCGTCTGCTGTCCACGTCCGCCCAGGAGCGGTTGCTGTTTTTCTACTAAGCGAACCACATCACGAACGCGCGCACCGGAAGGAGAGCTTTTTGCTGTGCTGTGTCACCTCTCGATGTTCCCCACAGTATGTTTCCGCCCGCAAGTACGATCCGTTTGTGCACGTTCAACCGATCTCGTTCTCTGCTACGATTTGGTAGGATGGCGTTTTACTTTGTCTTTCGCGGCCTAGACATCATCAGCAGTGATTCGAACCCCACAGATTTATGCACACCGACAGTCGGCCGTATGCGTTCAGGTCCCCATTGAGTAGCATTTTCCGTTTCTAGGGCCGCATGATGGCGATTGCTTTTGTTACCTTACGAACCGCACGGATGTGTGCTGCGTGTACTTGTTGTCGTATGCATGTCCCCTTTTATGAACCTAATACATTCACATACCACATCCGAAGTCACCGAAACGGGACTCGGATTCGAGAGTTTTGGTAGGAATTTGATGTGTAAACACGAAAGCCACGTATTTTAGGGTGCCCTGGCGCAAATGAATTGAAGAATGAATTGACGTGAATTAACTGCTACATGAAACCATCACACGAAACCGTGCGGTGCGCACCAAGAAGTTAACGGGCACGGGTTTTGATGGGTGTGTCTCGCATTGTTGTACTTTGTAAATAGTTTGTAACACAACGAGCGAAGCAGCAGAAGCTTCGCAGTGGGTAGGGCTAGGGTTACACGGCAGGACTGGTATGATAGGACGATAGAGAGATAGGAAGCGAGAGGAAGTCGGACGTATGATGGAAAGTTATCACTAGCAGCAGCATACAACATACTAATGCTGCATCGTAAGCATAGAAGATGAACTCACTATAGATTACTATAAAAACGAACCCTCAGCAAAAGTTTATCTTACTATTTGTGAACACTCTTAAAAAGCAAACAAAAAAAGTATCAAAATATAGTCTATATGACCAAAAACCTCAAAACGAAGGTGGATTTCTTTCTGAGTTCTCTGAAAACGAGGAATATGCGAAACGCGGCCTTTGATTTGTTTGGAAGTTTTCTTCACCTTTTTTTATTTCTTGCTTCAACCACCAGGATGGAGGATTCGTTCCACCCCACAGATGTTCCTACGCGAATGTTGACCCACCCTTTCATATTCCTGCCACTCTCAGCGATGCCCTCGTCTCGTAGATACAGAGCGTAGAACAACAAAAACGACCAGTTCCGCCGCAGCGCGCATCGGTGCCAACAGTAGAAACCAGCTGCGGACCGCAGCACAACTACCGACGTGACGCCGTCGTTGTCGCCGCCGCTTACTTCTTCTCCTTCTCCTTGAACTTCTCGTCGCCCTTGCCTCCTCGGATACGTCCGGTACGGCGGGCAGCAATGAGACCGACCTTGCGACCCGGAGGCGTTCCGCGCTTAACGGTCGACGCCTTACCGATGTGCTGATGGTTACCACCACCGTGCGGATGCTCGACGGGGTTCATGGCCACACCGCGCACCTTCGGCCAGCAGTTGCGCTTCACCTTGTACTTGTGGTACGCACGACCCGCCTTCAGGATGGGCTTGTCGATACGACCACCACCGGCAACGATTCCGACCATCGCACGGTTGGCCGACGGCAGCACTTTCTTAGCACCCGACGGGAGCTTCACACGCGTCCGCTTGGTGTCCGGGTTGTGCGCGATCACCGAGGCATAGTTGCCGGAGGTACGCGCCAGCTTGCCCCGATCACCGGTCTTCTCCTCCAGATTGCACACGATCGTACCCTCAGGCATGAGACCGATCGGGAGCACATTGCCGATCTGCAGCTGAGCGCGCTTGCCACAGTACACGAACTGGCCGGTGTACATGCCCTCGGCCGCGATGAACAGTTGCTTGCACAGCCGGAACTTGTACGGATCGCGGAAGTGCACCACCGCCAACGGTGCGCCACGACCCGGGTCGTGAATGATTTGCTGTAACCAGAGGAGCCACAACATTAACCACCCGAGTTTGGGAAGCATCCTGCACAACCCGTACCTACCTTCACGACACCCTTCAGGTAACCGTGACGTTCGGCGTAATCGAGATTACGCAGTTTCGGCTGTCCCTTGCGCTTTTTGGTGTGTGCCCGGAACACGGATCCGGCACCTTTACGCTGCGCGCGAATAACGCGTCCCATTGCGACGCCTTAAAACTGCCGGGGTGGAGAAGAAGTGCGAAAAGGAATGGATTAATGAAAACTTCGAGTGCCAGCAGTCCCGGCTCGTGTCAACATCACACAGTCGGGTGGTCACGACTTGTCAAAAAACGCCGTAGCATTCCGTCCACGGTGAGCATGAAAAACATTCGCCACGAAATGGACTTTTCACGCCACAGGTCGACATTTTTCACAACCCACAGTGAACGAGGTGCTACGCGGTGTTTGTTGGCCAGTTTCTGATGCACCGAAATCGAAAGGATCACACTTACGGGTCTTAAATTGAATTTAATGATACACAAAATGTGTGTTCACTAGACTCTGCGACGAGCCGGAAAGAAAGAGAGAACAACCGAACTGTCTAAAGCAGGAAACGGCGAAACGCAAGCCCACTGACAGCAGCCGCGAGTGCGTTTTGGGAGCTGTCAAAGGATGCGTTTGTCATAACATGAAAACGCGTGACGTTGGCTAAAATGAATTCAAATCGACAGTTGGCCCGTGCGACGTAAAACGAATTTATTCATCTGAACCTTGCGGGCAAATGCCATTTTCTTTCTGTTCTGTGATATGTCCATTATGAAAGAAAAGAAAAGTGGTTGCAGTTTATTGATTTATTACATAAATACTTTTGCTGTTTAATAGCTTCACAAAACACCACGCAACGATCCTTCGCGATTGTTTCCCGTTCAGTTCAGATTTCCCACATGGAAGCCAGGTATGATTAACTTGCCGTGTCCTGTTAGATTTGCACCGATTTGTATGGTAAATGTGTGTGTATTGCATATTACGATAAAGTTATTTAGTCCAAAAATGTCAAGATCATACGATCGGCTGTAGCGAATTTATGCAGTTTGGTTTATAGATGGTTTAATTCTTTTACCAAAAACGTAGCTATTGCCCCGTGTTGCCGATACCTCATCCTCTATACATTTGTCTATTTCTTAGCCATCCTGTTAAATACGATTCAATGAATATTTCGAAAATTTCATAACGTTTTAAATTGATTCAGATTTCATTTAAATAATCTCTTGACTTTTCAATGGTAATCCAAACGAGGAGTCAGCAGCGGTTGTAACGTTTCTATCAACTGCTTGCAATAAAAATACAATTTGGTTACCATAGATTAAAACCGACTGGAGATATCGCCAATTGTACAAACCAACGAAGGGACGTCGAGCAAGGTTTGTGGCTACTTTTCTATGTAATTTTCTACTTTCTTTTGGAGTTGTCCAATTAAATTCGTCAATTTTGCCCGATTCCACCCAATGGAAAACTGTAAGGAACAGTAAGGAACAAACTGTAGAATCTACAGAAGCAGCGTAAAAGGGCGTTTCAATACTGATGGCAGAGAAGGGCAAGAAAAGTTTCATTTCAGTTTCAACCGTGCCGATCATGTCCTGTTCACCCCTGATCTGACTGCGATCTAGTTTTTTTGCGAAACGATACAACACTATAAGCACCAAACTCATCCTTTCTTGCTACCAACTGTCCCTCCATAAGATTTGGGAGAAAAGAGGTAAAATGTACATCATAAATGCAAGTATTAGCGTCCCCTGTTCCCGTACGTGCTGACCGTTCCAGTTTGTGCTATGTGTGGCGGGGTCGTTAGCAGCAGTAAGCGAGTATTGCCGATCTAGTGTATGATTTACAAGTTTGCAGTTCCTTTAATAATTGTACAAATATTGGGTTACACAGTTCGATCACATTTGGTTGTATTTTATGCATTTTATATATTTTCCTTTCCATAGATCATGTCGTTTCGTTTTCTGTTGTATGTTTTTCGAACCTCATTTTTTCAATCATTTTTCAATGTGTATATCAACAGTTACTGTTTGGTTGCTTGCAAGGGGAACGGAGCGGATTCGATTGCACAACTTATGAACGGACGCGTATAAAACGAACTGAAAAATGGGATTTAAAACGAAGAAACAATGGTTTGGCGTTTGCGAAGAGAATACTTTGAACAAACGAACGTTTTTTTTTGCGCTCCAGGAAAACCGAAAGTGATAAACACTTTTGTAGCGCCTTTAAGCGAGGGCTGAGAGGATATCTTTTACGTACTCACTTCTCATCGCACCGGGAGTCTAGAAACTATTGCAACAATACATAAAATAACTTTCCCGTGCCCGGTGACATCTTCGTTTCATTCCATCTAGAGCCTCTAAAATAAGTGTCACCAAACCACGGGGAGGACATACCTAATCGCTACTATCAACCTAAACACCCCATTGCCATCGTGTCCCTCTAAGAAACAGGCGAACGGCGCTAATACCTGGGAATGGAGACACGGAACTAAGCCCTCCCCATTTGCTAGTGGCCAACGATGCCATTAACTTTGTTTGTCGGTCCACCGATTGGGCTGGAAGCGCCATCGCCGCAGCCTACCGCCGTTGGGCTTCCACCGGCAGCGCCCGGAAGTAGTTTCAGACCACTCAGTAGCTTCCCGTGGACGACCGGCGGTGATTCACCCTCGTCCGAAGTATCCTTGCCGCTGCTTTCGTTCTCACCGGAACCGGACGAGAAGCCGGCGTCACTTGACGAAAGGACACTGCTGCCTCCGCTTCCGCCGGTAGCCGGAGCCGTCAGAAGTTTGCCACTGGAAATGACGGGTGTTACGGGAGCCGATTTTGCCTTCCCGACCACTTGACCGTCGCTGGCCGGCGATAGGAGAGCGGTACCGAACGAGGACGGAGGTTTGATGATGCTCGGTGTCTTTTTGTGGGTGATGGTGGGTGGTGTTGCCGGTGTCACGGTGCCCGGTGTTCGATTCGGAGAGGGCAACAGCTTCTGGAGCCTCGAAACCGGTATCCGGTCGCCGGTGGTGTGCTGCCGACCCGTCACGGCCAGCGTGCCAATGTGCGTGGTTCGAACGGATTTGCTTCCGGTGGCGGGGCTGCCCAGCGCTGCCGAGCTTAGGTTGTGGCTCGAGCCCAGCGATGTCCTGCGTAGTGCTGTGGGTTGGCCACCGGCCGTTGTTGGGGTCGTTGGCGCACTGCCCCCGGCGATGCTGTGCCTGACGGTGGACGATAGCTGCGTATAGACGGACGAGATCTGGGTTTTGTTGGGTGCGGAACGGGGTGTCGGATGTTGTTGCGATGTGGTTGGAGCACCGTTGACCGGGTGTGGCTGCGGGGGAGTACTGGGGCTATTGTTGGAAGCGCCCACCGGGGTTCGAAGTCCGTTCTTGGGCGTCACTAGATGTTGTTCATTGCGACTGCAACAGATGGGCGAAAGAGAGTTTTACTTATGATTGAAGACTTGGATAGGAAAACAAATGAGATTCCCGATAACAGATCTAAGAGTTGGTAAGGTCAACCCTTCAGAGAATTAGGATCAGTTACCAGAAACTCAGCATATCGTCTGAGAGAATGGGGTGTTGCAATGAATGGTTTCTCATTGGTTTGGAATGGTAATGGATGACAAATGTTAGTAACGTTAAGTTATTAGTTTGCCAAAGGGCGCGCGTTGTTGGATGGCACCAATTTCGATTCCTTTGCGGATGATTCTTGACGATGCATGGATGATACAATTAGCGGCATGATGTGAGCTTACGGGGACATTGCTTTACCTTATTCAACTGCTCGGGTTAGGCATGAAAAAACAGGGAATATAAATACGTTTGTTCTTGGTATGAAAAGATTCGCTTATCAAAACATGAAGGAACGTTAATAGAGCGTTACAATCCGCCACCGGGTGAACACTGGCCCTACGGCATCCGGGGGACCGGGTCGGGCCAGGTCGTAGGACAAGTGTCCACCCGGCTGTGCACGAGATGCAGCAGACAGAGGAGATTGATTGCACACAGCATGCAGAGCGCTAGAACTAAGTCACAAAGCAGTACCTGTCCCAGCGGCAGCCTGGTGTTTTGGCCAGTTTTTTTTCGTAGAGTTGCAGTACCGGGAGATTTGACGGGTCAGGAAAGGACCAATGGAACCCCCAAAGTGTAGGGGATCGGGGGAACCCGGATATGTGTATTAATGAAGTTGGCACGTGAGCCAAAGGATGATCAGTTGGAAAGGTTAAGCACAGCACGTTTGGCGAGTGAATACGGATGTTCGGTGAGCGAACCCGCGGCAATGGAAAGCGATGATGGAATTGTTAATATTCGATATGTTACGATATCCCATTCGATTATTGATGTTATTCACGGTTTGTGTGAGGCATGTGGTGAAAGAAAGGAGAAAGAAGAAAAGACTTCATGAGATTGCTGATCAATGCAGTGTCCGGCATGAAACATGCGAGAGGTAATTGAAACTGGTTGACAACTATAGGAAACTCAAGATCTAGCTACAGTACTAAGGAACATTCAGAAAGTTATTCCGATTTGTTGGGAAACTCAGGAATCACCGGCTTTGCGGTGGAAAATAGGGCAACAAACTGATAAAGAAGGGAATAAAGTTTTGCGATGGCCGATCGCACCCAAACCGGGCGGGATGATGATGGCACCACCAGCAGTGGCCGCCCCTGAGAGCGGACCCTGGGAGTTAGTAGTGTTAGCAATCGTTTACACAAATCGCGGATTAGCGTCAAAAGTTGTGCGCCAGCACCCACCACGCGGGCGGTGGCCAGCGAGCAGCGGGCAGCGAACCGGGAGACGAGAGCCACCTCGAAAGCGATCGTACCGTGGGTGAGGGGCAAAAAATCGGCCACAAACAGTGAGCGCTGTGACAAGCGGCGCAAGAAGGCCCTACTTTCGCCCGAAGGAAGGTACCAACGAGGTTTGGACGAGATAGAGAAAAAAATATTAAACGGAAAGCATGTTTAAGAAACCGAAGCCCAACAATCGAGTATGGAGTGAAAAGGAAGCGAAAGGAAATCAGGGGACAAAATCAATACAGAACACCCAGAAAGGTGGCTCATACTTTCTGACTCCGGCGGAGCACAAACGGAACGGAATAATTACCTTCCTAATCCTTCCTGTCCGCCAAAGGAAACGGGCCTCAACTGAAACGAGCAGGACACAGAGAGAGAGAGAGACAGGGAGAAAGGTTGTTGTAGAACGTAAATTAGATTTACCACAGAACATCGTGGGGAGTCGAGGATGTTTCCTCGTCGTGTGGAAATTATTAACGACCCGACCCAGAATACCTACTCTTTCAGTCTGCGTTGCGGTGCTGATGGTCTCGGCGTGGTTTAGGTCACCGCCGGAAGTATCGGCCACGCAGCCGGTGACGTCTGACGCCACCGGTGAGCCACCGCCACCCGTAACCGAGCCATCGTGCTGCTGTTTTTCCCGATCGGCCTCCAGCTTCTCGATCACGTTCTGCTGCTGCCGAATGGTGCGATCTTTCGTCGTCAGCTCACCCTGCGCACGGTTTGAGCGGTCAGCGGCGTGATAAACAAGACAAACAAGTTGATTAGCCAGTACTTTGTTGACTTTAATTAGATATCAATCGAGGGTAGAAGTAACTCTAGTAAAAGCCTAAAGCGAACGCAAACTTGAGGGGTCTACTTGAAGGGCGAGACGCACGATGGACACCTTTTCTACCTCAAAACGTCGACCGCAGCAAGTCTGCGACGTACGTGTGGAAATGATGTCCATTTTGATAAGTTTCAGCGACAGAGAGAGCAACTGTGACAGCCTTTGCGTGAGCTTCAATTGAAATTTTGGTTCACATAAAGTCACAGCCGAATGCTGTGGCCACGTACATCGAATAGGTTTACAACATCGAAAGCCTGTTATGGACAGCAGAAACTTGGAGGAACGCTTGCAAAGGGCTGGGAAAGCGCCAACAACTACTTCGAGCAATAGAGATAGGACAGCTCAAAGGAAAGGGGGAAAGCGATAGGTCGAATTTAGAATGCCGGTTCGGACACCACTTCGCAAAGGATTCGCTTCCAGATCGGGTCTCCCTCCCAGCTGTGGCTGAGCGCATCCCTCCTTTTTTTGGCGCTGTCGTTCGAATGCGAGCAAAGAGCGGTATAAAATATGCATAACAGCGTCCAGCGAAGTCCCGGATGCGCCCCTCTAGCTGGGCTCTACTAATGGCTACGGGGAGAAAAATCAACTAAAAACCACGTCACACAAGAATCTCTCAAACTGGAGCGCAACAGTCTCTCTCGAGAGAAGGAGCAACTCGCTTCCGGGTTTTGCAACTTCCGGCGCAACAGGAACATTAGAGTAGACAGAGAGAGAGAGAGAGAGAGAAAGAAAGAGAGAGGAATGAACGGGAAATGAACGTGCAAATACCTGAAGGTAAACCACCTGTCTTCTGAGATCCGCCAGTTCCTGCCGTTGGTCCTCGAGCAGGGCCAGGGCGGCCACGCTGGACTCGCGGACCAGCACGTTCTCCTGGAGCTGCTGCCTGTTGCTGTCCTCCTGGCCGCCGGCCGAGCTGAGGCTGCTGTTGTTGCTTGCCGCTACGGCGGCCGCTGCTGCCGTCGTGAAGAATTGCCCATTGTTATTTTCAAATGGGTTGAGAGTGTCGGTCTGAAGTGCGCCGAAGATTGGCCACAATCGAGAGAGAGAGAAAGAGAATGCGAGAGAGAGTGAATGAAAGATGAAGTGATATGATTCGTGATGCACCAAACCCGCTACTACTACGGGAATCCATGCAATTGACGGCCCGGCCACTTCTGGGATCCTTTCCCGCTACGCACGCTACACTTAAAAGGGCCACTTACAGACTCTAGGCGCGGTTGTTAACCGCAAGGAAAACGTAGTCATAAACCTACCATCATCAAATTTTCTTCATCCTGTGCGCCGTTTGGCCGCAATGTTTGGTCGATTTGGACGGTGGGCCGCCGGGCAGCCGAGTGTCGCAGCGGTTCAGCGGTCGGGGATGGAGATTGGTGCGTCGGAATGGGAATGGCGGATTGGAGTGCAGGACCAGCACACCACGGAGGGCAACACAGAGAGAGCGAGAGAGCGAGAGACCGCACCGCAGCACCACCGGTTAGAGGGTTTCGCGATCGATCGATCGGTCGGGATGAAGAAAATATGTGAGCAACATCGACGGGAACACATTCACATACACACATACGGGCACATAACATATAAAAGAAAAGAAAGAAAGAAAGAAAAGGAAACAAAGAAATTAAGAGTTATACACACAAAGATGGTAAGCAACAACGAAAAAGCCAACATGAAAACAAGCATAACAATCCGCGGCGGATCAGTCTTCCGGCACGGTGGGATGAATGACTAAAGCTACGACGAGATGATGCCACATTAATCACATCAACGGGCCACAAGGGGAGTAGCCCGGCCAATCGTTACCGAGTGGCGTGAAGTAATAAACTCGACGGAAATAACCTCAAAACCTATCAAACACATGCGGTCGTAGTGCGTAGCAAATCAATTCTGTCGCTCATGCAATTTTAGATCGTACAGGCAGGCTCAGGGTGATAGTAACGGTAGACCGGTGGACGTTACCTCTTGCAGTATCCGACGTAGTCGCACCAGCTGCTTCTTGAAGTGCACCACGTCCTGGAGCATGGAGTTGCGCAGCGACTTGTCGAGCAGGGTGAGATCTTCCGCGGAGTTGGTGGCCGTCGAAGCGGAGTCCGTCAGGCCGTTGTTGTTGTTGGCCAGGTTGTGGAACTGGCTCAGGGTGGCCGTTTTGTACGCACCCGAGAACGTCGTCCGCCGCGGCAAGCTGTCCATCGAGCGCGGACTCTCGGAGCCGTTCGTGGGGGTCGCATTATTCTGGAGGCGCCTCGTCAGCAGCCGTGCCCGGGCCGGAAGTTGCGATCTGCGGAGGAAGGAGAACGTCGGGTTTAGGAGCAGCATAACTGGCGCTGGCAGTGCGGTTGAAGAAGTGAACTGGAACACAAGAACCCACGGCAAGGTGTCACAAAATCGATAGTAACCTATTTACGACCCCGCCACCCGTCGTCGGTGGCTCGTTGGTCCGGGAAGGGCTAGGGCTTAGTCTACTGTGGCTACCGGCGCTAGAGCCGCACGGAAGGAATCGCTGCTGCTGCTGCTGTGGAACACCTCCGGCAGAAGCGGGTCGTGTGGCACTGGTACTACTACCGCTGCTCCGTGCCCGATACGGACTCTGGTGCGGGGCGACCGGACGCCCACCGGACGGCACGCTCAGGTACGTGGTGGTGGTGGTGGATGATGACGATAAAGAGGATGGTGCCGTCGGAATAGGGCCACCGGGGATTCCCTTCGGCTCACTGGCGGCCTTCCGGTGCCCGTACCGGATGGCCAGCTGTCCGACGGCATGCATCGGTGAGTTCGATCGCGAACGGCCGACCGAGTGGACGTACAGGTTTTCGGACGTGTGCAGATCGGTCTTAACCCGCCGGGCCCCGATCGTCGGTGACCCGTCGGTGGGCTGCATTTCCACCGCTCACCACTCGTTCCGGTCTCGTTAAGGCACACTAATCGAACAGTAACTTCCACAACGGAAACTGTCATCGGCCACCGGACCAGCAACTGTTGCGTTGGCGCCACGCTTATCACTAGGTACCGCTGGGTACAATCGGCGGTGGTCACAATGCGTCACAGCAACACACCAATGTGCTGTTGATCATATCGATTTTGAAATCGCACCGCACGTGGAAGATAAGACGCGGAACGGGCCTCTACGCTCGGGATGTGATATCGATTTCCGCCGGCAGGTCTTTCGGGAATCTTTCGTGGCCGGCTAGGACGTTATCACTGGTTATCACAGCACACATGCCGCGCCACGCGGAACCAGTCAGAGCTTGACCGTAGTCCCTGTTGCAGCCTGACTCTGGTGTGCATCGCGAGCGAGCGTGACGGTCGATATCAACAGGACGAACTGACTGGCCGACGGTGGGGAAAACAATTTTCCTCGGACCTTCGCCACTCGAGGGCGAGCTTCGGGACAGTTGTCGGAGAATTTCACTGCCGCTCTTTTGCACAGATTTGGCACTCTCAGGACTCAGGGACATCGGGCGTTCTCGGGCGCCCGTGAACGTAAACAATAGAACCGGACGGGTGGGTGGTGTGGCCCCCTGAAACACATTCACAGACACGACCCCACAGGAGCAACACTCGCGGGTCGCGCCTTTCGCAGTCGTCCGGCGCTGGTTGCGTACTGAGAGCGCCTCGCGAGGAAAACCGTGCGCAATGAGCGGGTTTCCCCGCGTTTTTTTCCCGAACCTTTTTCCTCTTTCGCTCTATCGCTCTCTCTCTCTCTCTCTCTCTCTCGCGTGCCTGTGTTGCTGGCCATTGTCGGGCCCATTGTGGAGTGATGTGTTTCGAATTTCGCTTACTCCGCGTGGCAGACACAACACGCTGAAGAGCCCACCGAACGATATCGAAATGTGGCTCTTTTCTTGAGCAGAAAAGAGAGAGCCACTGGGAGTGAGGGAGAGGGCGAGTGATATAGATGCGGTGGAGCGCATCCGCGGCGAATCGCGTTTGATAAGACCCCCACCCGTCGGTGGATCGGCGTAACCACCGTGGTGGCCGGTCCGTGGAGGAGAGTTGTCACTTCCAGCCACCTGTGTGTTGTTGTGATCATTATTGACTCTTCGCGGCGCACTCCGTCATCATCAGAATTGGTGCGAAAAGGAATGCGGGGCGGATGCATGCGGTTATGCTGCACGCACCGTTGGCCGCAGCCGTCCACCCACCCACCGTGGGTGGCAGAGCGTGAATTTTCGTTCGGAAAAGCCACGGCGAACCCGTCGCGGGAAGGATGATGATGTCACCAGCGTCGGTTGTCCGCATTTTCCGTGTCGGTCGGTCGGCGTGCGGCCAGGATGGGCGCGTGCCACATGTGTTATGGGACCGTATCATCATTGGCCAGACCAGCAGCTTTTTGTCTTACGATTGCTTTGCGTAATGTGCACTTGCGGCTGTAACGCTGATTGCCGTCTTTAGCGGGCACACGTTTATTGAGCAATCAGTCGCCAGTGAGGTCCGCGATGCGCCACCGACAGCGATCCTGGCGAGTAAAGAGTTTTGTTTTTCCCTAATTTTCTTAATTTTCTTCCGAGCGACCGAAACATTAAACGAGAAATGGAGAAACTTTGGGATGAAAGCGAAAAGGTCCGGCCAAAGGGAAAAACGGCACAGCGCCAAGCGGCAACACGTAAATAACGAGATCAAGCTAAAAATTGCGATACACTCGAGCGTGACCATATTTTTATGTTGTTCCTCTTCTTCGAGCCCTCAGTGTGAGCGGCAGACCCCACTCGGCGAACATATGCGATCGTTTCTAAACGCACCACGCATATTCGGCACAGCATCATCGATAGCGCTAGCGGGCGTGCTCCGAGTTCGATTTCCACTTTCGAAAGGAAGAAAAGGGAATGCTCGCGTGCGCTTATCGGCGTGCCGATAAAAGCTTGTAATTACCGCTGCGCGCGTGTGTCCCGGGGCTTTCGCTTCCCGTGCCGCGTCAGGAAATTGGATTAATTGAGTCCACATCAACTGTGAAGTGGTGGCCCGATCGAGTTTTCTATTTGCATTCCGCTTTTTTTTGGCGAAGGCCCTCTGGGAGGATTAGATTTTTTGTGTCCCCGTGGTGAGTGATGAGAATTGGGCATTTTTCCCCAAATGTTATTTTTATCAATTGGCCACACTTGTTAGGATCCATTCTGTCTGAGCGTCCGCGAGGTGTACCGATGCTGTCCCCGACAGCATTGTTTTGTTTTTCGTAACAACGATCGTGAATCTTTTTTACCGTCGGCACTTGCAAAGGCCCTCATTTGTCAGCGGACGCGAGATGTCTCATTTTACATTCCCCCCGGCAACGGGTGCTCCACCATCGATCGGTTTTACAACAAGCGTTTCAAATTCTGAGACTTCTGAGCAGCAGCGCAGCGGTGCGAAACACTCAACAGGAAGTCAATTAGGAGCTGGATATGGGCGGGGGCCATTGGTCACACCACCGTTCGCGGTTCACTCAATATTCTGCGAGTCGGGTGAGCTGTCGCTCGTAAAAATGGTTGAAAAACCACAGTCAGCAAAAATACATTCATGAGGCGAATTTATGTTTACTCAACCACAGAGCACGCGTCTTTTCGCCATAATAAATTGGACAAATATTTGCGCCTCAAGTGTTTATTTTTCTATTACATCACGCAGTTCCCCGGTGTGTGCTTGTGCTTATTTATTTAGAAGGGCGTCGTGCGTTTCCTAATTATTATTGTTCATGCTGTCCAACCAAAGACAACACCGATCGCCGCGATTGATGTAACCGGGCGAGCGGCTTACTCATGAATATTCGAACCAAGAAATCCATCGTCAGCCCGAGGAAGGAAATAATTGCGGATAGCTTTCAGATAATTTGCCGCCACGTTTAGCCGAAGCATTTCAATTAGTTTAAATGGGGCCAGTAAAAGGACCCGTTTTCGAACTTCGGCACCTTCTTCCGCACCGGAAGAAAACACGCCCTGACGGTCACTTGACGGCGATACCAGTTAAGGCGAATGAAGTGGCTCCCGGCACCGAGCGAATGAAAAGTGAGTGGTGGAGCTAATGATTTCGAAAAATCACCTTCCCAAAACACGCCCACCACCCACCTCAGCCACCGGATGTCGAGTATGTGTTGGTGGACGCTGAATTTTCCACTCACCGAGCGGAATCGCTTCGGTAATCGATTCGTGAAATTATATCACGTACACTTTTCCGGCCCACACCCAAAGACACACGGCGGGCCCATCTCTAACCAGCCCCCGGCGTCGGTGGGCCGCGCTGGTACCGAACGGAATTAAATGTATTACCGAACTGCCGGCGAAGAAAGCTCCAAGATGTGAGTGATGCTCCCGCATATCAGCCGCGGAAGCAAGGAAGATACAACCGAAAAAAAATGACGCTCATTTTACATTTAATCAATAATCATTATCTCGGAAAGCAGCACGTTCCGTGGCGTTATCGCACCACGGGATTCGCGATTGATGCAAAATTCGCACAGAAAGAAGGCACATGTCTTTGGGTTCCCTGCAGCTGCAGCTTCCGCTCGGTAGAAATCATCCAATCAATTGGCCTAGGTCAGTACCGTCCGGATGCCGGTTTCGTGCGGTGTTGAATCATCGCCGCAACAGTCAGCCTTCCGGAGTTTCGCTAGTGGTGATGGTGTGCCGCGCTCTGTTAACACCCCTTTCATTCGTTTTGACCAGTGGCAAATTGTTGCCAAAATAATCAACTTAAACCCGGCGATCATCATCGGGTTCGGGGCCGAGGAAGGTAATTTCATTCGCTCGCGCTCGCGCGATCGCGAAAGCTTATCGATTATTTAACCATTCGCTTTGGTTCGCTAATTTTAATGCAAACTCAGCGGCACTAACTAGCTCCGTTGTTGGCCAATGCAAGCGTTTAAGTGCCGACGAGTGCCAGCGCCACAAGACGCGGTAAACGATCAGGAATCTTGGCCCTAGTAGTTGAACGTCATTCCGATAGAGAAAGAGGTTTAGAGATTGAGTGTGACTCACTTTTACGTTTGCAAAAACACAAATACCGAGAGAAGAAATGGAAACTGTTGCGATCACCGGCGGATAAAAGTACTCCGTGCAAAAAGGCCCTTAACTTTCGAACCAAGTATCTCTTCGACGTTTCTTGCGCTTAGTGCGCAAGGACATGTCTTGGACGGTGCGCGGAATACCGTAACACAGGCGTCTTTATGGCACAGGAAACGGATGTCTGTTGCATTTCGACCGCCACGGTCTAGCCCACTGGAGGTGCTTCGGCCTTCGTGGCAACCTTCCTTTGATGGAAATCTTTGATCAGGCTATTTAGACCACGCAGCGTTGGACCCCCTTCGACGGCTCAATAAGTATTCAGTATTAGTCGGCAGCGCAACACCGAATGTTGGAAATAAAATAAACGATCATTAGAATGGTTGTTACTTTCTGCGGTGCGATGAATATCGAACGAAGGCACGAATACCGTCGTTCGACTGGCGTCGGTACGATCTTAGTTCAGTCGGTACGATCTTATTACATGTGGCGTCCATTCGTCAAGCTGATGCTATTCTGTAGCCTAATAACGGCAAACTAATTACACGCGCGATCACACTGCAGCCACAACAAATAGCACATACCGTGTGCCGAGGCCGAGGTGATCGTGACACGACGCTGATCGACGGTTTATTTAAACGGTCGTCAGTCAACAGCTGGTTGTTTATAGTCGGCAGCACTGATAACTGTGTGCCCGTCGATCGAAGGTTGTTTCGCCTCGCCGAAAGTAATCGGCATACTGTCAGTCATTACTAAAATGTAGTTCAATTATCATCTACTAATCAGCTATGGGCAAGCTTCTGCGCCGCTATCGCCAGCTTGTGATGAACGCTCCAGTTCCGTTTGTAAATTCCCAGCTGATTTCTCCCTTTGCATAAACCATCCCTCGGCTGCCTCGTCGTCTTCGGTACGATCAGCATAGATCGGCGCGAAAAAACGGTGGCAAAACTTTCCACCACGTTTGGCGTGCACCGATTTGGCATTTCCTTTGCATGGCGACTTCCTTCCATTTTTTAAACCACCATTTAACGAGGTTGCACTGTGTGGGGCCATTTCTCTGCTCCGTAATTTATGCCCCAAAACAACGCGAAACGAAAGAACGCGACTCACGCGTGGCTCATACGTCTTCTCGAGGAACTGACACCCCAAACGATATCTGAGGCACGCCAGGCCCACAAATCAGTCCATCCCGGTGGGGTTTAACCATGCTGGGCGTTTGTGGTGAAATTTGAATAGAATGGATAGGGCCGACCCGAGAGACGGTTCCCAAGAGAGTCCAATAGGAAACGATGATTTACCCATTGTTCGGTGGGCTGGATTTCTCCAGCAGAACGCCACTGCTCGCCGCCGGCGTCTCGATGGACGTTTCACAATCTTTCATCGTCGTGATGTGGGGTCTGGCGTCGGCACGATCACGCTTTCCGTTGGCTCCGTACTCCACACGTTAGGATCTGCCGGATCCGAAGGACCAGCAACCACCGTGAAGATCTGCGGGTCCCAGTAACCAATCGAAACTGCTTCACTTCACCGCAATGCTGCTTCGCTTGACTGGCTGTTGGCACCGACACATACAACAACCCGATCAGGCGCAGAAGATGAGCCCAAAATAAAAGCCCTACGCCACGAGTGATGCTGATTGCTTGCTCAATTCTCACTTTTCATGCACTGCTGCTGCTGCTGTTGCTGCGGTTATATGTTGTAGCATAAGGCAAATGGGTAGATCGCGGTTAAGGAGAAGATAGGAAACCAAACACACTTGAAACGAGTTTTTCGTCTTCATTTCTTTTCCACCGCGATCCATCTTCTGGTGCCACGCAGAACACTGACAGCCATTGCGGTTTGGCCCGAGGGTTCGTGTCTCTCGTGGTAAGACAATATTTGAGCTCGATTGTGAGACTCGCAGCGGCACAATGCGTGGCCCTGTGCTTCGCAGAACCCCTACTTATGCCTCGCCAGATCCCGCTGGCGATTGTTTGTCAATTTTACGAAACCAACAACTTGAAAGTTGACGAGAAACACTACACGAAACCTGCACCCGGTGCTAGCCAAAGCCTTATTAACATTTCCGAGCCGATGGTCCCTAGCGTCGTGATCGCTAGGGGAAGTTCGGTTTCCACACTTTGGTCACTTTATTTTAATCCAAGGTTAGCGTGGTTCACCTGCACCGATGCACATGATTGTTGATGATTGCACGATGGTAACATATCAAAATTTCGTCGTAAATAGACTAACACACATACACGGACAGGAAGGCAGCATCAAGTTCACCAACGAGATGCTCCCACCGCCGCCGCCAACGATCACACGGGAGCGAAAGAGCAAGATGAGCGAACGCAAAGTGAGAAAGAGAGCGAGAGTCACGAAACGAAACAGCTGACCGTGAGGTCGATCTTTGCCCTCATTCGGTTGCCGACATAACCACCACCACCGCCATAAGAAGCAGCGTCACGAGAGCGCACGATCGTTTTCGTCAGCTCGTCGAAGTCCTTTGCGTAGAGGATCGTTTGTGCAACGCACGCGCGCGCACGCGTTGCACATTCCGATCGACTCACGGGGAATGCACTGTCGACACTTGCGGACGGCACAACGGGAGGGGCACCGTCCGTTCTTGACTCGCTCGCGGGACGATTAAGCCCCGCGGTCGCGGTTTCCGGAGCCTTCTGAGCACTCTGCCTCGACCGGCAGTGGATAGAAGCTGACTGTGAGAGGGTTCGCTGGTTCGCCCCGTTCGGTGGCAGAACATGGCGCACAACCGGCCAGAAAGAGAGAGACAGCAAGAGGGAGGGAGAGAGAGCGAACGAAAGCGAGGGAGAGCGTGACTCACCAAGCTCTCGCGTGTCGCGGTGGCTCACTCGCGCCTCGCGATGTTTGTGGTGGCCGCGTCGATCGATCGGCGCAAGAGACGCAAGAGTGTTGGTGCTGGCTCGCTTCTAATGGCTCAAGCTGGTGAACTTGAGGTTTTGGCGATCCCCTTTACGAAACCGAAAGGACCTGAGTGTCCTTGCCGTTCGATGGGATATCTATTTTCAAACGAAAAGGTTCAACCGTATCGCGGCCAATGGGAAGCCTCATCAAACCTAAGCCGCGGCCACAAACGGGGCTGAAGTCTTCTGCACCAACACTCTTACCGGCGGCCCCACATCAGCTGCGAGTTTCGCGAACCGCGAGCGGTCGAGGGCTATAATATGGCCGGTGACTGCGCCAAAGGTTAACGAAGGCAGCGGGCAGTCATGCGAGAGGCGGTCTGTGCGTACTCGGCCCACCCTGCGGAGTCCTACGGCCGGTGGCTTTCCGAACTCCGCCGATCGAATTCTGCCACTTTGTGGTCAAAGGTGGTGAAAGTAGCACAAGGGCAATAGGTGATTGTTTTGCTACTGCTGAAAATGGCGACACCATCAGCCAGCCGAAAGAGGCCCGAGTACCTTCAGTTCCGCAACGGAACACACCATTCCCTGTTGTTGTGTTGCTCATTTGCATAATGCATTCTCGGAATTTTCTTGGCGTTGCAGTTGTGCTTTCCCAGAGCCGAAATTGTTTGCAGCAAAGTGTTGCAACTCATAACTTCGGGCTGTGATCGTGTGGTGATAAACTTAGCATGGAACCTTCGGGGTAAACCTCTTTCGACGTGCTTGGGAAAGGGTGGACCATGCTGTAAGTAGCTACCTACAAGGTCGCCACAAGCGAATAGTACCAAAGTGCATTCGAGAACCTTTATCCGCTGCCAGTGATGGCTTTATCCGAGCTCGTAAGGGAGTCGTTTGTTTGTGGTGTAAATTTTCGCATACATCCCTTGGCCCTCGGCCCTCGGCATAGTTGCATTTCCACGCTGCGGTATACGAACAAGTTCCTGGCCGGTTCGTCACATAACAGTAAACACGTACGGATGGCGTCCCGACCCCGACGCGGCAGAACCCCCGTCGAGAAGAACACATTGTTGGGCTTTTGCATCCTCACACACTTGCGGGGCGGTGCGCATCGTTCGGGCGAACAACATGGAAACATGATCACGATAATCGCCGCCGAGGAGTATCAGAAGCGCCATTAGTTACGCACAGACGGCACGACAGTAAACTCACCCCAAGACCGGGACCGGGAGTGCTGCCCGCCTAGGGGAGACCTTGCCCTCAGAAAAGTGCTGTGCTCAGAATGCTCCATACCGAGCTAGTTTTTTTTTGTTAACACGATCGCAGATCGTGATTTAAACCATTTCAATAAACGGTCTTCGGTTAGGAACGCGCGCTAAAAGCCCATCGCGTACCTTATTGTGGAATATGCTTGGATCGCATTATTTTTTTGTGTGTTTGCCATTCAAGGGGTTCCATTTAAGCTCCAAACCGAGCATTAGGGTGAAGGTGTGCTGAGCCGAGCATTATGCCTTATTTTCCCTTCTTTACCAGCTCTAACCAGAAATACGCAAAGCGAAGAGCCATCAACTTCACTCTGCACGGTGACTGTTCCGTTACTTTCCGGTCGCAAATGCAACGCCAAGTGGAGCATCGTTTCGTGTTTTTTCCCTATGAAGGGCGTAATCACCTTCCAAGAGCTTCGGGCGGAGCACATGAAAGAGCAAAATTACACTAATGAAGGTGACGGTAATCCCTTTTCCCCAGTAAGCAGGCAACCACGCGGCGTAAACCCGCTGGCGGATTAGTGCGTGGCGGGAATGTGTAAGCCAATTTGGCCGTAGTAGTGGAAGTATTTCGTTGAACCGAAAATTAGCCGAAATTAAAGCAGCGCAAAACATATCCGGAAGGAATGCGACGTAAATTAAGGCTCGGTGCGATTTGGCGTTTTGTAAACAAATGAGAAATGCTTCTTTAAATGCTTGAATTTGGCACAATATTCCAGAACAATGGCATAAAAAGAAACAATAATCTCTTGTTGCCATAAGAAATAATTTTACAGCTGTTTTAGCTAAGACGCACCATTCGTTAGATTATCCGAGACATGAACCCATCACATAGCGTTAGGCGTATTAAGAAGACGTTACTCACGTTATGCTTTCCCGGCTCTGGTTGTTCATGCTGTTGGTCAGACTGTTGGGGTTGCTGCTGCGAAGCAGGGTGCTCCACTCGCGAATAATGTGGCCACCCTTGTTCTCCAGCTCCGACCACAGCTGCAGCCCGTCCAGCGAGTGTAGACCGGTGGCGCTACCGCTCACACTGGAGCGCGCAACCCTGCAAATAGAGCAATGGGATTTATTACTCCCTCGATCCTACAGATCACTGGATCACGGGATCCGTACCTATCGATCGAATCCATGCTACTGTTGCAGTCAAAGTCCAGCATAAAGTCGTCGGAGGCGATCGAATCACACGGCGACAGGGTATCCAACGATTCGGCTCTCGCCAGTCGGTTGCTGCGCATGGATTTACGCGACAGGGCCGGTGATTCGTATGTTTCCGCAAGCACTTTGCGCGGCTTCGGAACCGGAGGGGTTGCCTTGGGTGTCACCGAGTGATCGGCCGTCCCAGTGGCCGGCCGCTTGTTGGAGTGCTTCGACATGGGCGTATCGGGCGGCTGGGACGCTAGGTTCAGGTTGAGCGATCCCAGATCGAGGGTGCTACCTTCGTCGAAAACTAGCCCCGGTTGGTCGGCGATCTCGTCGTCGATCAGAAAGTCACGGCCACCATCGGAGAGCGATAGCGAGTTGGACGCGTGTGTCGGAGTGCCCGGCGAAACGGGACTGGTGAGCTCCTCCAGTTCCGGCGAAATTTCGTCAATGTCCTTCTCCTTGTCCTTTGCATTTTCCGCACCCTTTTTGGTGGCTCGTGGCTTTTTGGCATCGTCCGAATTGTCAGTGCAGCAGCTGCTGACGAGACTGTCGGTTGGCGAGGTTTCGTCGTCCAGCAGAACCACATCGCTGATGGCGGCAGCCATGGCGGCGAATTTGGCCTGCTCGTTGCGGTACATCCGGTTCGGCAGATCGGCGGCTTCACTGCTGGCCAACGGGTCCGTGCCTGGGTCGGTGAAGCTTATCAGGACCTCCGAGACACTGTCCAGATTGGTCGACACGTCCATCGGGACGGGCGCCGAGAAGGAAGCTGAAAGAAGACCGCAGGGCAGTGTAAGCCAAGGGTGCATAATTGTTTAAGCGACACACGGAAACTTACAGAACGACGAGTGGCCAGCGGTAATGGTTACCGAGCTAATGTCTTCCTCTTCCTCTTGCTGCCGTTGCGGAGGTATGTCCTTTTCTGGGGCACGACTTTGTTCCTTCTTCTCGCCGTCCTCCAGAGCGAGCGCCACACCAGCGTCACACCACGAAACACGGGAATGTCCGGGACCGACTGGTTTCGCGTCGTCCATAATCAGCGCTCCTTTGAGGCTCTTCTCCGACGAATTGTTGTCGCGCCGCAGTTTCTCCTCCTCGAGGCTTTCCCCGTCCGAGAAGCACTCTTTGCGGGCGGCCGCCTCCAAGTCTCTCGCCACCGTCAACGTCCCATCGTCGTCCTGTTCGGCCTCGGCGCCGTTGCTCTCGTAGCGATTATCGTTAATGTCAATGTCGTCGTCCAGGGTGCCATCGGCGACTCCACCCAGCCCACTGGCGGTCAGCTCGGACGAGCGGATCAAGCCACTCAGCGAGGCCGTACGCTGGTTTGCCGTGTTCCCGAACGCACTCGGTAGCTCCGGCAGGGGCAGCGGTACGATCGGTTCCGTCGTTAGCGCCTCGAGATCGCGCACCTCAAACTTGTGGCGGCCGCTCATCACCATCGCTAGGTTGCGGTACCGCTGCCGAGGCATCCGGATGCTGCTGGTGGTAGCCGTCGTCGTGTCCTCGAGGGCCACCGGTGCCGGACCGGCCGCCGTGGCAAACTCCTTACGGCTCACGTTTACCGCGTGCTTGGCACCCTTCGTATCCATAGTGTAGCGAGGGCTGGGAGCGCCCACCGGCGGCACACTGCCCGTCAGCGAGATCGACACCGGATACTGTGGTTTCGGGAGGCTCGACGAGTGCAGCGTAAACTTGCTGGCTACCAGCGCTTCCTGGCCTAGTTTCGCCACTGCACCGACCGGTGGTTTGCCCCTGTGTATGAGAGAGAGATGAGAATATGAGGCAACAGACGATGGAGCTATTAATAAATCGCCATTTCTTCGCAATGCGTGTGTCTCGTGACGCAGGTAGCCGCTACGGGGAGCAAACATCTAACCTCAAATCAGTGAGGAATCCCTTAAGGCACTGTTGTTACATCTCCATTGGAAACTAAGCACACGTTGACGTTGACAACCACCGCACGAGCACATTCCGATTGGTACTTACGGCAACGTTCCGGCAACCGGGGAACTCTGTCCGGCCTCGCTCGCTGGCGCGTACTGATGCGCCTTTGCCACCGACGGTTGATAAGTGTCTCCGGCACCGTTGGACGCTGTGTCCGGCACCGTAGCAGGCGGCGTGCTGTGAGCTATTTTTGTATTCGGCGTCTGGTATTTCGGCTGCGGGCGTTGCAACGCACCGCCACCGTATGCGTGCTGGTGCAGCGCCAGCGGGTGGCCAACACCGGGCCCACTGGCCGGTGTTGCACTTCCGGTGGCCGCCGTGAGCGGTGCAAAGGTTGTGCGTGCGGATGCCGCCGAAGAGGCACTCTTCGAGCGGCGCTTGTCAGCGACCACGTACACGTTGTTATTGTTATTGTTGTTGTTGGGGTGCACATTGTTGTTGTTGTTGTTGTTGGAGTTTTTGTCGAGATCGTTGGCCACCCGCGGCTGCAGACCGACCGACGCGGGCCGGACGATGTTGTTGGTGCGGAACCCGAACCGATTGCTGCGGTACGGCGCTCCGTGGCTGTCCTTCTTGGCCGGCTGCAACCGTGGTGTCGATCTGCCGGTGCTACTGGACCGATCTTCTGAATCTGCCAAACCTGTCGCAGGGGCCGGAGACAGAGAAAGAATGATATCAGCCGGTGTTTTTGGGGACCAACTGTGACACGCCTTTACACACAGAGTTCTCGGTGATCGATTGACCGTGAGAGTATACCTTACCGATCGGAATCGGAGTCTGACTGAGCGTGCACCCGAAAATGGCAAACAGGAACGCGTTCGCCATTGGACTACCTACGTAGCTGTGGGTAGATTGGCCTTGGCGACAAACGCGTGTTTGAGCAGATCAACTGCTGCAAAGTTACTGATCGATCGCAGCAGCCTTTTTGCTCGTTGTGCACACAACTACTGCGATAGCCCTGGGCCTATTCTAACCGTTCTGTGTTTGCGTAGTGCAGTTTCGTGGAGTGGCCAACGGCGCATCGTACACTTACCAGTATTGCCGTTTTTGTCGCTGAACCCGGCATCGACACCAGGGTTCGAGATTACGGTCGCCTGGACGAGGTCCCTTTCCGCTTTCTCTCTTTCCAGTGTCGCATTGGCCAGCAGCACGTTGCCGTTGGCGTTGAGCTTTTTGATCTGATTGGCCACCGCTCCCGGAACTGGCGCGTCGGTGCTGGTTGCCACGCCACCGTCACCGTCGGCCGTACCCGAACCGCCGGTCGCCTGTCGGTGGACCTTGTACTTCTTGAAGCCGAAAGACATCGCCGTGCCCTTCGTCTGCGGTCCACCGTCGGCCGTCGCCTTCTTGGATGACTTCTTGCTCTCCGACTGGCCCTGTGCAAGGAGCAGAAGAGTGAGGAGAAGTGCTGTACTACTGTGATTGCCCTGTTGCTTGTCGTGTGGTTCCCATCCGACGCTGGCGGCGCGCTGCAACCGTACTGTGGACGGGTTCCACGCCAAGCGCCGTCGAAGCGCACTGTTTACAAACGCAGACACTAATTGCTTGGACCTACGTGAGGATGGTGGCTTACAACAGGTGTGTTAGTTAAATTTAGGTCGCGTTTTTCGTTAAGTCAACACCCATACACTTTTTGAAACGAATCTTTAATTGCTTTTATTCGCAGTAATAATTGCCGTTGGAATGCAAACACACTTCGTCCATCTCCATCGTCCAAAACAACTCCTTTTCCAAATTGACGAAGTGCTGCACGGTGGAAGTTGGTGTCCTCCGGAAAGATGATAATCGGATTAGGTTAGATCTGGATTTTCCAATAAGGGGTTCCCCAAATAAATTCCTTTTTCAGTTCGATGCAAGAAAGACTTTCATCAACAACCATCGAAGCTGCATTTCATAAACGTTTCTGCGACGTTTCATTTGCCCAGTGATTGATGAAATAAGAAGAGCAACGAAAGTCAATGCTGGTGTTGCTGTTAATTCTACAGAATGAGACTGACCTTTCGAAGCATAAGGTTGGTACAAAAAACAATGCACATAATTGTAAAAAAGCATAGAAATATTTACATCCCCTGCCAGAGACATAACGGTAAACTTCCACTAACATACCTAACTAACAACACACGAGTTTCCAGCTTTACACATTCCATTGCATGCCGATTAGGCCATTCACGACGGGATGTGTAAGTATCTAGCATATGAAAACGGACCCCGGCAAAGGTGAAATGATTCATTCCACCCTTCAAGGCCAGCACACCAACATAGCGTTGCATCTTTCAGTGCGAGCAGAAAAGGTCGGAGTTTGCGTGGTGAAGGCATCGCAGCGCATCGGATGGGTGCCGTTTTGGAGCCTCACCCGGGGGGAGGCCTATGGCCAGAGGTTCAGGTCATACAAACCCATTCTCTACCTTTCAATCTTTATTTCCCTGTTGTTCGGTGTTACATTTCCATTTCCCCGGGTAGCCTTAAAAAGAGTTGTTTTCAGAAAGGCAACCCCAAAATTTCAGATAATCGATTTACGTTGTGAAGGTTGCGGAGAGGAGGCTCGTCCCGAATGCTTCTCCACGAGTGCGAGTGGATGGTAAGTGGTTCCAACATTTGAACTTGATTTCAGGTACATGTTGCCTTTGACATACGGTACGACCTCGGCATAGCATGCTGGGGCCGAGTACCCAAGTACCGGGTACCGGGGCTAGGAGACAGAGCAGCTCCTCCTCGAACGAGAGAAGGGAATTGGAACGCTTTGGGGCCAGTAATTGCAATTGTCTGGAGTCTGACTGGTTGAACGTTCAGCCGAGTTTTGGACCTAATGATGGGATCTGGAGCATTAGGGCGCACACAGAGCGCCTAGTTGTGGCTTAACGATATTGGCATCGATTTTTATTTTTTCCCTCCCCCCCTCGTGGCCTGAGCTCGAATTCTTGTGTAAAACGTGCCGGTGAAAGCATGCTGGCTATGCTGCGCTTCTCACCACTTCTCGTGATCGGTCCGACGCCGGCGACCGATCTTCGGAGCGGGTTTTTTGTCCCAAAAACCACGGCACCGACGAAAACGGGGGAAAGGAAGTAACGCTTTTGCTAAATGGGTTCGAATTATGCTGGGGCAAACGGTGGTGGAGTAGCGAAGGAAAACGCTGTGCAGCGCTTGTCAAAGGGAAATGGATCGTGAGTTTTGGTTTTTTGTTTCGCTTGTCGCGTCTTGGGTTTTTGTCCGCTCCTCGGGTGAGTTTAAAAATGAAATGAAAATGAACGTTGTTAATTGGAGAAAGGTTTCGGTGGGCTGAGCTACCGCCCCCTCCCGGTGGGGCGATTTGAAGGGAACCATTTTGCTCTCGGGGATAGTAATTTAAGAGCAGCCAACAATGGGGCTCTCATCTCATTGCACATTCACCGGTGGCATTAGCGCGCCCTCTTCGCAATTACAATTTTATGATGAGGTTAAGCGCTCGGTGCTTCGGTTTGAAGTGTCGAAAAACGGTTACGGCCGGACTTTATTCCCGCAGCCAGTTGGATGTTGTTGACTTGTCAGTGGCTCACACGTCGAAGAGTAACTATTTGCCGAGATCCCCAGACGGCACCGACGGCAATGCAGCACACCGCTATGGTTATGACCTCTTCTGTCTGCCACAGTGTTTATGTTCTCACGTTTGCTCAGATGGTCCGTTGGTTTGACACACCGAAGACAAAGTGCCAGCGAAGGACCCGCTATGCGTGTGTTTCGTGAATCGATTCCGTATTTGTTGGCACTCGGCCAGCCCAGTCATGCTCTGCGCTCTGCGTATCAACCTAATGATCATAAAAGTTGCTGCAACACAGCACCCAAAGTTCGTTCGTCCTGCGCTCCACGCTTGCCAACTGTCTAACTATTTGGCCCGGATTGTGTACCATCATTTGCATCGGAAATCGATTGGGGTGAAAAACTGAACCACAAGCCCGCAGGAGGCAAGGTGACCCAAGGCGGTCTAGCCCAAGGGTATCACCGGGGTACAGTGACTCGCGCATTTTCCGCGCGCTTACCGACGCGGACTGGGAAGGACCCCAAGATGGGCGGTTGCGTAACGAAAAGCGTCAAAGAAAACGATTATCTGCTGGTGCCGAGCGAGGTGGAGGAACATTGTTAAGTAATGGATACACGTTTATCCTCGTTACACTTATCCAATTATGTGTGGCAACGCGGTGCAATAATGCAGCATTGTGCTTCAGCCTAACAACCAACCCGAAGCCCAACACGGAGCCTGCCCTATCGGGGCCAGTTGGTTGGAAATTGAATGGAATGGAGTGGAATTAACCTGTTATTAACCTTTCATTTTTATGGATCGTTTATTTACGGTACCGAGCCCGATGCAACCCACCTCCGATCAGGGGTTGAAAAGGATCACGGGGGCCAAATGAGAGAAAATCGTTTACCATTTCGTTTGCACCGTGAACCATCGGGCTTTGGAGCGCATCTAATGCACCTAGGCCTAGGCGCGCGCATGATAGGGTTCGGTGCTTCAATTACTCCGGCACCACCGATGGCACCGTTGGCACGCGGCCGGCTGCAAAGTCACTGCGCTGCTCTTCGCCGCTCTAAATCGATTGTTGTTATGCATAAAACATCACCCTGCCACACGGCGAACCATGCAGCCAAGACATTATGTTGTACACGGCGCGCGCGCACTTATCTCGTGCCGGGCGATCTCACGAACTCCGATGGCACACTATCACGCAGGGCAAATCTGGGCTCACCAGGCCGCCAGCCCAGCACGCGAACCACCAGCACCGAACCGTGCATCGCGTTTTTCCGAAAAGAAGATTAACCGCCAATAATCGCCGGGCGATGCGAAAGACACATCCTTCGCAGTGGCGCACCGCAGCGCCGAACGAACGAATGGGTTGCGCATCCCATTCACTGCGGGGCACTGGATTCCGATTTTTTGCTCCCCGGGGCGACCAGATCGTTTTAAAAGTGAACGTTACCTTCCTTCCTGTCCACTGGCGACTTTTTTTTTAAATATGTACCTTCTCCTAAACGTGTGTTTAGGACCATGCCGCGTGCTGCGGAAAATTATCGGCACCGCAGCGGATCGATCTCTCGAGCGTGACGTGGTCGAGATGTATTAATTTATCTGCATATTATTTGCCGTCTGTTTCGGGGACGGAACCTGCTTTCGCAGCCGTTCGCACAAGTGTATTTCGATTTGTTAACGTTACGGTAAATCATGACTTTCACCGGCCTCCCCCCAGCTGCCATTCTCGAGCGGTTCCGGTGGGGACGAACGAATGAAAGTAAATTTTGGGAACCGTGGACTCAAAAATTGGCAAACGAAAGTGAGTTTTGTGACAACAGCCCATCAATTTGTGAAGCCGAAAAACGCATTAATGCGTCCATGCCCAAAGTCCGTTCGATAGAGCTGAGGGATTAGTGAGCGGAACGAGCGACCGTGTCGGTGCTAAAGGTGCGGTCTCCCAACAACCGTAAAACGACCGGAACGAGACAGCCGAGTGGCACAAATAGTGAGCAAAGAAATCCAATTATTATGTAACTACAAGGAATTTGTCACCCCTCGGGGGCCACTTTTTAGCATCAATACTGGATTTGACTGGTTTAACGGAAGGATCCATCGATTGGATCCACTGACAGCATAGAATGTGGCGATGTGTTCTTCCAGACGCTAACCGGGGTTTTTATCGTGAATATTTAATGCTATAAACGAAGTGGCCAATCTATAATTACCAACCACAAAGGGGGAGTCCAAGTGGGTGGCTTTGACCTGGCGTCCGTCTGGCGCCCAGCACGCACCAGACGTCCTATCATGTGCCTACATAAGCGCCCTGCCCTGCCGAGCGCCGAGAGAATGCACCACCTAGGCTGCATACTATGCAACTTTCCAATGCCTCGAGACTGCAGACCTCGGGGCCAACGTCCGACGGCGAAGTGAAGTTCATGAACTCCGGTGTCATAACGAGTTATCGGGGCCAGCAAATTGCCCTCACACGCATACCAGCGAAGCATGAAGCATAAACTTGACAGTGCCAGTTTATGTTTCTATTCGTCAAATGGCATTTAGAATCCTCTGGTCAAGATGAAAGATGGGATAGAATTTGCGCAGAATCTTTTCTAAACCTGTCGGCATCGGTCCCACCTCCATGTTTTATCGTCTTTCTCTTCCACTGTTGACATTAGCAATTTTACAACTAGGAATCTTGCCGTCTCGCGGTCTATCGTTATGCTGAGCGGTAGCGATTAGTGTTGACTTGCCTTCGTCGGAGCGCTACTCATTTATGGGCACTTGGGCCCTCTTTGAACGCACGCAAGTAAACAAAACAACGACGGGCCGAGCATGCGTAGTGCGGTCCTGGCCGTGGCTTGCCTGTACCTTCTCTATTTGCTTACGTCGGCCGTGATGCGGCTCTAATGTTGATGAAAGCCGGCCCACGAAACTTCGAACTACGGCAGCACGCCAAGCTATGAAGGATGTGATTTTCCCAAGGACTCTCTTCAAGGTTCCCTGGTAATGTAATATCATCAGGGCGCGTGAGTATGCACGAGTGGCTGAGTTATGCTGTTAAGGCCAAATGTTAACGAAGCATGGATTTGAATAACGGAATGTTTGTCAATGTTGTATGCCTAACGTAATGCGTCTAGAGAGGTTGGCCTATTTCTGAGCTATGTGGGGAAAGAACCGAAAGAGGATACCTTTTTTTTCTTCGTCAATCGAAACATCGATTTCTTCGTCAGCCAACATAATCTCTCGCCATCGTGGAGAGGATGGCGAGCAAATCGATGCCGACCGAACTTACCATTGCGCGTCCCCTTCCGTCACCGTCCAACTCGCTTCCTCCGCCCGCTTCGCCAACTACTGGCACTTCCTCCCCACCGTCGACGCCCTCTTCGTCCGTTAACAAGTCCTCCGGCGTGTATCGGCACAGTTTTTCCAGCTCCTCAAAGTCAAGCTGCTGCTGACACTCATCCATAGCTGACGGTGAATGTCTCGGGACCGTCCGGAGCTGGAACTGCCGGCGGACACGGTCGGTTCATATACACACTGCACACCACCACCGTCGATACAAACCGGGGGCTTCTCCCGAACCGGTTTCCTCCGCCGGTCCCGGTCTGTTGTCGGAGAACCGGAGTTCACCCTTTTTATGTTTTTGCAAAAACTCTTCACAGCTTCTATCTCTCTCTCACTCTGCGTAGGGTTTTCTCTCACTTTCTTTTTGCCACCTGCCCTTGGGCACGGGGAAGGATTGGAAAAGTAAAGAAAACCAACCAAACCCAACTATGAACGTAAAATTTGCCGATTCCTTGAAACCATTTCACAATTTCGTTTATTTGGTGTCCACTTTCGTGCCACGGGCTGGCAGCAACACCGTGTGAATCACGTGAATGTTTATCGATTGCAGGACGATGCTGATGGTCGCCATTAATACGCCCGTCGCGCAAATGCGTCGTACGGAGTTTGGTTCAACGCAATTTCACTCCGTTCGCCCGGTGAATTTCAACAACACTCGACGAGGGCTGCGATGAGCGCATGTTGTGGGCCTTTTTCGCTGGGAAGCCAATAAATTAATGCCTTCCGAATGGTGAGCTGCCCGTACGGACGTCCGTCGAGAACGGTACCACTGCAGAACTATCAATTTTCCTTCCGAGTTTTCCTTCCCCAAAAACGCTGGAAAAGCGAAGCCATCGCGCAATGTGCGTGTCCACTCTTCCAGTGAGAAGTCCTTCCAGTGGCCGAAGGAGTCTTGGGGCTTTTATGGTGAGCCGCAGACAGTGAGAGAGAGAGAGAGAGAGAGAGGGACCACAGGAGCCGTGCGCGTGCGTGGGAACATTTTCATCGACTTTCCCGACCGGAGGAAGTGAATTTTCTCCCCCAGGCACCCGAGCGACATCTGGTGAGATGGTCGGATTTACGAAGGATAATAAGGCCGGAAGTTGACGGTCGCTCGAGGATGTAGCTTTGGGAAATGTTTCAATGATTTCGTTTTGAACGTTCACAAAAGCTTCTATTGCGATACGCTGTGAAGCTCAAGATGCTGTCGGTCCGAATCATTCCCTTCATTGTGTACAAGTCTAATGTGCAATCGAACTTAAGTTGCCTTAAGGTATTCTTCTTTTTTGCTTATGAAAATCGGTAGTAAAATGAACGTAGTAGTGGAACAATAGACTCGCATTGGATTAAAAATGCTGCCTCGGGCTTAGTGCTAAAGGTACTGACCAAACTCAAGAAGATTGGTTTTGGTCCGCAACATAGACATCGACACCCTCGACAGACGCTTCACCGTCGCCAATGGGCCACCCGGTAATCCTTTAATGGCGTATAATTTTCAATTAGACGCAATCGAAACCGCCAATTTTCAATGAATTTTAATTTTCTTTTTCTCACGCCAACTCGCCTCGTTGCACTCGCGGCTTAAGACGTCGCCGGGCCGGCGGCAGTGCAGCGGTGTAAAATCGACGTTCCAAGTGAAGTCGACAGAGAGCGAGAAAGAGAGAGTGTAAAAGTGACGAAGTGTGAAAAAGAGATGCTGGCTGGCTGGCTGTGGCGGAGTAATGGGTAGAGTGCATTACAAGCAAACCGCACCGTGTTAATGCACCGAATGGCGCGAAGTGCCCCATAGCCCGCGGGCTTGTCCGGTGTGCGGGGCAGCATCTTCCGTGCTCCACTCGGGCATTGAGACATTTTGTGGCTCCGGGCTGCGTGCGGCACCCCATAAGGAAACCCATTATCAAGGTCACGGCAAATGGTGCCAGTGGTCGTCGTCGTTGGAGGTTGGCCACCGTCACCGCGACTTTTGATTACTTTACGCGAACGAGGCGACCATACGCTCCGGGAAAATTAGATTTCTCTCTCTTGGTCATGGTCGGTATCAAAGGCCATTTTCTGGCGAAAAATGATGGGGCAAAACGCTCCGTTTTGCGAGTGCTCTTTAAGGTTTCTCCCTACGTCCAAATAGGTATCGGCAGCATGGCCACTCACCACATTGATGTAGAGGACGTCATTTTCACTGCAGATCGCAAGGTACGGCGCGCTTCCAAATTCGTTCAGTCCGGGAGCTGGCTGCTTCGAGGCACACTTGCCCATAGGAGGCTGGACGGTCCCGGCGGGGCAGGATGGTCACGGTGGCGTCCGGGGAAACATCCGGCCCGATCTGGACCCTCTCCTGTGAGTAAAAATGGGGAAGAAATCATGAAAATAGTTATTAAGTAAATATGCTGTGAATACTACTGTGGTTAAAAAGTGCCGTGAATTTATACATGAACAAAAAATTCTCTATTTATTCTTTTAAAGCTATGTCACTACATTGAAAGTGTTCACAAATAGTTTTTTTGTTGACAGTCTGTTACAGAAGTTACACTGGCCAGTTGTATGAGTACATTCAAAGCTAATTGGTTTTTGACACTGCGTTTGAGTGCATTGAACCATCGGCGTGTTAAATAAATTACTTTTGAGCACGGAAAGGCCCCTAGTAATTGGTAGATAATAAATTGCATTGTTGGTAAGCATCGCACTGGATGATAATGCTGTGCGGCTAACGAATGGAATTGAGTAATTACTCCACGTGGCGCCAGATTCGAAACAACTGATGAAAAATGCATCAAAATTTCAAGCCCTGCCAACCGCCCCCAGCTCCCATGGGTACGAAGGAAAGCCGAATAATTCCTTTTTTCCCACAAACACACGGGATCCGAAGGGCCCCCGAAGAGTTATTATTAATGCTTTTCCTTTCAGTCACTGTTCCGTCGTTATGTCGTAACTCGTGTGGTCTCCGTCGTGTGGCGGGGTGCAATGGCCAGGAAGAACCGCGGGAGCATAGCGAACGGAAACAATAACACTTTGGGGGCAATAAAAATATTATGAATGGAATGGAATGCCAAAATGGATGGCTGTGCAAGGCGACACCCGACCTGCCAGCCCGACCATCCCAATCTAAGCAACCGCAACGCGGCAAACCGTGACCCACTGTGTGCTGGCCCCGGCGGCCATCAACACTCGGCGAGCGCGGTTAGCATAATCATAAAAAAATGGGGCCCGATCATAAAGGTCCCGGTGGACCCGGGCTGCCAAATCTTTAACTAACACCCCAATAATGCAATATTATGCATTTCGATTCGACTCCCGGGGGCGCCCGTCGGTGCACCGTGCCGCAATGGGGAACCCGGGACGATCAAGGGAAACGGTTGTTTTGGCACCTAGGCACACGATAAGAGGTACCGTAAGGTTTGTCACGGCCAGACCGACAGCATAGGCGAGCATAAGCCAAGCCGCGCCGAGAGTGGCTGAAGGACCGAAGAAGGGTGTACTGTGATGCATAAATAATCGGGGGCCATGCTCTGCATTTACATAAAAGCGACAAGCGTTCACTCTCTCTCTCTCTCTCTCTCTCTCTCTCTTTTCTTTACTCGCTCTGTGGAAAGAATAAAGAGTCCTCCGTGTGCCGGCTCGGTGAAATCAAGAAATGTCCACCTCGAAGCGAAGCGTGTCTCCTGGGAACATAGGATGCCCCCTACGGGGCGGGCAGTGGTGGTGGGCTGGACACACACTCCCGGCAGGTGCCCGGGCGCATGTTGCACGATTTACGAATACGGGGCCAAATATTAATAACGATAATAACGGAATTATTCAAATGTTTTTACTGTTCCTCAGATTTGTCGCCGGTCGTGGCAGTCCTTCTGGGCCACTACAAGGACTGCCAGCCAGGTCCTTCTTTTTACACCGTGATTGTGACAAATAGTGGCGAGAGGAACGTGTTCAGCACGTACACGGCTCGTGTAGCTGAAGGAGCGATCGTAAACGATCGCTCGCCCGCTGGCGGTGCCAGTGTAGCGAATTAATTTACTCAATTCCGATCCTTTCGAAGGACCCGCTGTTTCGGTCCCCAACACAGCTGAGGTCTGCCAGCAGTCCTCAGTCCCCAAGCGGTGCTCGGTAAGCTCACTATTTAGCAGCGAATCGGTTGATCATACTGCCGCCCGGTGCGGTGCGCTTATCGTTCATTTTGTTTATGTGGCGCGGTGTTGGCCGCCGCTTATTAGCCATTGTCCTTGCCCTCGATTGCCCACCCAGCGTCACCCGTCCCGTCACCGGTTCAAATTATGCTCCGAGACGGGCGGGTCCCCGCCCGGTCGAAGGGATCCGTCCGTCTGGTCCCGGGCTGATTACACGTTCCGTTCCGAGTGTGCCACCGGAGTGTGTTGTGTCCTTTTATGATAATTTTACAGCTGTTTTCCGTTCACTCATATTTTGCATCCCACCCCGGTGCAGTACCTCCTATTCCGAAGGATTCGCCCTGGAGGTGCGCGCACAGGACATGCTGCGGTTCTCGGTCCCAGGTACCAACCCAGCCGTTGGCGTTTGCAGGGTGGCGCGTCTCAAATGACATGCACTTTCGAACGTGTACCTTCGGGAACGGTGCCAAACGGTACTAGAGCGGTGGGAGGCCAACAGAAAGAAGGAAGCAAGAAAAAACAGACACACACCGACCCGATTCGATCGTTCGCCGGCGTTCGTCCTGGGGAACGGGGACCGGCCTTCGCCGCTTTTTTCTGGGTGGGAAAATTTACACCTTTCGCACAGGAAGCCATATGCTGCCGCCCGCCCGGCCGTTGGTTTGTGGCGGTGCGGTCCTTACCGCATCGTACGGTGCCAATAGATGGCTCTTTTTTTTGCTTTTCTAATGCTAAGGGTGCAATTATCGGGTTAGGGTGCACAGCTGTGCGCCTGGGGGCCACTGTGGGATAGTTTCGTTTTTTTATTGAAGTTTCGGCCTTTCGCTCTATGATGAACACCACCGGGTTGGGCTTGGGCTACCCCCGAAAGTGGCATGACTGAGCCCATTAGTTCGATTGTACCTATCCCGTGCTTTAGATCGTGTCCTTGGAAGGGCTGGCAGAACAGCATAATTTCGCATTCACCTCTCTCAAAGCGACTGTAGAAATTCGATTTTCCTCAAGGCGGTCTGGGCCAGTCTTATTTGACATTCATTGTGCATGGTAAGTTCCCACATTTTCCTACCCCATTATTATCGTTATCTGCCACCCACCCGGATGGGTGGTATCATGCGTCCATCCTTCCGGCCGATGGCACAGGGTGCATGGCTGCATGTTAATCACTCATTTTTAATGCACCCACCGACCAGCCCAGCATCGATTGCATCCGATTGCAACCCATTGTTGTGGCAGTGGCCGGACTCTACAGCACAATCAATCAGCATAAAGTTGCAGCATAGAGCGCTACGGGCTGTAGTGCCGCAGTGCCAGTGCCGTTGCTTACCACAAAGCGTGTTCATTTGCTGCCCGTCTCGAAAGCACTCCGCCGGGTTACTCGAGTGGCCAGTAAAGGCTTGTCCGGGCGCCCAGACCCACACAGCATAAGCCTACGCAAGAGCGCCGATCGATGGAAAATTGTCGGATAATATTCTCCGACTGGCTTTCCGGGGAAATCTTCTCGCTCCGCCCGACGGTCGTTCCCATGGGCGGAGACGAGCATTTCGGACGACTTGACGCGAGGGCGCTCGAGTTTAATGATCATCGGCACCGGTCACGGCGTTTTCACTTTTCACTACCATTCCCGCCCGGTTTCGTCCCGAGCCCTAGCCGGACTCGAAGGCGGCCTTCGGAGCCTTCGGAGTGCATCGGTGCAGGCCAGTAATCTAACTCCATTACGCTTCGACACTCGCGCCGATTGCGGTGTGGACGATTGCGGCCAGTGCGCTGAAGCCGTTCGAACAATCCGCAGCGCCGGAAGTTTACGTGTTGGCGTTCGGGGATGTAATCGGACGCGTATCTTGCGTCTTCTCGCTGCTCCGCGTATTGTATTTTAATCTTCGCCCCAATATACCGGTGCCCGCCCGGCCGAGGCTTTAAGAGGCATCCTGCAACATCCGGTGTGTGTAAAATGGTTCACCGAGCACCGGCCGGGGGGTGGGGGTGGGCCGAGTGTGAATGGAACGGGTTTCTGGTGAACGAAAGCCATCGGAGCCATTCGCAAGAACGTCAATCAAGCCCGGCCCGGAAGGGGCGGATGCGAATCGAAGATCGATAAAGCGATGAGGGCCCGGCCCCGGACGCTGCAGATCGAAGCGGTTTGCCCGGCCTGGTTCGCTAGGCGCCTGTCTATCATCTGATCTGATTATGATTGTGAGCCTACGCCGTGTGACCAGTCCAGGTCGGTTACCTTGACGTCCCGTGCGGTTGATGCGGGACCGAGGGCACCCATCCGAAGACCCACCCATCGACGGTTGAGGTTAGGAGAGGAGTCCTGGACCCGGATCCGGTGCATTCACGGGCGGCCTGGGGGCCACGGGGAACCATGACACACAAACCGGGCATGATAAGACTCGACAGAAGGGGCACTCGAAGACGAGCGAGCGGATTCTCCGGGCCCAGCTCGACAATCATTCTTCACGTCGATCAAGATGAATTCAATTAGTTTTTTCTCTCCCTTGGCTCCGCAAGTTATGCTCGGCGCCGGTGCAAAAAGGAGGCTCGGAGGCTTCTGCCAATGGCCGACATCTACACGCGCATCTCAGTGTCAGTGATTTCTTTTCCGTTCCGACCGTTCGCAGTGCACCCGACTCGAGGTGGTGCAGAGCTTTCCTTCCTTTGTTGGCCTGATTGGGAACGGGAGATCAAGGGATTCGGACGGATTTCCTGGAATGGCACGCTCGGGGTGCAGTCATGCGGATGGAGACAGGCCGTTTTTTCATTCGCATGCAAATGCAGCCGTGGAAAGCTCTAGGAAGGCGCGTTAGAACCAAGCCCCCAGACCGGCATCGGAAAACAAGAACCCGTCGGACAAATTAACGCACGGATCGGCCGCTCGCGCAAGTTGCTGCCACACCACAACACTCACTTTACACGCCGTTTGTGTTTGCCGATTATTGGTTTAATTTTTGCATAATTTGCAGTGCCAAGCCGAGGGAGTCAAGAGCAAGCGTGAGGGTGGGCTGTTGGCGCGAGACGCCACCTTGGCAGCGATTTGTTTTTCTTTATTTAACTTTACCATTTAGCGAGCTAGCGGTTTGATGGTTGGGCCCGCAGGTTACAGGCCGCCCGCCTGGCGGCAACGATTATGCTCTAACGCGTACCGGGATAGGTTTCCCCGGTGGCCCCGGTGGAACGGGGGAAAAAGTTTTGGCCGCTTTGGCGCCTTTTTCATTTTGTGCCCTCCACCGAACGACGTGGTATTTGTCTTCGTCTTCAAACATTTTTCATCGTCACCGAAACGGTTCTAGTGGTGCCCCCGGGGGAAAGCCCTCAGCGGGGAGGAGGGAAAGAAAAACATTGCCACCACCAGCGGTTCTCCTGACACTCTCGGTCGCGGAGTGTCCTTTCCGTTCCGTAGGGCCACTGAAATTTGGTTCATTTTCTTATTTACATTTTATTGCAAGGAGCTGCGCTGTTCCTAATTTCTCGTCCCGTGTTTGCGTTTCATATCCTTCTCTGTGTGCTCTCCTCGGCAGGCGGACAGTGTTTGTTGTGTATGGGGCGGTGGTGGCGTGCGTTGGGTTTTGGCAACAGCGCGACTTTTGACCGCCGAACGGAATTACTATTTCTCCTTACGCGAGCCCCCGGGTTCGATTGTTGATAAAGGAGTCCGCCACTCGGGAATCGCCATGATTTGCTTTTGCAAGTGGCAACCATCAAACGACGTCTTAGTAGTAGTAGTAGCAGTAGTAGTAGTAGCAGTTTCTTTAAATTGTTCGTAAAGTTATTTATATAGTAATTTAATTTATATAGTAGTTCTAGAAGCCTCGTGCGGATATGCTGAAAAAAGGATTCAAATGATTGTATTACTGTCGAAGAAGATTACCGTGGCGAAATAAAAAGCAATTCAATAGCTTACGGTGTTGTGGTAAAAGATCTTTTCGGCTTATTACCCAATGTGCTCGGAGTGCTCCGTAACAGCACCGTAGCAGGGCGTACTGTCTTTTGGCTCATTTCCCGGAATCGGAGCCAGATCTCGGGCGCGATACTCGTTTCCAATCGCTAGCGAGATGTTAAATAAGTTTCCCGCTGTCCGCTTTCTTGCGTTGTCTTTTAAAACACACATTACATTACGGCTTCGCTCTCCCGCAGCAGCAGCAGCAGCAGGAGCCGAGAGCTAACGAACCGTTCTCTAGTTTATTGCTTCATTTCAAACCCGCCAACCGGTCAGCTTGACGGCTCGTTGGCTCTTTGGCTCTTTGCTTCGTGGGCCACACTTTGGCCCGTTCGCTTCCGGTCGGAATAGTTATTTTCTTCCAACTATCCATAAAGATATTCACGAACAGATAAGGGGAAATAAAATGTCTTCGTTCGAACGGGCGTCAGGATGCCGCCGCCGGGCTGTAATCCACTTGCCGAGCAAGCGTCTCCAATTTTGTCATCGTCGCATCGAGAACCGAAAGGACCGAGCCGCCGACGGGCTGGGCTCTGATTCGATCTTCAGGCACTTTCCGCCGTTAGATCTAACATCTAACAAACGGAAGGACATCTCACCGGGGTGCCTCCCGCTACCCAGAATTCCAACGGATCGCCACCGAGGGAACCGGGCTCACGGGGAATTTCTTTTCCGCATTCGGGAAAAAGCCAACGGAGAGGGCGAATTAATAAATGAAGCGGCCAAGATGGCCATTTATGGACTGGCGCTTCTACGTGTACGCTTCGGAATTGTTGTTTAAATTCATCGTCCCGAGGCAGCACCGGTGCCCGAATGCCTCCGAGGAGTCATCCTTCTTCGGCCGAAGTGGAGAAGGCGATAAAATGATGTTTCTTGATGTTCCGGAACGACATTCCGTCGGCTTGATTGATAATGGCTTTAATCGTTTTGGAATAAATGGACACATCTGCTAACGGACGAGACATTGTGTGGCCGCTTCTTTCGGGTTCCAAAGAGTTCCCAGAGCAGTCTTGCGCCTTTCCCACTAGGATCCGATCTCCTTAGCAGCAACCCCCTAATCCTTACACTTTGCCGGCGCTCATGGTGCCCCATTCGGACATACGAACCCATCTTATTATCCCGATTGGTGCGGGGACGCCGCGCTGAGTGGGTAGAAAAGCACCTCCCCCATGGGGCACGGAAAGTAAACCCAATTTTCAGTACATTTCCCATACAGATAATACCAATAAAAGAAGATCTAATCATAGCCGGAAGCATAAATAAACGTCCTCGGTCGCCATGGTCCGTCGGGGACACATTTCCAATCAAGCCTCGGCTTATACGGTTGCTCCCATTGTCTGCCTGCCACTGTTCCGTGTTCCGGCCACGACTTCGGACGTGTGGCTGTGTGCGCGGTCAGTCCGATAGGTTTACTGGAAAATTTATACAAACGACCCCGGGGACGAGCGTCGAAGGACATTAGGGCCACCGGGAAGAAAGATCTCTAGCGGATGTGCTGCAGTCCCCTATCTCGAGTGGGCTGGCCATCTTCGAGGACGACGCTTTGAAGGATCTCGTTATCGCTGCGTATCCCTGGCAACTTTGCGTACGGCGCGGGACGGGATCCTGCAGACCAATCGGGCTCACAAACAGGGACATCGATGCACTGCCAATCGAAAGTAAATAAATAATCTGTTTCGCTGAGCCACTCAGCAAACAATCGCTCGGCAATCGATCGGATCGCAAAAGGCCCCCTCGGAGCCTGTAATCCCGGCTTACGAGCGTCTTACGAGACGCGCGCGGCCAAAAGTGTTACGCGACCCACTGACGGAAGACCTTCCTGGGCCGATCCGAATGATTTTAACACCTTCCGGAGAGGCATGCTGGTGGGGACGTGGGGACACAAAATTCGATTGCTTCGACGAAACTTCGGCAAACAAAATCGAAGAACGTGGATTTATTGCGTGCCCTTGCGCGACAAGTGGCACAGGTCGGGTTGGGTGCTGAGAAATCCTCTTCAAGGTCAATCTTTGGGCAACGAATCGCGAGTTTGGTTTGCATTTGCGCGCTGTAATACAAATCTTAATCGGATTGATTCGTGTTAATTTTCCGCGTTCCCTTCCAGAAAATGGAATAAATTATTAACACAGGACACCCGGTCCCGGTTACATCCGATAGCGATTTCCACTTCATTTGGGAGCGAATCGGAAGGAATCGAAGAATGTGACATATCTCAAGCATCGCTCCCTCAGGTCACCCCCAGGGGTCCAACGACCCGCAGAGGGCGCGCTGCAAATCAAATCATAAGACAGTGAGCATAGGGATTTATGTTTGTTGCCGTTTGTTTGTGGACGCCCGTTAAGTCCCCTTCCGGGGGCGGCTCAACTTTGTCGCATGTGATTGCCGATAATGTCAATCCGGGGCGTTACTTATCGACCAAACTGATCACCGATTCGGTGCACGTCCCGTGCTGTCAGATTTCCGACCGACCGTCCGACACGCGCCACTTGCTGACACTTGCTCCAGCCCACGGCGGCCCCGGTTTCCGGGTAAGGTGGACCGAATGTTTCGGACCTACGCGAGTGATTTTTGGCGTAACGAATGATTAAGGCCCGATGCCAAGTTGCGTGTGCCAGTTCAACGACCCAGCGGGCCGTGGGCGAATGTCCTCGACATTATGCATTATAGATGTCCGCTTGTCGCTTGTCTTTTCTGATCCCGGTGCCGCCGGAGGAAATAGCACGCTCCGGTGGACGCCGTAATTGTCGTCGTCCTGGCCAGGCCAGGACGCCGGCATTGGCCAGGGGCCGCTCCCATTAGTCGCTGGGACCACACGGACGACGTATGTTTCGGGTTTACGGGGTAACGAGATTTTATTGAATATATATTCAATCATAAAATGATAAATAGGCACCACGGGTGCCGTGCGGAGGGCCCGAATCGGGTGAATCGAATTGACGGTCGTCACCCATGGCATTATCGACGGCAGCCCCGAGAGGATAGCGATCGGTGAGCCTTTTCGACACAGCCACGTCACCACGCAATCTTGATCCGGCCTCGTTTTTTTTTGCGTGTCGCACACGCTTCCAAGGCGACCCGATAACGAATCGGTCCTTACGGACGCGCGCACCGCTGGCGTTCCTACGCCACTTCCTTATTCCTGGTTATTTCCGGCCCCGCCGGCCGCCGTTCAATTGCAGCCCGGATGGTACCGGAGGGAACGGCAAGTAGTCGTTGCCAAAGCCACGGACGGAAATGAAGTCAAAGGCTTTGCCTTTTCCATGTTTTCTTATTTTTTTTCCCGTTGCCGGTGTACGGCGTGTAATGATGGTCGCCTCGCTCTGGGCACGTGGGCTGAAAAGTCTCGGGAAAAAAGCCGTCCAAACGAAGCAAGGGCTTGAGAAAAGGAGTATGAGGACTCAGAGTTATAAGGAAATCTAAGTGGAGCGAGCAACTGTTGACCTTCGTCCAAAGCTCCCGAAAGCTCAAGAATCAGCCAAAAAGGTTATTACCTCTCTATTTAGGAATGAGCGTGGTGTAATCTATCTTTAGAAGAGAAATACCATCAAGAGTGAACATTATTTAGTGTTATTTTTGGAGCGTTTGAAGTCTTAAATTGCAATTATTGAAATTTTAGAGCAGCGGAATGATTGTGACTAGGCGGCTACACGAAGCGTGAAAACTAGCGTAAAATTAATTTGTAACGTCAAAACGTTTACGCTTCGTGTGACAGCAAAAAATTAAAAACGAAATGTGAAACGTGTTTACGTTCGTGTTTTTGGTCCAAGAAAATAGAAATCGAAGAGATATTAATTGATTTCTGAATTTTTTTATGTGTTTTTTCCGATATTGTTGCTATACCAGCAAATAAGAACATAAATTATCCTCTGTTTGTAAGCAAAGCGTATGAAAAAAATAATTACGCTCGGGTTTACGGCTCGCGCGAGGCGTAAACGTTTTGACAGAGGCGCAGCAGTTTGGCATTAATCGTTAACGTCAAAAACATTACGGAACACCTCATGTAGCCCCACAGTGAGGCTCTTTATGGAGAGTGGCGCTTTCTTTCTTAGACCCGGGACTTTTCAGCCCATTCCATCCATCAACATCATAGAGAGAGATGGAGCGAAGCAGAGAGAGAAGGAGAGGAGAGAGAGAGAGGGGCTGAGAGTGAGAGAGAGGATTGATCTTCGAAGGTAAAGGGTCTCACCGGGGTCACACTGGGAGCGCTCAGGGTGCACTGATTTATTGGATGCTGCGCAGGAAATTGAAAAACGGTTTCCCATGACGTCCCCAGGATTCCGGAGCCGAACCCCGGGACACTTGACACTTCGATGCCGCACCTAAGGAACAACACCGCAAACATGAGGCTGAGGCTTCATTTTTCTATCGTGAGCACCGAAAGTGAGACGATAATTCCGAATGGCCTGTCGACGATTGAAGTAGTCGACGGCCAATACGGGGGCTCGGGGGATCGAATCCTGCCACTCGCCAGCCCCTTGGACCCTCCCGAGGCCGTGTGCGCCCACTAACCCGACACTTTTGGGGGTGGCATCGTCCCTTTTTTGTATCTGTGCGTGGGGTTCCCACTGTTGAGGTCCTTTCGCGGAGGGCCGAAGGTTCCAAGCACACACCGGGGAGACGGGGCTCCGCCGCCGCTCCCGGGGAAGAGAATTAGAAAAGTTTTGCCATTTTGAAAAGGGTACCAATTTGGTGCGCTTGATTTGCTTTCCGAGTCCACCCCCGGCGGGAGGACGCACCCGCACACACACATGTCGGCGGGCGGTAATCGGAAGGGGGTGGGGCGTGTGTTTATGTGAATTCGGGCCCCCCCTTTTTGGGGGCCGAAATATGCTGGAGTTTTGCTGTCCGCCCAATATTCCGGTCTAGGCCGGCGCGTCCCCGGAGCGGAGGTGACCGAACTCGGATGGCTCCCCCGGGGCGGGGTGTAGGACCGCCGCCGCCGCCGTTGCCGCCAGAAAGTTTATTTGCCGTTGTTGCCGAGCGTAAAATTAGTGAACTGTGTGAAAATTTGCTGATAAATGTCGTCAACAGGCTGATAAAAGTCCCATTTGGTTCCGGCGCGCCAACGGGCCTCCAAGGATTACCGGAACGGTGCGCCGCCCGTGTGTGTTGGTGTTGGTGCGCGACGATTGGTTCCGCTTCCTTGGGACGCGAGCACGCTGCACGATGGTTCCAATTTCGGGGAATATTGTAAAGTTCGTTTAGTCGTCTTTTTTCCATGCCGTGGCTCGTGGATAAATCTATTTATGGGCGTTTTGAGTTCTCCACTTTACATCGTCATCATCATCATCATCATGCAATCAGATGTGGAATTGTTTAAAACTTGCCTTTGACATGAGCCTGGAAAGCAGCAGTAGCAGCTATTGCCTGAGGGCTTAGCAAACGTCAATGCAATCGAATGATTAACAGACATTTATCCGTCCCGGGGAGGTCCTGGACCTGGGAGACTTCCAGAAGGCATCATGCATGCACAATTGATTGTTGCTCAACTCGGACGGTCCCCCTGGTCTTAGTTACACTTACAACAATGGCACAACTCGAATGACTATTTAAACGATTCCCTCGGTGGTTCCTGCCCGGGGGGGCCTGCTGGGCGAAGGAGTTGCATTACGAATTCATTGTAAAGCGCATTAAAACGACGGCAAAAGTCGTACGCCGTAAGAAGTGGTGGTGGTGCCCCGGTGCCTCGGGCCACCCCGATTGGCCGATGGAATATGGAATTGCATAAATTCATTATCACATGTTTTGAAACAATGTGGACCGTTCGAATGATTGCCCGGAGTTCGACAGGAGCCTCCGATGGGCTGACTTCCGAGTTCCGGTCACTGCGACCCGATGGTCTCTCGATGTCTACACGCTCGTTAGTATCCGCTTGGGCTCGGAGGGGTTAGGTGTCGGAATGTCGGGGTGTGTTGATTGGAATATCGAGATCCTGCCACCACCGCCTCCGTGCAGGACACGCAGCCTCGGGCCTCGGGCCCTATCGATGGCATTGCTAATTATGCATTTGCATTTGATTTGTAAATAAAAGCTTATTAATTTCTGACTCGGGAGTGCAGTGCACCGGCGCAGGACACCACCGGACGCGTCACCTTCGCGCTGCGAACCGGTTATGATCCCTTCGTCCGCCGTGGCCGCCTCCATCGCCGCCGCCGCTCTAATCAACCGACATTTCTTCGTGTTAGTTTTAATCAATTCACAGTGCTCGATAATTACTCTGATTGTTTTGAATTCGTGCACTGCGCTCCGGCTTCCGATGTTGCCGATGGCAGTACAGTGGTTGTGAAGGGTTCCGTTTGCCGCAAGGATGCTCGTTCAGTGCGAGCGAGCTCCCGGGCACATCGGGTGAATGTCACGCACCGCACTGTCTGGTGTGGGCCCGGAGTTACAAATTCCTGAACGGAACAATCGATTCGTTGCGCCCCACGAGTCCTTGGGGGGCGCTCTCTGACCTTCGGTCGGACTCTTCGGGCCTGGTGTGCATCTGGTACGATGACTGGCGGTCATTTCGAGCGCCCCGAGCTACACTCCTCCGCAGTGTGCTCGGTGGTCGTCGTTGCGACTATTGATTTTGCGTGTCCTGGAGCCCGTCGGTGAGATTGCAGTTCGACGATACCGATCCCCACGACGGCCGGGCGTTGAGCGGAATGAAAACAACCGGGCAGCCGGGTCTTTGCGCCGGGTGGCGCAAAAAAGGGGCTCCCAGAACTGTGTCGAGCCGGGGTCCGGACACCGGTCCCGGTGCTGTGCTGCGCTGGGAGTTAAAAATCAAATCACAGCACCCACACAGGACCCGGGTCCGGGGGCTTGTTGGGCTCCACGTGGCCCAGCGGGCCCGTGCTGCATAATGAACATAATCAATTCGCTATTCTTTAGCCCGGGTCGCTCTCCATCAGGATGGATGGACAAATAGATACCGCGATGCGATTTGTTGACGCCTTGCCTGAAAACGACACCCGTACAGTCGACGCACTGTAAACGCATTCGGATTCTAAGCCGTATGAAGTTTTGATTCCCGCGCCGGGTGCCTTTTCGGTGCGCGATGGCGCGGCCGTTAATTGATGCTGATGCATTTTGAATGCGCAGCGAGTGAAATCAAATTGCTCTCCGTGGGCCTTTCGGCGGGCGGGTTCTGTAACGAAATCTATTATCCTGCGCCATGCAGCCCGGCCGGTGCAACCGGATGCCGCTCCAGCCGGCCACCGTAATGGGCCAGGTGCGAATGCCCAGGGTGGGGCCGCCTGGCACACCAGGCTGTAACCGTGTTACCGGCCGATGCCGGCGTCAGGATGGCAGCCAATTAGAAGTTATTTGCATAACAATTGCATCGCTAATGAGCATTAACCCGGGCCAGACTCGCCTGATTTTGGAGTTGAGGGAACGGAAAAACCTGGAACGCCGGGTTCGCCGGTGGATCGATTTTCTGTCAGTGTGCTGTGGGGATCCTGTGTCGAGTTCGATAAGCGCTCGGCTAATGAAAAGCCGCGGATCAGTGTAAAACCACTCGAAAAAGATAACAAAAAGCCCTCGCCCATCGCAAAGACGAGCTTTGGCAACATCAAACACACCGGGCCGGGTGCTGATTGACTTGCCTTGCCGGAATGGAATGCCCGGAGTATCGCTGCTCAGGTATCGAAGTGCCTCCGGATCGGCCCACGGCCCGGTTCGAGTGGCCGTTCAATTTGGCATTTGATCGCCGGATTAGTGGCCCAATTTGTCGTGCGGCGTAGGCATCGTCTTTCCGGTGCCGACATCCGATACACCGTTGTTGTCGTTTGTTGTCAGACACCGAGAACCGAAGTGGTCCGTACCCTTGTTCCGACGGATTAATCGGCTCTCTAAACGGCTATTAAAGCCTGGAGAGCGGTTGTCACAACAAACATGACGTATGACAACCGCGTAGAAAGCCAGCCGCCAGGCGACGCTGCCGGCCCGGTCGTCGGCGCGTCGAGCTTCGTTAAGTCACGCTGGCGGCCGAAGCTTCGTTAGGCCGTGACAGCGATCGGTCTTCGGCACCAGCGGGACCCGAAAGTGTAGGACGAAGTACCGGTCGGGGTAATGACCGCGAGTAAGAAACTGTAATAAATAAGCGCGCGAATCGGTGCGACGGTCTCTGTGCTTTCCGACCGTTGCCCGAGTAACGCGAGCAATTTTTGAACCACTCGGTTCAGAGACGGTTAAAAGATCTCGCGTCAAGCTTCGGTTCAGAAAGAAAGCCGCTGGGTCACAGTGCCGGTGACCAGCGTAACAGCGGTTAATTCCGTGAGCTAGTGACGTGGCCGGCCTTCTTTCGATTTTGACAAGAAATTTGTTGTCATCATCGCTCATCGATCAAATTACTTCCTTCGCTCGTTACAGGCACTGGTGATTGAGTGGATCACTTTGCGGGAGCCGCGGACAAAGCTTGTCCCGGGGTGGAGCGCCTTGCCAAGCGTGTGCTGAGATATGTTAATTTGGTTCCGTTCTCGCCGGAGAACGCGCGGATGAAGCGGTTTCCGATGTCGTTTTGGGACAAAATTGCAGAAGCGTCAAACATCCTCGGTCCCATCCCGGGCTTCCCTTAATCTTTTGCGGGAACAAATCCCAGAACCGGCGGTTCGGCCAATCCGGGGTGTCCTTTTCCCCGCTAATGGTGTCCCGAAGCAGTTCGTTCGCGCGTCCCGGAGATGATAAATATACTGGCCATGATTAGCCGGTTTCCAGTTGCGGTTTCCCGGAGCTGTTTTGGTCCTGTTTCGGGGTGTATGTGTTTCATTCGGTTCGGCGGCTTGTTGCCAGTGGACCGGATGCCAGCGGGGGCTGCGGCTTAAGCTCACGAGGATGATGGATGAGCTGGGCCGGCGCACTCTGCTCCGATCCGAGACGGGGAAGCGTTTGAAAGATGTGCCACAAATACGTAGCCGCTTCTCACGGGACCGTGAATGGGCAGAGACATAACATAAATAAATGCACCTAACCGCAAGGAGCGCTAGGGTGCGCGTGGCAGTCTGATCCCGCGTTCCAGTCCTGTGCTCCCCCTTCGACTGCCTCGCCGACAAAGCGAGCCACCAGCAGAGCAGACCACTTCATTTGCGTTTCGAGCACGCGGCCCACCGAGGAGCACGGCGAAATTGAATGAGGTGAAATGACACTTATCCTTTTCAGCGTTTATTCTGATATATTCATAACACGGAGCGTTACGTAGTTCCGGGGCTAGTTGAACGAGCCTTTCCACAGAGGGTCTCCTCTGCTTTTATGAAGATAAAAATGTAATAACTGTTCCCGACTTCACAGAGTTCGTCCGTATGTTCCTCCGGTGGTTCCCGCACCGAAGAATGATAAATTTATCATCTGCTACCTCCCTGGTGGTTGGTGGTTGTGTTTATGCAACTTTCCACACCAGACTGGAAGTGTGGACACTTTCAAGAATCGGTGACACCTTGAGACATCCGCATGTCCCTCCTGGCTCACGTTGCTCTAGTAATTGGCCGCAAACCGTTGTCATAATGATGCCGATGAATTCAGTATATCATTCAATTAAGACACCGACACACCGAATGGCGCGACTTCAAGAACGCGGGGCGCCCAACAACCTTTATTTGAATGGACCCGACTTGATTGATGATGACGGCGATCGTGAAGGGCGAAAGGAGGTGCGAAAAGTGCCGCAAAGAACCCGCTTCTTGATCGTTGCACCGAGTCCGATTCGGTGGAATGAAGATTTATCCTTTCACGACCGGGCCATGGCGGGCTCGGTTTGCTGCTTTTCAATAACACCGACTCCAAGACGCGAGCCGCGGGTCCTCGCTGGGGTGCAGTAAAGTGTATGATGGATTACGGGTACCTCGGGCAGTGTGGCCGTTGGGTGAGGTAAGGGTTATTTTCTTGGACATTTGTGCTGACACGTGTCGAAATCACTCCCGTTTCGGGGTTTCCGACGCTGGCCGGAAAATTGCACTTTGGGACATGATTTATCTACCGAGCCGAGGAACCCGAGACCAGGTGCAGCCGTCGGCCAAGGGGCCATGCATGGAAATTGATCCTCGTGGGCAGTGGTCTTGTTTTGGAAGCAGCAGAAAATTAATACCTAGAACAAATATTGACTCGGACGCCGGGTGGGCATTACAGTGGCTGCATTTAGAGGCGGCAGGATCGAGTCGATTTCATTACCGACCGGGGAGTACTCGCACCCTCAGATACCCTTTGTGCGGCACTGTGGCACTGAAGGAACGCGAATCGACAACAGACCTTTCGGTGGGCGAGTATCACGTTACGATTCGTTCGACTTTCTTATTCTTTCCTCCGCCAAAAACTGGAGTCCTTTTGCTTTCCTTTTTGGCGATGCCGAAAGAGGTAGCACTTTCGGCACCCCCCCGAGAAACCGAATCGGAAACGTAGCACCGGTGGCCGATCGGATTTAATCGGAAGGTGTTTCAATCAAGAAAAATCTTCCGAGAAGCGGATGAAAAAAGGCGGAGGGTTGAAATACACCTTCCCGAGCTACCCTTTCTGCTCCGTTCGCGGAAGGCAAACGACCACCAAAATAAATATAAAAAAAGGGATAAAGAAAGAAAACGCCACCGAAATAGGTTTAGATTTCCACGGGAACCGGGCCTATTGGGGCCCCCAAAAATGGATTTCGGAGTGATGGAAGGTTGCTCACCTCCGACGACGGCGATGCGCGGGGCCGAAGTGTTATCTGAGGAGTGCTGACGGTTGGTCAACCAACACTCAAAACGATATCCGACGACGACGAGGACGACGGCAACTCAACACTCATCGCTGTGCCGGCGAACAAAAAAATGGGACAAATAAAGATCGGATGCTCTCCGCTTCAAAGGCATTACGGTGTGCCAGAGAACAAGATGGCGGAAAACAAACACGAATCAAATGTAAAAAAATATTTCCCGGGAATTAAGGTTCCTTCTGCCTCTCCGACCCAACCACCCGAGCAAGAAAGGAAGCAGCGGCCCTGGCCCCAACCAATAGTCGTCAATTCGCAGCAAATACACGCACCAATCTAGAAGAAATCAACGGCCCCCACCGGGATGGGATGGCCCCGGGAAAAATTCATTTCCTCGCTGCGATGCCACAATAAATGAATATCTCTTCGGGCATTCTACGGCGGCCCACGGTTATAGGTAACTCGGGTTTCGGATTTCAGCCCGGCACCCGTTCCACGCGATCGACACGAAAGTCGACACCTTTCTCGAAAATGGCTGCTTGTCTTTGTGGTTGTGGAGTTTTTGTTTTCCCGCGTGGTTCCGGGTAGGTTTTTCTTATCTGTGACCCCTGAAGGATCCCTGATTTTTGCCCCACTCCCGGTTTGTTTTCATTTCCGTGCTGGACTCCAGCGGGGACTGGAGAACAGAAAAAAAATGATAGAATAGAGAGAAAAAATGGCAGGGAAACAAAAAGGGGAAAAGTGCGTAAGTCCGGCGAACCGAAGGACCGTCTGCGGCCGTCGGTTTCCACTTGATTAGGAGCAGACGTTTCCATTTCTTGACGGCCCCCACAAGACCGGGCGGTCAAATCTGGGCCCCAATTTCGGTCCATACGCCCAATTCCCCAATGTTTAACATGCGATAAATGTTCCGGACATCTGTCCGCAGCTGGACCGAGGGATGACACCGGTTCCATATTGTGCGCACTGAACGCTTTGTGGTGAATATTCAGGCCCCATGTGATGGTGTGTGCAATTTGTTTCCCAATTTTTGGCCATTATTTATGAGCCATATGCTTGGGGAATTCCGGATGAAGTCCAGCCCCGGCCTAGTGTGGTCCACGGGACAAAAGATGTTCCCGTTCCGGCGATTTCCTGCGACGTGTCTCCTTCGGCTACGACAAATTGCGTTACAATGCAACATCGGGGCCGGCATCGAGGACTGACAAACGTCAAACTTTACAGCCCCGGTGGTGTATGGTAGGGACCTTCATCAAACTTATCGATGCATCATCGCCGGGAAGTTGGTGGCCCGAAGTTCACCCGAAGTTAACCGACCAAAGTGTGGGTTAATTTTCACGAAACTTTCCGGTGGCCCACCATTTGATAAAGGTCCTGCCGGGGTACGGTGCTCTACGGGACAGTCCGTGAACGACGCGATCCGTTCCGATCGATCCGCTTTCTGGACTCGCTTTGTAATAACTGGATTCCGATGGCATCCCGGTTTTGTGCCGTCGATAGTTTCGTTTCGCAATATTCTTTCCATTATCCTTGCTGGCGCTCGGTTTGACAAATAGTGAAAACCTGGGGACCAGAGCTGAGGAGCACTCCATTTTCGCTGAAGCGGACGCGAATGACCCGGCATTCGGCCGTGCGCCGGCTTGTTGTGTTTCGTTTGAATTTCGTCCATCGCATCGAACAACAATGTGCAGCCTGAGCGAAGCGTCAAGGAGCCTCCCGGACCGTTGCCATATTTTCCTGCGTCCGTTGGTCCACGCAGCGGTTGATTTGAGGCCAGCGGTCTGGGCCCGCTTTCGGCCGCCATCGCCGGACGGCTTCGCTCTGGGGAAATCAGTTTTCCGCTCTTATTACACTTTTAATGAAAGTCGAGATGAAAGAAATGAAATGACATCGGTGTGCGCCGGTGTGGTGCGCCCACAGGATATGTCATCGCATGCAGCCTTCCGCTGTCAGCGTTTAGGGTCGTCGCATAAACGAAAAAAAAAAACGCACAACCCAACGGGGACCACTCCCTGGAAGGCCGTGTCCTCGTCGAGGACGATGACGGTGGACGAAAAAAAAAAAAACACAGACCGGGGAGCCTTTATGCTGGGGATCGCGCTGCGCTAAAAGTGTTGCAGGGCGATCCTCTGTAACGGAAACGTTTCACTCTGCGTGCATCATTACGATAAGGGGTGCACCGTGTTTTGCTTTTCTGGGAATGGATTGCAACACACCGGGCTGAGGAGTGTCCTGTTTTTTCTTTCGATTGCTCCCAGCCCCGGCCGAGGTTTGCGTTTTATGTCGACTGTTGAACATAAAACGCACAAAAAGCAGGTGCCGACAGAAGGATCATCGAGACCCATCGAGATGAATGGTGCCAAAGGGGTTGTGGGCACCTTGTCGGTGCATAAGGATTCGAGCACCACACTTTCTTCTAGTCTTGAGGGGCTTTCTTCTCCGGGTCTGTCGATTGAGGGGTGATGTACGGTGGACGTGGCTTCGAATTCGGATACAGGATGCATTTGCGGAAGAATGTTGTGGAAGGACGATTTGGATGCGAATAATCACCAACACCTTGGGAGAGCGAGGGATCGTGAGTTGTGCAGATGGCAGCTCACCGGGACGATATTACTTACTGCGATGCGTGTCGGTTCTATTGAGAGAAAATAAAAAATAAGAAAATATTAGCGGGTGGCACCATTCGGTAATACGATGGTTAGCGAAACAAAATTTGGTTCAAGAAAAGAAATGATACAAGTGGTCAAAAACATTGAATAAGTCGCAATAATAATATTTCTGCTCATTATTTGGACCTAAACGTGTCCTTAATTTCAATATCGCGTAAAACAATGGAGCAGCAACCCTTTCGCACAAGGAAATGGCCAAGAAAGCTTTCCTTTTTCCTTCCGCGAGAAAAGAACTAGGTTGTTGAATGAAACTTTCAGACGATTCTTTTCGTTGGCTTCGTTTAGTTTTTCTTTTCTTTCCCTAACTTCCCATTGGTCTTTGTTTGTTTGTGTGGATATTCTTTTCAATTAGAACGGGAACGCAGAACGCATGATGGCTGCTTCATAATTCCCTCCGTTTTCAATGTCGACCCCCTCGGGCAGCATTCGGTGTGACCGAGCGCGCGACTCACGATGGGCAGTGAGCTGCGCGGCCCACCGGTTCCGTGTGTTCCGTAATCTGTAGCCGCACTTTCACTGATTTGGCTTCGGAAAAGCATTCGTAATGCACCGTGCATGACGCAATCCATCTATCCGGCTCAAGCTGCGGCCACGCACCATCTTCAGCTTCGACCGTTTCCCGCAGGAAGCCCGAGGCCCCGTGGCTTGTTATGTTATGCTCGGCTTCGCTCGGAGCATGGTGAATGGAAAATAAAAATACTCTCGCCCCCGTCACCAACACATGCACACGGCTGGCGGTGATGTTTGGCCGTGCATCGTGTCAAGGTACCGATTTTACATGCAATTTTCCTATCTTATCACTTCTTCTAGTCCAAACCACCCCTTGTTCCGGGGCGCTGCAGTTTCCACGGCACGTGCGAAAAACGGCCACCAACAATGGTGCGCGAACACGACGTTATTTGAAATGCATACAACACCACTCGCCAGCATCCACTCGCCAGCATCCACTCGCCCTCGGAATGCAAAACTGAACAATAAGTGTACAACAATGTGTTGGATTAGTGTTAACAAGCGGGGGGTGCGCTGTGATCTCCGGCGGATGGTCGGTGGATTCCGAGAGTGAAAGATGTGGGAAACCGACGACCGAAACACACGGAGAAAGAGGGCGAAAAAAAAAAACACACGATGTGGAGAAGAAAATCCATTATTTATTCTTCACCACCGCCGAATGCCGGGTTCCTTTTTTTGCCCTTCTGTTCGCTTTTCTTTTGCATACCAAATCATGCGCTACATGTGCCATGGGGAAGCGGGGAACCTCGCACTCTTATTGGCGAAACACTTGGGGCACGGCACAAGTTGTTGTGCAAACACTTCTCTCGCAGGTTCGTGGGGTGGCCAGAAAGCCCGAGCCCTCCGAGGGTTGTTGTAGCTGAAAGACGCTAATAATGGTCATCATAAAATGGTAACAAGAGCGACCATTAGCGCCTAGAACGGTCCAGAACGGCCAGGGCGACGGCGGCATTTTGGGGGGGATGGGCGAACCGGCACCAAATAAAACGCTCCATAAACGCTCTCGGAACCGTTGAGCTGGCTCAATTAATGGATTAAAAGGATTGATTCCTCGTTTTTCAACCCCGCACAATTAACCATCAGCTCCGACCGACTGGACCGGTTTTAGCTGGACACAGGGACTTTAGTTGATGAGGCGTGTGGTTGGTTTCGTATCACACTTGTTCAGGGGGTGAAGTTGGTGAAAATTCAATTAGCTGAATGTGTTGGGTTCTATTGCTTTCTGTATCATTCTTTTGTTTTGTTTTAGGCATGGACCCCCATGGAAAACTGAAGAAAAACCCTCTCGAAGAAAGATGCTCAGATTGATACTTGGTCTCGTAAGCGTTTAGAAACAAAGGAAGAGTCACCACAACAACGAGCTGTACGCACTGTACGATAAACGGGTAACGCATACGCTTCGCCAGGCTCCGATGGGTTGGTCATGTCATGAGAATGACAGCCCGCAAAGTCATCTTAGGCCGTTCACAGGAACAGACTAAAACTCGGGTCCGACTGTTCTGTGAAGGATTGCGTATGCTTTCTAGGACTTCTTTTATCAATAGTCCCAAAAAGAAAAGAAACGAAACATTCCTCCAACAGGCCGCCAACTTCCAACAACTTCGTCACGTGGATGCAAATTGAAAAATAATTTATGTTCCACTCCGGGGCGGCTCCAAATAAAACTTTAATCTCATCATCGTTATCGGAGTGCCGCCGTCGCGGGATTTATGTCGCGTGAACCAACCGGCGTAACGCTTTATGCTGCGGGTCACATTTTCGGTCGGTTCTTCGCCCGGTGACCAGTTGCCACGATCGCGGGGGGAACCATGTAGGCCTTGGCTTCGCCGAAAGCCGGCGACTTGTTGTCGCCGGTGACAAATTGGGTTTTGAACAGTTTCGGACATAAAATTTTGGACGCTGCCGAGCACTAATTTGAACGAAGTGATAAGTTAATTACTCTCGCCGGCTCGTTGACTCCGATCACCGATAACGATTGTTTATCGTCCTTTTTTATGCTTTTAAAGCGCCATTGAGAAACGAGGGTCCGATAGGCGTGAATTTGCTGGCCGATAGGCTTCTTCAGTTTTGCCTTTACGAACTCCGAAGACGCTCCACCTGTAACTTATCATGCAGGCGACCTCCCCGGTGAGGGTGCCATTTTCTAACATATCACCATTATTCGTTGAATAGCGCATAGTTATCCACTTGCCGGGCGCACTTGGCATAATTTGGGTTTAATATTCCATCGCTGAGGACTCGCCCATCGCGGGCTCCGGCAGCTGCGCGAAATTTTTATTTAATTGAAACCGGCGAAAAACTGGCGAATCTAGTCGAACTGTAAGCCGCTCTCTCTCGCGGAGGACGCACCGCGCAAGGACACCGGGCACGCGGGACCGCACTGGGCGCCCCGTTTCGGCGGTGTGCGTTTCAACTTCATCGCTCAACTTCGGTCCGAAGAAAAATGGCTAATTGAAATCCGTTTCCCGAGAACGAGTTTTCATGCATGAAAAGTGGCTTGCGTTGCATCGCACGTCGAGGCCGCATCCCCGCACCCGGCAAGTGGCTGATGACGAAATTATAATTAATTAAACTGGAAACTTTTTCGGGAGCCGGCTTAAAATGCCGAACACGCGTCCGTCTCTCGGGTTTGCGCCCGTAGCGTATGGAGCAGCGTAATTGAGTTGTTGAGGCGCTTTATGCGATGTCTTCTTTGCTCGCGAACTTCCGTGCTGATTGGGCCCCTTGCGGTGTTTGGGTGCGACGTTGGCCGGGCCGAAGGAAGCTGCGACCGAGGCTTCCGTTGCGAACGTTGACCAAACAATACACGCACACATCGCGATGCCGTCACCCTGGGCCTAATCAAGACATTTACCACCGGGCTCCAGCCCCACCAGCTAATCACTGCCCTCCGCCCAGCCCATAATTGGTCAATTAATTGTGCTGGCTTCCAGTCAGGTCGGCCCAGTTTGCTCGAGAGCGAAGAAAAACGGACCTCGGACCTTCCTCGGAAGGGAGGAACTAAAATGCATAAAATGGGAACTTCGACAGTAAAGTGGGGCCTCCACCGTGGGCTATTCCGACGCCGTGCGAAGACGAATTACTGGAGATGGAAAAAACCCATGTCCCGAGCCCCGTAGATCCCCCGGGGGGTGATTGCTTGATGCGTGGTTGGATCGAGGGCTTGGGATGATTTGTTCGATTTGGACTTGGAATCTCGGCCACGGCCATTCAACTGTGAGCGTGCTGGGTGCGTTACGGACCTGTCAGGGCACGATGTTGTAGCTTTCTTCGGGTTAACCGAAAGGAAAGCCCACGCTTTCCCGGGGTCAGCCGAGCTTAATTAAGCGCACCGTTTGAGCGAGTAAGTGAAATGGTTTGTCCCGTTCCCGGGGAACAATTAAAACACAAAACCGCCCATAAGTTCGCTCGCGGGATCGCCGGCACGTTCGTACGTTTAGCGGTTCGCTTCGATGGTCCACCGCTTTCCGCCGCTGTGAAGTGTTACAAACGTAGTCAAATCAACGTCAAACCCGTCCGTCCGAGATTGCGGACGACGAATGAAGGGCCCTCGCCTAGGCTTTGGTGTCCCGTTTTTTTTGGGTTAGTTTGGTTCATTCTGTTGCACGGCATGGCACTCGTGTCGAGCCGCACACGCCAAGCCGTCGTGCCGTCAATGTTTTAAAACAGTTTGGCGCGAACCACCTTTTGGGCCCGCGGTGCACTCCCCGCGCCATGTTTGCGAACGACGGCGACGACCAAAAATCATAACCTAAGTGAGAGAACGCTCGCGAACTACCGACGGGAGTTACGGGTCCTTTTTTCCTTCCACAGGATCCAGGACCATCGCGCTAGGGGCTGGCTAGGGGCGCTCTAGCGCGTGATGGACACTTGCGGAATAATTGAATCCTGAATCGTCCGGGCTCAGTAACATAAAGACACAGCGAAAATAACCAAACGCTTGCATCATTTAGTGGTGGCCTCCGGCTTTCGAGGAGCGCCGGTTTTTTTCTCACCAGCATTGTGAAAGAAAAAAAAACTGGAAGGATTATGGCCCACCCGGGTCGGTAATGCCACCGCGGATTGTCTGTACAGGTTTTTTCCGTGCCAAAGCATCGTCTCAATTACGGAGCGTGATTTGATGAAAAGGTGTCACGTTGATCACGCTTGTCAATTATCGAATCGCGTGCTCAGAAGTGACCCCCGCCGGACGGTGTAGGTCTGCAACTTTGTGTGCTTTGATCGGGTCCTTCGGGAGCCGGGAGGCCAGTGCCGGTATGTGTAACGTCGGGCAGGGCGCGCAACAGTGCCCTCGCCAGCCGTGTTCTCGAGTCGAGAAATGGGTACGAAAATTCAAACAGAAAGAAAAACTCGTCCCAACCATTGACGGATGGTAGGAATCGTGGAATTACAATGCCATAGAGTGGTCCACATTCAGGTGTGGTCGAGCGATAGCGGGACGATATCCTTGCATCCCCAGGGTTGCATCATTCGCGCGTTGCGTACATTCACAGAACTTCTGTCGGACCTAACGAGGGCATTTGGGCCGATGAGTTTCCATGTCCAACATTCCGGGCTACGGGGCGACTGGGCGGCCCGAAAAGGCTGAGCAACCCCATCGTTCAGAAACGTCCAATCGGAAGAACAAAGGTGCCCCGTAGCTTCAGCTTTTTTTTTCGGTACCTCAAGTCGGCTCCATTTTTTCCGATAAATATTCGGCATATGCTCCCCACGGTTCGATCTCGGACGGAACGACTCCAGCAGGTTGCAGGGTTGCTTGTGTGCACATCGAAGAGAGGATTTGCGGTGTAGACTCCCGGCTCCAAAGCTTCCTTGCCCGAATCGGCCACGCAAACAGGGACCAACGGACCGGACACGCCTGTTTACATGCCGTACGTGCGAGGATTAGGACGTACGCTGTCGGTCCCAAAGATTACGGCTTTATGCGGCTGTGTATGTGTCCGTGGGACGTGCAGCATGCAGCATCGGTGTCCCGCTAGCTCGGTTATTGTTGGCTTCCCAAACACTGGCCCTTGCCTTGTTTGGAATGGGTCCCCGAGGCAAAACCGCCCGGCGGAATGTCGCTCCGGCGAACGTTTCATGGGTGAAAATCAGAAACATTTTTGTGGTTCGACTTTTAATTAGCAGCACGAGCGAGCGACGAAGTCCTCGGTCCTCGGTTGATTACCCACGGGAAGCACTGTGATTTGGGACTGTCGCAGGATGCCGTTCAATTGATTCTGCTTCTCTACACAAAATGGCACTGTTCGGCTGATGGGCCGATTTGTTTTCATTTTGCCAATGGGCAGCGTCTGGGGAGCGTTGGTATCTTGTCCGTATCACCCAACTCTCCAGGATCACCACCGGTATCATATCTCAGCGCGACGGCTTAGTGGCGGCAGCATGCGATTCCACGATACATTATCGCATACAAATTGCATGTTGCAGTTGCAGCTTTCTGGCCAACTCGACGGCACCACTGCTCCCGAGACGGTCGGGAAAGCGTCCTGGTGTGCCCGTCCGCCACTCTATTTGCTCATTTATGCATCGCGCCGATAGCACACCGCGGGCCGAGGCTAGCGCGAGCCAATGAACGATGCGAGCAACACTTGGCCGGGTCGAATTATTTCCTGTGGGCGTGTGTCTGTGTCCCGTCCGCCCCGTGGCTAATGTTCTGGCGCCTTCTGGGGCGGCTGGGCGTGTGAGAACCAACAAGGGGCTATCGCACCGCTCGCCGTACGTGAAGCCGAGAAGGAAGCCGTTAAGAAGGAACGTGCTTCTCAGTCGTCAGGACCAGTCGCAGTTCGTTGCGCCCACGTACGGCACGTGGCTCTGCGTACGGGACAACAGAAAGTGAAATTACACCGATGGTGGTAATTTGCGGAGGTTCAACTTTGAAACATTCTCGGCCGGAACATTTACATTCACCGAACGCGTGTTCGTTGCAGTGAATGTCTTTGAGGTTAATTCTGTAGTTTCTATTAAACAAAGCTCAAATGTTAGCTAATTTAGCTTGTTTGCAGTAATTCTTAGGGACTGTTTCACATTCCATTTATCGCACTGACAACTTCATTGGCACTCCGAGATCGAGATCGGAGTGGTGCGGTGGCAGTAATTCTCGCGCTTTTGCGGCCCGCTAGGAACAGTTATGATTGCTCTTCACCGTAGTTTGCGCCGTGTTCTCTGCCCTCGTTTTCAGCATAATTTGGCTGATTATTTGCCTGCTTTGCACTTCCTTTACGTTCGTACCGATCGTTCCGAACGTGGCCTCAAGATGCTTCAAACAACACAACCGGCCTCGGTGTTGCTTTCGGTTTCAGTTTCTCTCAGCTCAGCCATTTGCTCCGGAACCGGAACCGGAACCGGTGCACCGGGAAACTGGAACTTCCTTTTCCCGATCAGCTTCCGGGCGCCGTTAAGCAGCGGCCGGGGCGTGGGTTTGTGTGTTTGATTTTCGGCGCCTTATGCTTTCCGTTCCGTTTTGCCCGCGAGAAGAAAAAAATCTCGAACCTCAGCCTCATTCGTCGTCGTTTCGCCTTGCCGTTCTGTTTGTTTTCACCGCCTCGGCTTTCCGAGAAGTTTTGCAAGTGGTGTACCGACTGTTGCTTTTCCCCGCGCACCAGCCAAACTTAATTATCATTCTGGGCCCAGGCCAGAGTCCCGGGCCCCGGCGCGGTCTTATGCGACGGGCGCCGTCGCGAGGCACTGCAAAGAACCGGTAAATCAATTCGCCAAAAACCAAATAACCACCAGCGATGATGAAGTAATTGGATCCCGGCGTGGGCCGGAGTATCATCTTGGCCAGGGGTCGCGTGAAGAAGAATGCGGACGAGGACGGCCTGTGTGAACATTTCCGAGACGACGCTGTTAAAGTGGCTGGCCGGAAAAATACCCCGACGAAATGCGATCGTGGGCTCGTAAGTCTTTTCTTGGGCGGTGGGAAATGAATGGCTAATGAGCTGTGGGGTGCGGCACGACCAAATTGGATGACTGGGCGTCGGTGGCGTCAAAACAATCAAAAATGTAAATTAACGCACCTACCGGTGGTTCGTTGCGTTTTCCTCGCACGCGCAGCCCAAACTTCGCAACAAGCGCCGTGCGCTGAGAAGTTCATAAATATTTTCAATGCTGCAATTCCCGGTCCCGCTGGTGGTGGCGATTTTTATCATCATCGACCGTTAGTCCAGGGCGCGGCCCGGATGTCCGGGTACCCCACCTGTTGGGCCCGCGTGACACTTGGCCGGCTTCCATTATGTTTTACGGTACGGCTTAAGGTTGAAAGTTTGATTGTGTCCAATGTTTTGATATGCTTTCACTGCGAGACAATAAAGTGGGAGCGAGAGAAAGCACGCCGGAGTTTCGGAAGTAATCGTAAGGCCTATTCTAAGGTGTGTATTGCTTTATGCTGGATTCAGTTGGCTACTGGATCACTTGCAGGTGCCCAAGTTAACAGCCTGTAAAACGGCGACGATTTGTCCAATTTAAACGATCGAATTAAAGTTGGTCGAAACATTGTTAACATTCCGTCACGGTGGACGTGAATCGGACGCAGTGAAAGTGGTTTTCCTTTGGTATCTTCATTTAGGCTTGCTTTCGGGGGAAGCCATAACTTTTTTCGCGTTGCGCTTTGCATTACACTCAACGCTGCGTAATCAATACTTGAGAACCATACTGTTTGTTCGCAACATAAAACGTCTGGAACAATGATCATGTGTTTTTGCCATAAACTGACACTAAAACGATGTACAAACATGCACAAATTGTTTTGTTACGATTCTGATGCTGGTCGGTTGCTATCAAAGAGCCTCGGTTGGCCGATTCCTGGAAAGGTTTGCGTAATTTCCCAACCAATCGAGGCAGCTGGACAACACTATCGCGAACTATCGTGAGCTGGGCAACATATTAGTAATCAACCATGCGCTACTTTAGAAACCTTTTCAAACGCTAGGCCTCACGACGGGCCAAGGCTCAGCGGTTGGAAGCCGGATAAAATAAGGCCGAACAAATTTGATTGACAGCATTTCCATCGGTGAAACACATAACGAATTCGATCGACTCCTGAAATGAGCTATGCTGAGCACCGTCGATTTCGATAAACTAATTGCCACTAACCAAACACTAATCAAATCTGGCAATGCTGAAACCTTTGAAGAATTTGCCAACAAAGCTGACGATAGGTTTCTAACAACATGAGCTCCTATTTGCTGTGCCAAACGGACTGGAAAATGTCAGTACCTTTATCGTGTGATTTATCGGACCGTCTTAAACACGCTTCTTCCGACCTATGTTGGAATGATAACATTCACTAAACTTAGATTCACTAATTCACTTCACTTGCCATTGTCAAAACGCTCTAGTGACACGGTACGTTGTATGCCGGATCTTCTTTCACTATTTTTTCCTTCAGCTGGTCTAAAAAATTACAATAATAATCGGAATTTATTGTTTTACCAGTTTGCAAGTAATCGGCTAACAAAATTCCACTCGCATCCCAAAAAAATTAATGCTAACACCTTTTTGGGCGATTTCTGGACACGAACTCGTTTCAGAGCCGAAGAACTAGGTTCGAACCACTTCTTATCCTCTTGTTTTGATTCAGGATCAGGGTGATAGTTAGCGAATGTGGCACCCCATAGAGCTTCTGAAACCCAATACTACAGTCAAAATGTTGCTTACACTACTCAATGAGATGCCTAGGGCTTCTAATAAATCTCTTTCAGTCACTCGATGATTTTGCAACACGATATTCTATATTTTTCTATGATTTCCTGTGTTGGTACTGGTTTTGGGTGTACTTGACTTGGATCGTCTTCAAAGCTTGAACGAACACGTTTGGATTCAGCAATCCATCTCTCTGTAGTAATTAAAGGCGAAGAGCCCTTATACTTTTTCAAACATTCGTTCCAAATTTTTCCTTGTTCTTAAACTTCTCAAAAATATAAATTCAAACACTGCCAGCCTGGTATTTTAGACACAAGTGAAACAGTGCGAACAATTTTTACATGCCGTAACGTAAGAGACCAATGAAAAAACTATGTTATTACTTTACTTTACATTGAAGCACATCGAACCTATCCAAATCCGCGGTGGGTTTCGCGTTTGTCTCTAAGACACTGAGTTCGCTGACAGGTGTTATCGCAAATCTTGCGTTCCCACCTTTTTTCCCTTACACCCGGTGGCCACTGGCCGTAATCAAACCCTTCGCCGAACCCGTTAGTCAGCGTCCCGGCGAAGTCACTAGCTGGCGAATCACGCTTATCTTATCGGCTACTGTTGCCTCCCTGCTGCAGTGCGTCGTCGTAAGACGCTTGTCTCCGGCATCCACCGGGCTTCGGGTGTCTTGTTTTCCGTTTCCGCGACTCTCGCCGGGACCAACATTGTCACAGGGCCCGGTGCTATTTCTCACGCGCCAGCCTGTCATCACCGACACTGGCGATCCGTTCGCGTGTATGGAGCTGGTTCTTAATTAAAAGACACTTTACGCTTGGGCTACTTTCGACCAGCTGGCCATAATTGGTTGGGCCGAGGCGCCCGAGCGCGGAAGTCCGGGCTCGTGTATGGTCCGAAGAAAGGTACAAGCAAAAAAAAACAGTGTGTATAAAGAAAGAGGGCCCATTCCCAGTCGGCCGTAGCCACGGTGTTCTGGTACGGTCGGGCGGTCCAGCAATTGGCCGCCGCGGCCGCAGCAAGTGGAGCTTCGGCCAATCGCGCTATTGGTTGTTTGTGGGCTCGGCGTTGGCCTTTTATGCCACCATTGTTACCGTTTACCGTCCGATTGAAGGTTTTTGGCCACTTTTCGTCCGGTTCGATTTTTCCTTCGTTTTTCATTTGCCGCAAGGTGCGTTAACCGGCGCCCAGGGGGCCACAAATGGCTCAATTTCCCAGCCCAGCCCAAAGTGTGTGGTGGCGGCTGCGTGTTGCGTTTCGCGCTCTGCCGCCCAGCGCGGTAGTGATTTATACTCTTGGGTTTAGGGGGGCCCCTTGTTTTATTCCTTCTTCGGTTGCTGCTGCTGTCTAATCTACCACCGAAAAGCACCGACCACGGAGAGAGGGTGGCAGAAAATTTCATTAACCCACTTATTAGCCGGCAAGATGCTGGGCGTCGGCTGGCCGACCAACAAGTGGACGCTGGCCCAATGTGGCCGGCAAGTTGACGGAGTAATCATTTTGCTCTAGCGGATCTAAAGAGTGTCATTTACTTTCCGAGCAGTCCGAGTGGGGCAAGATGGATGAAAAGTTTCCCACCATCCTGCGATAGTTTGACGGCCGCTAATGAGATGCAAATCGTGCTTTGTTCGCAAATATGGTCACTTTTTGGGGCGGGTGGTGTTGGGCGATTAACTCGTAAAAAACGCAACAACTTCACCATCATCACCTCAGACGACTGGAACGTGGGACGGCGTTTCGAAAGATTGGCCCTACCAACTGGCCCATTGCATAAAAATGCCTCAACACCGCATTAGCAGCAACGCTTTGCTACGGTTCCTTGGAATGTGTTAGTCCCCGGCTGGTTCCATGTTGCGAATGGTTTAGTTGTTTGAATTATTCAATTACTCAGCGTAGCCCCCATTGCCGTTGTCAGTTCCGTCGGTCTCGGTGACGGTATTCCACCGAAAAGCGGTTCCACTCGATACAATCGAGTAAATGGGCGCTTCTCCGAAGGCTGGCGGACCAGCAGACTCGCCATAAATCTCCGAATGCATTACCAGGGACAGGTAAGTTCCTCAACATCCGCGCAGTTCGTGGAATATGGGTCCACAGCTCGTCGGTTGGGTCGGTTTTGTTTGGTCTCGGGGATATGCAAAGTGGTTCGAAAGGAAACCCACGCACCCCCGTGGCTGGGACATTCGAGGCACGAGACAGTCGAAGGTCGATCCGAGCGCGCGGTGAGACCAACGTTTCGATTTCGACAAACGTCGAAACTTGGCCACGCGGATTGCCTTGGGCTATGCACGAGCCGTCGCCATCTGGAGACCACCGATCGACTACTGTGGCCAAAGGATCTCGGAACTAATTCATTTATAATTCGAAAACTGTTTCTTTATTCCTCTACTTTCTTTATTCTGTTTACTCTTTGCAGTACAGCAATGTCCACATTTATTCAAATACTTTTTGGGAATAGTCTTCAACACATTGGTAGCGGAGCAATATGGGATGAAGGAATTAAAAAAAGAATTGTCTCTCTCACAAATCTGTTATTTTTAACGCTTGCTATTTTTTGTCCTCAGTAGTATATCCGACCTCGAAAGAAGCACCGAAAATTCGAAGTCAAATTGACGTTGCACTTTGACCATCCATCCAAACAACCGTGTCTTGAAGGGGAAGTTTTGCTGAATGTCAAGTTCAAACGGCGTTCCGTTGACGCGCGTTTCACGCTCCGTTCGCTTGGAGGAATTGGCTGGCTCCGACGCAGCCACGGCCACGGACCGAACGAAAATATCTTAAAAGCCCACTCTTTATCAGTGGTCGACGTTTGGCCTCTGTATCTCGACAGTCTCGGGCCGATATGGCGCCAGGTATCTGAAACTTAGAAAAACAAATATTTTCCCCTATGGAGTGACGTCATAGAGTATAGAACGCGTATCGGTGTATCAACGGCCGAAACATGGAATCGGACCGTAAGCGAATTCCTTGTTGCATGCCGGCTTGTTAAACGTTGTTCGAATTGTAACCCGGCACCCGTGTTCGCTATGCTGTTCTTCGACATTGACTCGTGTTTGGCTCTTTGCCACCATTCGGTGTTCTTCGGTGGCGAGTGATCATTTAAGCATTAATCTTTGGCCATCGGGCACCGGGCAGGATGCTTGCTCTAATTAGGTGGTTAGTTTCGGCCTGAAATGGCTCAAAAATGGATGACTGAATGAACCGGATCAACGCACAGCGCTAAAGTGGATGTCTGCGTTTACAACGACGACAACAATTCCGTGGCCCAGTGGCAATCGTTGCCTGACCGCATTCGTTTGCGTTCCGCGCAGTGCAACTCTTTTCTCGATTCAATCTTCGTTTACCAAATAGCTTTGCGGACATCGTCCGCATTGAATCGCCTCCTCCTGTGGACGAATGGACTGCAGCTTACGCTCGAAGCTTCCACCGGATGTTTCCCGCTCGGTGTCGGTTTGGCCACAAAAGGAAGCATTACGACGCCGACGTCGTCCGGCAAAGAGTGCAGCCGGCGGTGCATAATGCCCAAATACGGGGCGGGTGGATTTACCCTATAAATAGATTTCGGTCAGCACGGGCGGGGCGAGACGGGCCACATTATCCGATCAACAATCGTTCCGAAGAAAGAGAGAGGGCAGAAAATGATCTTCCCGCCGGTGCGGCGGTCAAACTGCGAACAGCGTCGTCTTCAGGAAGGAAGGAGCCTTGCGGTCGTTCGCCAATGTTGGACCATCGCGGATCGTCAACCACTATCGCCCTGGTTACGAGATCGTTCCTGCGGGTCCTGGGACGTTTATCCCATCATAATCTGTCTCGGACAGCCCGAAAGAAGAATGGTGCTCCGGGGGCGGGCGCGAGCCCGGGTTAATTTGAATGGACCACTCCATTGACAAGCCAAACAAGTCCCTCGGCATTCGGTTTTCGGTGCTTTGCGGGAAGGATACCTCTGCGCTCGTTTTCCTTTTATTCGGCGCTCCTCCCGAAATCGTCCTTCACGGGCACTTTCTTTACCGCGGGATTACCGGTGCCATTGCAAAGGCGAACCATGGCATTGCAACGGATCCACCGGTGGCTTGTTGGCCGGGCCGGGATTGCGCAATACGTGAATTATGGTGTGTCGTCCCCACGGACGACCGGATTAAGGAGCTTAAAGTCCGTTGATTTTAAATTACTACAAAAAGAGCCGGTCGGTCGGTGCTACGATTGGGTTTGATTTATCTGGGCTTCTGGGGAAGGAAATAATTTTGCGCTGTTTTCTCAACTTTCATCCACTTGGGCACTTCGCTTAGCAAGAGTTTATTTGAGCAGCGATCCTTAAGCACGGATTTTATGTGGAGCGAAAGATAAGTCTCCGGGCCCGATGGCGCACGTAAGCCGTTTTTCACGTGACATTTCTCGATATTTCATTTCGAGCCCAGCCGGACAGCGGAGCGCGCCGGAGAGAGATCGATCGATTCGAATGGAAATAATGTTTCCCGCCCGCGGATCGGCGAATGCGAAATCCGTGCCCGGCGTGACCTAGTCCGGCCGGACCTGCATTCCCGGTCCCGGTCCCGGTCTCCGGTGGCGGGATCCTTTTTTGGTAGCTTGCTCCGGCGGTGCAGAAATAAAACCAAAACCTGGTCGTGCAAAAGCCTTCCCCGTGGTAGACATCAAGATGGAAAGCTCTTCGCCGGGGTCGGTTCGCTCCACATCTTCGGATTGCGGCTAAGTAGCGTCTCCGGGCGGGTGCTATGCTCTCAGGCTCAGGCGCAACCCACCAATCACCCGCGGTGAGTCACGACGGCGCCGGCGGAGTCACCGTTGCATGCTGCACCCGACCGACCGACCGACCGACCGACCGACGGGACGGTGGGAATCGTTAATCTGTAACCATAAACTTTCATCAAACCGAAACGAATACCCGGGGGTGGGTTGCGGCCACTCGGGGCGGGGATTCGAGGGGGTGGCACTCGAGTGACGTGACGCTTGGAATGCAAATAACCTGCTTGTAATGCGCACCTCGGCACAATATGGCTCCTCGGCTCGAGTCGCTAACGCTCACCTTCTAAGGAATGGCCGGTTTCCCGCTGACTCGCAGCCGGTTTTTGTGGGAGCCGCTGGCACAGGAAGTCACTTGCACTTTTGGAGCACTGCTCGTGGCACTTTCTGCACTTCTGGTTTCAATTCTATTTGTTTTCTGGACACTGGCTCTAAAATGTGGCGGTGGCCGGCACACGCCGCAACACTAATAGAGCCCTGCAGGGCACTGCTGGAAGCTTTTGGTGATTGGAAATGCAGCGCCTGTAGAAGACCGCCGGCACCCGGACTGTACGTTAATTAAATCTCACGAATCTATCGCTATCTCTAAGGATGCACCGGAGGTACGGCTGCGGTCATCAGCGCTTTTGCGTTAGTGCGATATGATTTTTCTTGCTTCCACCGAAACCGTGCACTCCATTGGATCGCCTCCAATTCTTGGCCGGCACGGTTCGCACCTTGCGCTCACGTGCGCACGGTGTGCCACGTACGCTTACGCCTTCCTTCAGTGTAATTACTTCGGCTCCCGGAAGCGCATAATTGCTCTGCGGTGGGCTGCGGTGCGCCGGCGGGCCGTGCATTACGATGGGCTCTCGCGGGTTCTTGATTTCTTTTAATCAATTCCGTAAGCCGGGATTGCTTGTGGGAAGCTCGTGTATGTGTGGCTAGCAGCCCGGGACCCGTTCTTCCCAACACTCGGTATAGATCACACCCGCCCGGGACCAGAAGCACCGTTCATCAGTGGGGGCAAGAAAAATCAAAACCAACGAAGAAAGTGGATCCACAGTTTCGATTCCAGGCGGGCCACTGCGGAAGCCATAATTTCCTATCGCCCAGTCCAGAAGCCAACAACTGCTGAAAGGAATGCTGTGCGTTAAATCAATTATTGATCGGGCAGGAACTGCACTAGCAATAGCAATGGCCGTCCACCCGATAGTAGCATTACGCTTCTGGCAGTAGACTTTGCAGTGTCAAGTGCGCGCCAATTAATCTCTTTACATCGCCTTAGCTTCGCCGAGCGAGTAATTTATCGCATCGGAACTCATAGGATCCACTTCGCTGGATTCCGTCGCAAGCCGGATTGGACAGCGCACTGTGCGCACCATCAACCAGCTGGTGAAGTCATTGGCTGGAAGCCGAACCACCTTCTGGATAATCATGCTGAATATGCTGTGGAGTTGATCGCGCCACCCGCCCAGACCGGGCTAAAAAGATTAACCTTAACCCTATGCAATCGAAACAGGTTATCCTCGACCCCCTCCCCCGTTAATGGGCTGCTCCACTTTCGGGACCCCCCGCGCGTCACATGATCGCCAAAAACCCGCTTTATTCAAATTCACTCGCGAATGCCTGCACGATTCGTCATCGCGCCAGCTGAAGTCATCACTACGGGCGGGATAGCCCGACAGAGTGCGAACTCGAGCAAAAAACACTCGCGCGCATTGTTGTGCACAACACACTTTGCTGCCTTCGGTGGCGTACCTCACGATAAAAATACGGCGCACAAAAACAAACGCACAATCACGCACGAAACACTAACTAACTGTGCAACGCAACCGGTGGCGGTCGCACCGCGCGTTCGCGGAAGGCGACCGGATGATTAATGCGTCGCGCGCACCAAGTTCGCGCTGCGCTCGCGGCTTACGTGGCTTGCGTGGTGCGCAACCCGCTTCGAACTGACTGTCGCGGGCTGCAGCTGGCACGCTGCCAACCCCTTCCCAGAGAGCGCGGGAGCCCGAGAGAGAGGGAGAGAGAGAGAGAAAGAAGGGGAGGCCAAATCGGGAGAATGGACGCACCTAGCGGTACATACCGGTGTGGTGGCCACCGGGAGGCGCGAAAGCACCCTCGGAAAGCTGAGGATGGACGCAAGAAAGAGCGCACGGTGCACGGCCAGAATGGGAGTTTAAAGCATCGGCGCAGCATCAAGTTGGAGCAAGTGGACACCACCCGGTAGCTGGCCCGTCTCGTGGTGGTGTTGGTGCGATCGCCCGAAGCACCCCGTTTGACGTCAGCATAGCTTAAAGCGCCCGGATTGGGTGGTGCCGCAAGTTCGATTGATTTTTGTACAAACGAAGCAAACGCGGTTTAAAAACGAGTTCTATGGTTTATTCCAACCTGCCTGTGCCTGCGGCCTATTTCTGTTCCAATTGAAGTTTTGGAATATTTTTTTCACGACTGTAGATATGTTCAGTTCACGTTTATCTATTAGCTTTAGAGCTAGTTTCGTACGCCAAACATTTATACGAGCACCTTGAGTTCAACCTTCAGTTTTATTTACGTGGACATGCTGATAAGTAATGCACACATGCTTCAGTAAGGTTCAGAAGCGCGCTGGGTGACATGTGGAAGTACTATTTCTGCTCACCTGCGCAGTTCGATAACGTTGTTCCATAAGTTTGTGTTGAGTAGGGGAAGTATGGCGTCATGTGCTCAATGCGAATTAAACAACACGAACTGCTGAGAAAGAGAATTCTGGTGAGATTCATAGTCGTTTACAAACCGTTTATTGTGACGATCCCGTTGATAGGATTAGTGTGAATCGATGGGGAATAAATTATCCTGATTGCTCACCTGGAAAAGCCTTAACTTAAAAGCTTATCTCAAACCAAATTGTAATATCCAAAGCACGTGTTGGCTTCATTGTTGAACAACAATCTTCCAATACGACAACGTTCGTTCACACGCTTCGCGTGCGACTGAAGAGGCTCTGTGAATCCTGTAGTTTGAACCAATTCCACACCCAATTTTTGTTCCATCCACTGGAGACCTTAAAGGTCATAATTACGGCTCGGGCAATGAGGTGATGGCAGCCATCGCGTCCTGCGTTTGAGAAAAGTTGGAAGCATTTTTCTATGACCATTTGACGAACGAACAATTCACGATGTTTCGGTTTGTTTTGCTATCCTTCAAGCTTACGATCCATTCAAATCGACCACAGTGCATTAGCGAAAAATCAGGTGATACTAATTTATGTAAGACATAATCGACTCTAGAAATGTCAATATATAGCAAAATAATGAAATGGAATCTGAAAAAAGGATAAACTTAGAAAAAGCTTCGTATTGCACAATTATCTGCGAACTAACGTCTTCTGCAACCGATTAATCGGGACAGCGTAGATCGATGATCCGGTTTGGTCATCAAAATGTTGCTCTTGGGAACGTTAATTAAAATTCATTATCTAGTCCTAGTACCAATTATTTTAATAACACTATTGTAATTTATTCAGATGTTCAATGTTTTCCACAAAACTTCGATCCATATGCACCGAATGATACGAATTTGCTATCGGTTGTGCTGAAACCTACGCACAATGTTTCGTACAGGGACGGTAAGGTTGTTGGATCATTGATGTAGACTTAACAGAAAAAAAGCTTAAAAACTACCACAATGAAACCAACGGAAAACCTTGGGAGACACCGGATAACCCGAACACTGATACTCTATACTTGGTGTACTCTAAACAAGAAATAAGCAACCCACCGTCCCCGTGGAGCGTTACTTTCAAAAGTAATTTGGCAGAAGGATTCGTTCCCAGAAGTAGATGAAAGCATAACAATGTTGCTCGAAGGGCATCGGTTGGTCGGTCGCCTGGTCACTTGGAAACCCGGTGCCGCGGTGGGCGGCCCGAGCTTTGACTTTCGGCCCCCGCTTTTTGATTAAACTTTCTCGAAGCACTCTCGAATCCTGTGTTCGCGCTTTGTATTTAGAAACGAAAAAAGTGACCAAATTGTAAAGAGTTTATGATTTGGCACCTTCCGTGGTCATCCCGGGCGCTGGTGGCAGTGGCGACAATGAGGCAACTTTTTATGCGCTCGCTTCGTTCGCTGGTGATGATTGTGAAACTTTGCTCCCTGCACTCCTTGGCACTGCGACCTCGAACTCATTCCGCATTGATAGAGTCCTGTGAGTGATGGTGGTGCCTTTGGTATAGTTTCCGTTACTTGCCTGCTGCCTGCTATCCAATCAACTTTTCGTTATATATTGGCCAGTCGATGTTCTGGATACGGTGTGTCGGATCACCCGTGGACCCCATCACCTGCGGACACTGGTACCGGATGGTTGCCTCGGGTCTTCCCGACAGTAGCTTCGCGACCCAAACGCGCTCCTTGCCCATAGTGTCCAGCCAGCCAGCTCCTCCGGCGGCCTGAGATTCGGTTGCTGTTTGGACCGGTCCATGAAAGCCGAGATTCTGGGAAATGTTTTGAAGAAAATCCATGCCGACAGCGTGGAGGCTCATTTTTCTCGGACCCCCCGGCTCCGAAGGAAAGTGAAACTTTTCGTACGCCTTGGCAGTAAGTACCGTCCACTGTTGTGGCCCGTCTGTGGGGTGTTGTTTGTGGTCGTTGAATTTTCGTAAGAAGATTAATTCCTTTTGATCGCACACAACGGAAGTGCATACTTTCGGCGAGCAGATGCCATCCGACGGGCGGGTGGCGACGGTCGGATTGGAATCTGAGCCAATTAGAGCGAAGTTTTCTTGAACTTGCCATTGTTTAAAGGATCGTTTTGTCGTGTCGCTTAATTGTAACAATGGGCCGCTGAGCTCCTTTCGAACGTAACTTAAGGGCGCCACCGCTTTCCACCGGACAACCCATGGGTATTAGTAACGAGCCCAGCCGAAATGGGGGCCATAATCGCAATTAGTTTATGCTTCGGTTGGGTTTTCAAATGTCCAGTGCTCGCCAGGGTGAGCGAAAAAGCCTCGGTTATGTGCTTCATTGGAAAAAAATGTAATTACTTCCACGCAAACTACCTGCTCCGTATTATGCCCGTCCAATCGGGGAAACATCCCGGGGACAGGATACCTTGCGAATCGTTGAATTCAATCAAACGCGTACCATATTGGCCCTGCGGATCCGCCTTAGCTCATTCCACGGGGGAATCGCTTGTTATCGAACGGCTGTGATTGAAAAAGTTGGCAGGTGGTTACAACATGTCCCGATCGCCCCGGCTAACATTGAAATAATTGGAAAATTATTTAGAAAATGTCCGGCTGCAGTGTAGTTTTCCAGCTGCGGCGGTGGTGGCGCGGGAAAATTGCAATCCGGGAATTTCCCAACGGAACCTGTGCGTCCTTGTGTCAACTGGTGGCCAGTTTGACTGGCAGATCGACCGTCCAGGACCCGGGGCTGTAGCTCGGGGCGCGCTGACGAATAGCTGCAGTTCAATGCTGGGTGAGGACTGAAATGGTCCGTCCGACGGGGCCGAGTCGATCCGGAACGGAATTAGTTTTGTACCCTGTACATTGCCAGCCAGCCAATCCGGTCGGTCCGCGCCGGTTCACTTCCGCCGTCACGGGCTGCGGAATTCCTGCGAGAATTTTTGCGGAAAGCTACAATGTGTTGCCTAATAAAACCTTCACTCGGTTCGGTCCGGCTCGCCCTAATCTCTCCAGTCCAGGAGCAACTTTCCAACAGTGGGACCGGAGAAAATAAAACCGGTTCCGATGGGTCCGGAACCTTCCGGAAGCGAAACCGGATGGGGGCGAGTGTTTCCAAGCGTTCCTGCGATTGGGATCAGCCGATTGCAAAGTCCCGGCCCGTCTCATAGAGAAGTATCTAATTGGCCCCAAACGGGCAGGATGAGATGGCTTAGATGCACTAGTTTTAAAGTTTTCGTCTGTGATAATTGGATGCCTTTTTTGTAATAAGTTCGTTCGATAACGGGTTCCAGATTTGTTGGTGTCCAAGCGCAGGTGATACTGAAAAGGGGTTTGGATTAGGATTAATGTTTTTCAGCAACTCAACTCAGTTGAAATGGACTCTAATCGTCGATCATCGATGACGTACACTAATCGAGTTCGAAACAGTCATGTTCGTGCGCTTAGCGCTGTCAAAAGCCTTAACATCTTTAGGGTTCTAGTGAATTCAATCAGCACTGTCAATTGGTGCGCCACGGAAATCGGTTGGCGAAGTTCATTTTGCGCGATTAAAATTGACAGCCATTTTGCAGCGACCACCACCTGGCTGCTTTGCACAGCAAGTGGACTGTGCCGTCGTGTACGGTGAAATTATAATCCTTGCAACACGACACGAAAAAGGTACCATCCAGCAGCACCGAAACTGCCGGATCCGGATTGCGTCGAGACGAGACCACTCGACGCACGTCGACCAATCCCTTGCGGAGTTTCGCGCGGACGCGAACTCAAACCCACCCGGGTTGGGCAGGTGCGATGAAAACGTATCAATTATGTATCATCTCGAACGGGTGGCAAACGGGAAAGTTTCTCTCAGCGAGGGAGCAGCGCGACTGTGGGCCTATGCAGCTACCAAGAGTCCCTGGCTCCTTGTTGTCCCGGTCCCGGAGCGGCACCGACAGCAATCGCCAGCTCGCCAGCTGAGCTCCGGGATTGTCGGTTACATCGGCACCGGTGCCAAACGGCATTCGGAGAACGCTCCGCTCCGACAGTCCGGGCGAGGTACAACAATTAAACAAGATGTCTACCGGTGCCGCGCGGTGCAAGCAAAATGACATGTGTCGAGCGGGCTGAAGCTGAACTTCATCCAATTATGTACTTAGAATCCATGTTTTCTTCGTCGGTGCCTCGGTCCACATCTATGCGGCGGGACCGGTATGTGCCGCTTTTACCGGGCCCGGGGAATGTTGTCTTACGCTTCTGTGACGCCACCCGGGACTCCGCCGGGTGCCCACCGGCTACAGACGGGATTCGGAACGGTTTCAAAGCCGCATCTTCCACCACAAAACCGCCATCAAAAGCTGTCATAAACAAGTGTTTCAGTTAGCGTTCGCCCAGTGTGCCCATTTTGCCGGGGCCCACTTTAGGGGTTGAAGAAAAATTTGACTCTTCAAGTTAGTTGATTGTTTTCATCGCCCGTTGGCTGGCCCAACCTGCTCAGGGGCTGCCTGTCTGGTTGGTACAATGTAACCGTTTTTTTGTGTTTCTGTCCCAACAACAAGCTCGTTTTGGTTCTTCGTATTAGCTTGGGCAATTATTTGTGGCTACAGGACTCGTTTGTCTGGGTCAAATTGTTGCCAAATTGTTGCGTTCGGTGTCTGGGCTTGTCGTGCAGACGGTACCGCTCTCGGATGCCGCCTCATGTTGTCAACGACTCGAGGTTAATGAGGGGACCGCGCAGGTGGGATCATTTCGCTTAGGTTTTGAACACTCTGTGGCTGAACCGTTCCTAGAAGCTGATGGGTGGGTGAAAATGAACTTAGCTACTGGCAGTTCTCATTCATTTGAAACTAACACTGGCCACGAGCAGTGTCAGGTTTCTCGGTAACTGCTTGAAACGTGCCTGGCTCGATCGCAAAGCTCAATAACAGATTTTTGGTAAAACCCAGCTCAGTTTACGAGTCAAGATATTTTCGCTGCGAGTGATGCTGCTTTTGCTCCGGCTGATGTGTCGCTGCTGATGGCAAGAAAATTAATTTACATCTCACCCATACCACCCGTTCAAAGGTTTCACCGTAGGACATCAAATACAGTTTGCGCTTGGCCCACATGGCTTTCATCCGCTCGACTCCGGCGCAGATCTGCTGCCGGTTGCTGGTCGCGAAATGTTGGCCCGTCTTTCGCTGATAGCTGCTGCTTATAATAATTGCAAGAAATTGATGCTTTGAAAGTTACTTTCTTTCTTAGAAGTCGCTTCTCGAAGGTTTAAGGCCTAAATGAAATTGCAGAATGTTGAAAAGGAACGAAAAAGATCACAGACTTGATTAATGCAGCATACTTTTGCCTGAACGATTACCCGTAGAACTAAATTGTTTTTTTCCATTTTTTTCACTCGGTAACACTAAACGAATGATCGGAATGTTTGGACCGAACGAGGTTCTTTGAAGATTTGAGAGCCAAACCCTTCACTCTGTCGCTAGGGGTATCCATCGTTTGAAAAACACTAAAAATAATTGAAGATTAGCAACGAGAATTGTTTTAATTTGTGCTTTTAATGTTCGTTTTTTACCAAAAACGTTTAAACATCGGCATTTTCTTTTCAAATGTTTCTCGCTCGGGCCTTGGCTTTTAACGCCTGAAGCTATGCTACTCACACAGCACTCACAGCACTCAACAAGTTTGAGTGTTCAAACTGCTCGAAACTGCTCGATTAAGGTTCAATCGCGCGGCCTTCGGCTTTCCGGACCGTGTCAATTCAACGACGGACAAAATAATGCCTCGCATTAAGTTCCAGGCCCTGCTCATAATAAAAGCAAAGCGTGAAATTTGACAAACATGTCAATCAGCCCGGAAACCGCCGGGCCGATGCTGGCGAAGGGCGTAAAAGGGCGAACGAACCGACGACGCAATTTCCTGCTTCGTAGTTCAAGGGTTCACACGGGATCGCGCCGGCCTCGGAACGCTGCCATCGAAATGTCGTTCAAGGTCTTCTCCCAAGCATAACGACGGCTGTTTTATGTGTTTTATCGGTTCAATATTTTCTCTTCGCCATCGGTCGGTTCGTTTGGGTCGCAGCCATCCAGGCGGCAGCAGGTTCCACAGAAGCCGGGCAAGAAAAATAAGGATTATTACAGCTTGCTTCGGTGGCCGAAAGGCTGACGCGTTGCCTTTTAAGTGCCTGATAATGCACCAGACTCGTAAATTAAATGGATGAAAGGCGTAATGGCGCACCGAGGCACTAATTGAAACACACTCCCTGGGTCTGTATTAGGACGGATAACTGGAAAACGAAAAAAGAAACAGTAAATTTTACGCTCTCTTGTTTGTGCGGAAATTCATTATTCGAATGCGAAAAATCGCTGCAAATTTTCCGATAGCGCAGTTAGTCTTCTGCTTTTTTTCGGTGAGCCCTAAACTCGACTCGGTTCGTCAGCGTCCCTGATTCTGGGTTTCGATGCGGCAATCAATCTTCGGGCGGTGGCGCACAAAAACGGTGGGACGCGCGAAACGCGAGATGGCCGCACGGTGAATGTTCGGAGGCGGGATCCGACGGAGTGTCAAAAATTAATCTTCCATCGCGACAAAACAATGTGAGCGGTCTCCCCGGCCCCCTGGCCGGTCGGGTTCGGGGAACGGGGGGAAATACCCGCCACCGCGGGCTGCCATGACCCATTTCGGGTGGATGATGAAAATTGATCTAACGGCCGGGCCGGGTCTATCCCGACTCCCTAATCCGCTACCGCTGACTTGACCGCCCCGACCCCGGGGGCGGTGGCCGACGTGGATGATGGATTGCGATGATGTTGTTATTGGCCAACCCCTTGTTTTTGGGGGTTGTAATTAAGAAAAGTGTGTCCATTGTGACATTCTTCATTTTGCGAGATTGAAAAAGGATTCGCCACCCGGCTCCGAAGGAGGAAAATTTCAGGCCACCCCAGCAAGGAGTTTCTAGCGAAGCTGAGATACTGAGTTTAAGCAATTCAGTAGCACGATTGCGCCAAGTTAGCCTAGATGTTGCAATAGTTCCACAATTTTTCTGGAACTCAGATGCTCCACACCATCAAGGGATTAGAGTTTTGTATTATTGTTCGATTACTTTGTCAACGTTTGTCGGCTGTTCCTGAGACTCGGTAATGAAAACCCAAGCCCTGTCGGCGCAGATAGCTGTATTTTATTGCTTGTGCTGCCGTCGATAACGATGTAACGGCTGCCGGCTGCATGATTCGTGGCCATGGCCCGGGCTTTGTGTGTCCTCGTCCTTGGACGAGGCCAAACAAGAAATTAAATTATGAACCATTTAAAGCATGGATGCGCAATCATCATTACAATTACTGGCCCCCGCTAGGGGCGCCAGGGACACGCCGGGTGTCTGTTACGAAAAGCATAAAATGTCCCGCTTCAAATAATTTCTCTCCACTCCACTCTGTTCGGGGCCGGCTTCATTTCATCGATAGCGCGTTCCGGTGACCGCGGCCGCCCCAATGCGCCATTTCGATTGTTCTGTCACGGTACGGGCAGGATGGGCCGAGGAAAAATGGCGCCCACAACGGGGGATCGCTGGCACCGGGAAAGAAACGAACGCCAGCGCAGTTCGCGCGAATCGGGAAAACAATGTGCGCTGTGCAATAATTGTATTCATAATTTTAACGACAGGAAAATAATCGTAAAACCCTCGTCATTCTTCGCCAACGCCGGGGCCGAGGCCGGGGCGGGACATTATCGAAATGGCGATCCAAGATGGTGTGCGGTGGCTGGGACAGCGCTAAAGGAGGATTTGATTTGAGAAACAACTATTGATGCAGAACCGTACCGAATGGGCTGGTGCCGAGTCACGAAGCCACCCGTATTAACCTTCGGCGCCTGTGCCTCTGACGACGACAACGATGATGATGATGATGATGATGGTGGTGATAATTATGAGCGCGCTGAGCTCCGTAGGCCGTACCGACGAGATATTGGCAAATTGGCGGCTGGCAGCCTGTTAAAATCTGTCGCTCGGCTTTGCAAAACACACTCCCCAATTATGGTGGCCGCCGGCGACGCGAAACTTTTTGGCATCGTGGGGGGGCGGGAGGATGGGGCCGGCAGGATGCGGGACAGAGCCATCGTTCCCGGACGACGGCGACGAAAGTGTGCTGTTGTTGTTGGAGTTTGGCCACGATCGTGGCGCAAATAAATTTTCATTTCTTGTAATGTTTACGAGCCACAATAAACTAATTTCCAATCTAGATTACCACCGTCGGTGGCTGCGCGCGCGAGGCTTCCAAGGACCGCATATCCTTATGTGGCGCTCCGGTTTAGCCTGCTGCCTGCCAAAAGGGTGTAAGGAGCGTCAAGAGCGGTCGCTTCTTAGGTTTCGCAACGCTGACTCCTAACGTTCGATGTACCCCGGGGGCTCGGTTCATCGGTGTCGGTTTACATCCTTGCACAGACGCAAGCGCCCTCGTCGAAGGAATGCCATCAAAGGACACAAACTCCAATAAAGTGTTTGATTTCAGCCCCCTGGAGAACACGAGGCATCGGATGATGGGTTGGGTTGTGTGGTGAAACACGATGCCCGTCCCGTAGCCACCGTGACGTCAGCCAGCAGTCAGAGAGTAATTGCGAATGATCCACGTGAACCACAAACAAATATCATATCAATCAACGCACGACTTGATCGACGGTCGTCCTCCGAGGATCGGTCCTATGGTGGGCGAGCTGACAAGGGGTTGGTAAGTATTTTTGGCTGGACTAGGAATTTCCCGAGGACAAGGACCTCGGGAGGGACCAAACAGTGCACGAATCCGAGTTGAGGTCGTTGAGTGGTACTTGATATCGATATTTTTTATTTACCTTCGGAACCGACGGAACTAACGTAACGGGATGTGAAATTTCTGCCAGCCAGCCGGCTCGCTCGGGTGGTGGAAAACACATTAACTAATAAGACCCCCAGGCAAACCGCAAACGAGAATCAATAATGTAGGACCGAAACAAGACCAGCGGGCCGCAGATAGTGGCATCGGTTGCTTCAAAGTGTTTCTTGATTTCGCCTCTAATGGGTGGCGCGAGAGCGAGCGAGGAAAAAGTGTTTTCTTTGCGCTTTTCCTCAGAAACTTTCTGCCCCATTGAAGCTGGCCGGAGCCCGAAGTGAGCTCGGGCTTGGTTTCGGTTGAAGTTTGAAGTGTTCGCCGTGTTTTTTTCTCGTTCTTTCACCCAACCCTAGTTCTGGTCAAAGTTTTGCGCTGCCAGGTAAATGATTTATTTCAATTTTCTTCAGAAACCATTTCCCAACCTGAGCGATGTGGATGGAAAAGGAAAAGAAGGAAAACGGGAGGAAAAACGGGCCACAAACCGCTGAGTGACGTCTAGTATAGCGTCGTCGACGAAAGGAAATTTACGAAATTGGTTCCACTTTGCTGGAGGCGGGCTGGAACACCCCGGACACTATATCCCGGGGCCCGAAACGGCCAACACAACTGCCGCTGGTGAAGTAGAAGAAAAACCCTTGGCCGGACCCGGCTTGGCGTTCGGTGCGTTTTTTCCCCCCCGATCGCAATCAACTCCGGTCGGTTGTTGCTGTAATGCTTTCGTGTGGTATGTCCCACGAGGGATGACACTTCAATTAGGCATTAGGGGTTGCATTGATTTAAGTTTTCGAGCGCCCTGGGAAATTATACAACCGATTTGTTTCATCGGCGCCGGTCGGTCGTCTTCATCGCCCTAATGGGGCGTTATGGGTAGCATTAGCAGGAGCGATTCATGCAGTAAGTGACAATCATAACCGCAAGCCATCGGCATCCTCTGAGGCGGTGAGTAGCACGATCGGAAAGAACCGTGTAGAACTGCGGAATTTAATCATTTCCAGCCACAGCCTGAGTGCGATCCTTCGACACGGGCTGCTTGAAGGAATATTGGGCAAAGACGAAGGCTGAAGACTGCGAGGAAAGAAAACAAAAATGTCAAAATCAAATCATCATAAAGCATGATCTCATCCCGTTCTGCAACGCCTCTGCTGCATCGGCACATAAATTGCGAAACTAGCGACCGCGCTGGCTGGTGGTGGTAGAGGGCAGCGGGAACACAAACTCAACTCCCTCCTACTGGCCTAACGGAAGGAAACGCTGCGACGGGACGGAGTGGCATAAAAATTTCATTTGATTAAAACAACGGGCAGGCGATACCGGGCACGGAATGTTCCCGTCCCGTCCGCACCGGATGACATCCTACGGCGGGGCGCCGAAGATGCGCGCGCGAGGACATCCGCTGGACGAACGGAACTCTGGATCCGGCTAGCGGGACCATTTCTTGGAAGCCGAAATCCTCGCGGGGAAGAGCAAAACAAAAAACAACGAAAGCCCCACCCGGGCAGTCGACAGCACTATGGGAAAAAGGCGGACATTCCGCAGTTTTCAAGATTAAGGAATTCAGTTACATTTCCTTAAAACAGACAAGTTAACTATGGTCAAACCGAATTTGCAACCTTCTGCGTTGCGCAGATTCTGAGAATTGATCTGTTAAAGGCAAAGGAGTGTTAAAAATGCTTTTTGAAGCCAACTTTTATTGACTACTTCATAGCAATCGTTTGCACGGCTTTCAAACGATAATGTACCTTCATCTATCACTAGAAAGGTAATAGATCCTTCTTTGATAAAGAAAATGAAATATTCACATTTCTTATACATTTGCGTCCATTTTATTCTCTCTATTGGAATAATATAGGTCAATAGGTCAGATAATAACATTAGTATACCATTGTTCTTTTGTGCAATTTAGGGTGTGTAAAATGAACGTGAATGAACTGATTTCATCAACGTGAACGTACTTCTGAGATTCAATATATCGAAAACGTTCGTCCGGGCCCGAGTAGAGCACCAATGTCCCTGGAGCAGTTTTGTAAGCGTCAAAAGCGACGGAAATTAATGAAATGGAAAATTTATTTATAAGAAGTGATTGGTTTTGGCAAGGAAAATAGTGTGAAAAGAAGGCAATTATAGACGTCATTTGTTAAGACGCTCAAGACGATTACTTGTTAGGAAGTAGACCATATTGATATGAGTTTGAACGAAGAAATCAACTAATTAATATTCCTTTGTAGTTTTACACGCTTAAATAATAAGGTTTTTGTCCGAATTTCGATATTCGACAATCCATTAAAAAGTCATAAAGGTGGTTGATATCCTAGCAGTTGCGCTGCCGATTGCATAACTTCGGGCGTTCAATTACTTTAAAATATCGAAAAATTGCCAATTTAGTACTCCTGAACGCGTGTATTAGAAATAAAGTTGATCGACAACCACGGGCAAACGCAAAATAGTTTTTTAAAAATCGTAGATTCTTCCTGAAACCACTGAATGTCCGCCAGCCGCATACTAATTTTCCATAGTGGACCGGGACAAAGTTGTGTAGGGGTTTTCCGTCTTTTTTTGTTCCATCAAACTCGTCCCCAGAAGCCGCTCGGCACAGGATTCGGCTTTATGTTTGGTCCTTTCTTTCGGCAGACGCTCGGGCGATGTTTGTTTGTGTAAAAGTGGCCATAAAATGTGTGTTTCGCAAGTGGCAAGAGGTGTCCCCCGTTTGCTGCTACCACTCGGGTGGCGTGAAGCATAATCGACGTTTGTGTAGGTACTTGTTGTGTTTGTGATAATGCACAATTTCCCCTTTTTTCCATTCAAAGGGCCACATCATTTGTGTCACATGATTCTATTTTGCTCCTTTTCGATAGTGGTAAAGCGAAAGGCAGCGAGCATAAACTTCTAATGTTGCTGCAATGTTGCCCATGAAAGCGAGTTTTATATTGCACAAAAAAGTGATCGATTCCAGTAGAGATAAACCTTCGAGGTACTAGCTAGTACCCTAATTTTATGCTCGTCCCAGCGGTCGTTTAAAGCTGGCACCGAGAGGCGTCATGCGATTTGCCAGCGAGTGACGAAAACGGGAAGCATCGGGTGGGGCCAAGCGATGGACGATGCGCAAATTGGACGGATAAATGTATTATCATACACTGTCCGCGTGAATATGTGTCGCTCCCTAATTCGGTGGTTTGCTGGGCGGCCCTCGGCCGTTCCTTCCATGTCCGACGGTCCGATGTGCGTTTCGGTTGATCGATTTTCCTACGCGAAGGATATTGTATTAAAATTTGATATCGATCTTATTGTGGTGGTGAAATTCGATTGTCTTCTTTTCGGGCGGGCGCAAAAGGACCAAGTCGGTAGCAACTTGGCTTCCCCCAAGGAGTTTCCTCAATTCAATTCGAGCGACCGGGGCGTCTCGGGGTTTGGAAATTTGATTCCACCATCGGTCACGCTGGGCCTTGGGATATGGATCTCCGTGAAAATGCCGAAAATTGCTTTTATGACCATGGAATCGCATTATGCTCGTGGAAATTTTGTTTACGATCTTTTTGGGACAGATTTTCAGCAAACAAGCTGGAGACGAATAACCGTGGCCCAACCCAACGTGCCGAACATTAGATTCATTTGCAGAATGCAGCCCCTTACTTTATGGCGGAGTATTACAGTTGCTAAATTATTTTGATGAGAACGGAACGCTTCTTCAAACGTCCCGATCACGCAGTGATACTTTGTAGACAATACTCATGTTTTCCATGAGTATAACATTCCACAGCAGTGGGTTAGTTAGCATGTGATGTGAAAAATCAGCCAACACTGGTACATCATTATTCTGTTTCTTAGAAAACCTTCGCAGTGCTGCAACGTGCCAATTGCTTCAATTACAACACGAGGGCCAAACTGAAGCATTCGCTATGACGACCTGTAACGGTAGAGGGTACGGGCTTTTTTTTCTACTCGTTATTAAATCAAGCCATGATATGTGCCTTTTGTTCTGTCTCAATTAGTAGCAGGACCCGAGCTCGTAACTAATTATCACCGGGAGAGTGGTGTGTTTCATCTGCGTCTGGAACAAAACAGAAGTGTCCGCACAAAAGAAGGTACTCTCATTCAGTGCAAAGAACTTAATTTATGCGCACGGCCATGGCCGGCACGCATGCTCCAGTACCATTATTGTAATGATACACATAACGGCACCGGAACGCAGTCTGCCACATGAAAGTGTAGAAAGCGGTCGTTTGAAAATTGGCTTTTTACTAAGCAGTCCCCAAGAGTGAGTTGAACGAAGGAAAGGAAAAAAATCATTCCACAGAGTGAACTAAAGGACCCCCAGCTTGCAGCTCGAGAGCACTCGTTTCAATGGAAGAGATGTTAATTACGTGTTTTCGCTCGTTGCGACTGGTGTTGAAATTAAGGAAAAGGAACTCATGTTCTGTTCGCTTCATACACATCCTTTACAGGATTTCTCTTTCGATTTCGAATAAAACACATTTTCTTCGTTTGATCTTACCCAGTTCCCGGTAGGAAAATTCTGGAGCTCGCAACAAATGCTGATCTTTGAAATTAAACAAAAATAGAACAACACCCTCAAGAACAAACACGGAAACTTAAAGTCATCAATCAGAGGCGAGCGGTTTTTGGCCTGCAAACGATGAACACCCGGGATGACCGCTGGGAGGGAATTTCCACAACATTTCGGACGGCCTGGAGCACTAGAGTGCCGACTGTCTACCTACGCCTCCCATTGTCTTGGGAGCTCAAAGTTTTTGGGTGAACAAAAAAAAAATGGCGATGCGATATCCACCGAAAAACATTAAAATACCTTCCCGGGGCACGCAATCCCGGGAAAGCGCAAAAGAAAAACACTTCATACGTCGGGCAAATTACCGAGAAAAGTACGCTTCCCCGGCCAAACTCGACGCACATCATCAATCAATGTCGTTGGAAATTCGGTTCCGTCCCGGTGCCGGCGCAGCAAAAAAAAGCCCGGTGTGACCTGTTGGACGTGAGTGATGGTCTCTGCCAGCCCCCGGGTACTGTCGCCTTCGGGGAATGAGTTTTCGTATCAAGTTTGCGCCATACGTACGTCTTTATTGGAGCCCCAAATCCGATCGGTCAAGCCGACGGACTGGGCGGAAGGACAGCTCTGGCGCTTCTTTGCGTTGACGAACACAACACAAGTATGACCCTCAGTATGATGGTTACAATGCAAATACATCCGATCATGATCGGATCGGAAAATAATTATCGCTCACGGTACTCAACGTTTTTAGTCCCCCAGTTCTTTGATGTTGTGGTTATTGGAAACATTTTGTGCATGGAGCTTCGTTCATCTTTTTTACTGTTGGTTTATACTTGATTTATTATTTGTTGATCCGTTTTGATTTATTGGTTTATTTGCTTCATATTTTATGACAGTTCCCTAAGATTGGCTTCCCTAAGATATCGTATTTTGCAATTTGATTGGTGATTGTTGATTTATTTCCTTCGGTAGAGTTTGCTGTTGTCTTTGTCACCAGGTCCTTGACTTCAACCCTTGTAGTGTCCTGTTCTTCTCAAGCTGGCACCAATGACGAACCTGAAGTGAAGCGATCCTAACTAGCATTCGCTGCTCTTAAGTTTTCATCTTTCAAAATGGTTTTATCCCTGTGCTGTGCTGCAAAATCTGCGCCTTTCCGGTAGGCGTGTGCGTTTAAATTTCGAAGGGGATTAGCCAGGGCCACTGAGGAGTACCATCTAATTATCCTTATCCAAAGTAATTTGGCCAACTTCACGTTCCGGGCTTCGCGAGCAGCGAAATGGGAAAATGGGGAAGGAATTTTCACCCAAACCGCAAACCGCGTCTCGGTTTGATGATGTGCGGCATTGTTTCAACTCTTAATTTCTCGGCCCACAGCGTTATGCGGTGCGTTGCGGTTATGTTTCGGGGCGGCCGTGCGTCCGGGCGTCATGTCTCGGGGTCTCGGGTTTTTATCTTACACTCCCTTCGTGCTGTGCCACCTTTACGACGAGCACGCACTGGTTATGTGTAAGAAATAAAACCCCGTCCATAAGGACGGCGCCGGCGGCTTCCTGTCAGCCACGAGGTGACATGACAACCGTACCAACCGGTCGGAAGGTTGCCGCCGGAGGGTTCAAGGGGGCGAGGGATGCAGGGCGGTGCGTATCATAAAGATTAGCGTCGTCGCCGCCGTCGTCATCGTGCGATATTGAATTTTTCCCTAGCGAGCCGGGAAGTTCCGACATTTTCAGGCCCAGACTCGGATGTCTTCGCCGGATGAGATGGAAGCGCTAAGCCAAGCGGGGTGTTAACCAGACCGAGAAACATCGTGCCCAAATCTCCCGACCAGGCACCTGGCGCGGGCAGAGTGCACGACAGTTCGGGGTGGGCCGGAAAAACTTTGGTCCCGGTTCAGTGCGCCGACCTTGCTTGAGACCTTTCCGGAATCCTTCGGGGCATTCGTCTTTTAACGCCTCCGTTCTTCAAACGCTGGGCCTGGGGTTTGTGGTGCGAAAAGCTCCACGGTTTTACTGTTTAACAGATAAAAGGATAAAGGGACGATGGCAGGCCCCGTTCCCGAGGGAACATTCTGGCAACTTGTTGGAACCGGGCGCCGGCTTGGAGAAATTTTTCGTCGGCTGCGGTACACCCGTGGTGCTAATTGACGGTTTCTGAATGGTTTCCCGCAGGTACGCTACGAAGTTGGTTGTTACACTCAACGAAGAATGGCCACGGGTTACGGAAAAGGATAAATTAATTATGCGTGCTCATGACGACGGACGAGACAGTAAGAAAAAAATGGGCTCAAAAAAGTCCTAACCTGACAGGCTCTCGATTTTTAGATCAAGTACCGAAGTCCAACGTATGTTTTTAAGTGCTTCGGGTGATCATCATGTCGAAACGCTTCCGTTCCATCGAGGATCATTGACGCCATTTCGGCGTGATTTAGCAGCACCACTCATCGATGGATGTTGTCGCGCTGCCATCGCCATCACCATTACACGGGCCAATCAATTGCAGACCACTACGGACTACTCTTAGCAGCGTTCCATCATCCATCGCCTGCCAGCGACCGGTGGCGACAGACGCCAACCATCGCCCGGACCGCAGCATAACGCGCGCGAGCGGAACAAAGGAAGCCATTATGCTGGCGGCGAAAAGCGTTGCGCGAAGTGTGCCTTTCGGGCTGGTGGTCCCAAAATTGGCCCCATTCTCCGAGTGTCTGCCCGAGTTGTGTGCGGTTTTTCACACACGCGAACACACAGTTGACATAGCGGAAGCGTTGTACGGAAACAAAACTTTCCCAATTACGGGAACATCGAAGCACAGAAAATGGCTATAATTTTTGGACCCACTTCAGGAAGCACCGACCACGGGACCGTGTAGCTGCCGGGACCGTTTACGTCCCTAACCCACCACCCGAGAACTCGTGAGAACTCATTTTATGCTACCCACCCCCGCCCCGGGAGGCCGGGCTACTAATCATGGGGTCATGAGTGGCCATATTTCGTGGCCCGAAATTATTTGCGCACACAACACACACCCGTTCAGCATTCAGCATTGGCCCGGCGGAGGACGCACCGTACGCCACTTTCACGCTCCGATTGAAGTTTCGTGGCCAGAACATAACTCATGTCGCAGGGCACACACCCTGTTCGTGGGCACTATTAAGTGATTTAGTTTTCTAACGGCCCGCTGGCAACGATTGTTGACCACTTCCTTCCGGTGACGGTAATGGCCGCACGGTGGCCGAGATTCGAATATGGTCATTAGGTGCCGTGCAACATATTTGCTGGCTCGCGTATGTTTGGCTCGCTGGAATGGGGGAGCACGGACCAGGCGTGGAGCGTGAAAATTGAGCGATGGCCGAACACTTTGCATCGCCCAAGACACGACACGATCCATTGATTTACTAACTTCTGGCAAGGGTGGAGTAGCGAATGAGTGAAGTGGGCTATTAATGGGCCCGGTGGTTAGGGTAGCGTGCCAAGGGTTGTTTGTTTGTTATTCTGTTCTGTTTGGTCAGTGTTAGTTGTGAAGTTGTACTGACTAAAACCCACCAGCCTCCGAAAGACCAACTGTTGGCCGAATGGAAACTTTTCAATTAATCTTTTCGTTTCGCTTTGAAATTAAACATATTTCTTGTGCAAACGGAAAGTTCCCTTTCAACGGGGCTACCTCCAGTAAGCCGGTGATGCTGGATTGCGGTTTGGAGGTGTTTCGATGGCCAAAGACTTTCCAATCGAGTGCCGCATCGAAAGTCCTACCGGCCACACCTAGTGGAACCGCAGACTCGCATCACTCCATTTACGGCGGGCGTGTTCCGACGGCCGAAACATTGCTCACCGCTCACAGTTTATGGGCCGTGTTGGTATGATTTACTTTACACTTTTGCCAAAGCCCCGGACCACGACCACGGGGATGTTTATTGTTGGCAGACAATGGAAGAACAATGGCCCGGGTCTGGCCGCCCGGTCCCCGGGGCCATTATGTTCGGGGACTCCAAAAGCAGCCGACTTCTTTGGACTTCCGCGGTGGGCGCATGGTGAAGGAAAACTCATAAACTCCTGAACTAGGCTCGAGTGGGGGAGGCTCGTAAGCTTGCGATGGAAAAGTTTCTTGCCCCAAAGTCCGTCGTTGGAGACGATGGCGGACATAAACGTCACCGGCCGGTGGTAGCGGGCAGTCATTAAAAAGCAAGCAACGCGTAAAGATACTTTGAGCGACATGCGGCTAGGTGTATGGCCAGATGGCCAAAAGTTGACGATGGCCATGGCGCTAACATCGATGCATTTTATGGCCGTTGGCGCTGGGTAGCATCTGGAAATGCATTCAAAAAGTGTTTTTTTCCTGTTTCCTGTTCCGATGTTACGGTTAGGTAGTTAAACTGGACAAGGATTCAATATGATCTGGGGAAGAATATCTTGTTTAGCTCGCCGGGGCAATTTTGTCAAAAATCATCGAGGTTTCCGAGCATTTTGGAGGTCTCGAATCTGGCGAAGACCAAAGTAATACTCAGATGAAAGTATTTTTAAATTTTATTTCCATATCTCCATTGAACTCGAAGAATTATGTCTAATTCCAGTACGGCTGATATCCATATACTTTGAGCTAGAACATCGAACCATTCGAAAACCAATGCCTCGCACCGAGCTGGAGGTCCTGTGGCTCCGGCCCTCGATCAGGGCCACAATCCGGAACCGGGCCGGGTGTATTTACCGAACCACCAACCCCCGCCCGGTCCCGGCATGGTGTCTGTATTAATAATAAAGTTTTCCCCGAGAAGGAAAATGAAAAATTAAATACCTTTAATTGTCGTGTTTTCGGTCGGCGTTTTATTGTTTTCTTCGACGTGCCCGGGCCCGTGGGTTCCGGTATGGTGATGGGGGGTTCCGTTTTTTATGACACCGAAAGTTAGTTTTATGCCGACGACGAGGGCGAACGGTCGTGAACCGCACACCGTCAGACACGGCACGAAGCCCCCGCACGGAAGGGTTCGAGTGCGGGTTTTGAAACCAGAAAGTAGGGCCACGCGCTTCGAGGTGCATTAGCCACGTCGTGAGGAGTCTATTTCCGATTCCGAAGGGGCTCGGTGTGCGGGTTGATGGCACGTCACTTGTCGACGGGCAGCGTGGAACAGGAAATGTTGAAATAGAAAACTTTCCCGTTCGCCGGAGTCCTACCCGAGACCGGCGGCGGCGGCGGCGACGAATTCGATCGTGTGAGGCGTGGGCTACACGCCCGTTGGTTCGATTCTCGACATAAAAGTGGTAGTGGGGTCGGGGCAGCGCTGGGTCCTGGGGTTAAATTCTTCCGACTGATCCGACACGGCCCGGCCGGGGTCGCTCGGTGCACTTGCGTGTCAAAGGTGGTTCGTCCAGCGCAACCACTCCCGCACGTCGCATGTCACGAACACGGCACGTTACACGCAATCTTCGGCCTCGGAACTCCGCGAACTCCGACGCACCCCAACCCCCGCGGAAGGACATTGTATTGAGCAGTGTTCGAGGGAAATGTTGATTTTCCGATTTGGCAAATAAATTTTCCGCGAAGCCCGCTTTGGCCCCGCAATGGTTGCCGACCGTCATTTACGTGACTTCCGGCGCGGGTCGATTTAATAAATCATTCAATCGCCGTGCGCCGGCTGACCTTGGCAAGGTTGGTGATAGTTGTTGCAACCGCGGCGCACGTTAATACCGTTCGCTGTCAACTTCCGCCAAAGGGCACCGGTAAGCCCCGGCCAGTAATGAGTGTTTCCATAATTGATATTTGGAAATTATGCGGGGCGTCCGACTTGGGGTTGGATAGTAGCGTGGAGTCGACTGTGGTTGGCGTGACTGAAGCGAGAGATGGGAATCACTGTCAGCTTCAATTAACTTGCACACGGGTTGCACTTTCAACGTCAACGTTGCTGATAGGTTATCAGCGATAGCGCTGATGGACTTGATGAGTCCCTCGCCGGCCTAGGGCCTAGGTGACAGACATTTATTAGACCGTCGGGCAGGGCAGCGAATCGAAAGAGGGACCCTATTTGACCCTCGACAAAGTCGACCCGAAAGCGTTACAATGTTGTTTATTGTCGAGCCCACAACCACATGGCAAATGACGAACGATTGCAAATAGTTTTAACGTAGTCTTATCGGCATGTGCCAGAGTGCCCCCAGGACGAACGTCTGATCCTTTCCCACAACAACATAGCTAAGCATCGTTCACCGTTCGGACTGCCCTTAAATTTGAGTGGCCCGTATTGTCGTGGATGTCGTTCTGCAGCAATTACGAGACACCGGTCGACAGAACATAACCTCTTTCATTTATTCAATTGCCTGTTTGCCAATCCCGCCGACACGGGTACCAGGTGGCCACCACGCGGCCGGGGGAAATCCGGTCAATAATTTGTACTTGTTTTCCAGCATTGTCCAGTTAGCAATGGTAATCGAAAATAGATTCATTTCGATTGCACACTCTGAAAGGCCCGGGAGCGGCCGGTCTTCGGTGTGCCTGTTTGCTGCCGTGTCTTCAAGAAAGGATGCTCCGGATGCTGCTGTAGCAAAGAGATCCGTTTGAGGCCTTAGAGAGAATGGGATGTTTATTCATCCGGCACAGAACCGTTCGGAATGGCTTCAATGTCGGGTTCGGTTGGGTGGCTGGAAAATGAAAGCTCACACCTGGCGTTTAACGGGAGGGCAGAACATCGGCCTTCGGCTCCCAGGATATCCCTTTGATATTCGGTGCCGTTGCAGCTACCAAGTGGTTCGCACCGGGGCATCTTGCTTCCGTATGTCTTACCGGGTTTTTTTCTATTTTCCTGGAACAAGGCCTACCCAAGGGAGGCAAACTGTACGGTCCCTTAGGCTCACCGATCACCGAGCGCCAATTGTTTCCTCAGGCTCGGTTGTTATCCCTCCCGGTACCGGATCCGGGCTCGGCCAACTAACGAGTCATGTGTTGATAAATATTTTGCTGCCATAGATAATCCTTTCCAAATATGAGACTACAATTGTGTGGTGTGCGGTCTGGGCCGAGCACAGGGCGATGACACAGGGAACACGGGCGGGGAAAATCCTTTTATCTTAGAACCACCCAATCACGGCCACAAAGTATCGTATTTTATTGTATCCTTTCTCCTTGGCCGTAAGCTTTTGTGTGGTTTTCGATAAAAGAATAAACAATGGCCACGGCATTGTTTCTTTATGTAAATGTGATGTCTCGTAATGGTTTTCGCTTTGCTTCGGATTCAGAGGACTGCCGATGCTGATGTTGCTGCCCGTGCGGCAGTTGAACCTGACAAGACTTTTATGCAATATTTTGTGCTAAAATTGACATAACAGCTGTATGTTTGTCCTCACATTTCCACCAAAAAAAAAACGTTTCATCGCTCCATCGTTTGAATAAGTGATTTTTAGCGCTTTCGGGAGATATTGCTGTCGGCCCGTCACTCGACAGAGGGCACTTGCCCTGAATAAGGCCCCGTCAGCCCTGGGTGCGTCCTTCAACGTCAAATCTTTTTCAATTCGTTGACCACTTTGTGACCGGAAACGGCAAAAAGAAGCTGGAGCCGAAAATCTCTGAAGCAGCACTTTCCCGGCTCACTAGAAGATGCTTTTGAGTTTATAGAAATTCCTTAGAACCGTTCCGGGAAGCGTTCGCTGCGGCGTTGAACCTGGGCACAAGGGCAAACAATTTTAATTCATACGCTTGAGGCGCTGTCGCACCCTCCGAACGGAAGTACGGGAATGTAAGTTCGCCCGGGGGTCGGGTCGGTGGTGTACTTTATCCCGGCATCTCTTGCCAACTTGATTGACTATCCAGACAAGACAAGATATAAAGAAAACAGCAGCAAGATAACAAGACTTGATTGCGTTCTGAAGCACTTCTCTATTTCGGCTCCAGCGACAGAAAGGAAGCTGTCTAAGTGCTAACCAACTTTACTTGCCACTCGCCTTCGACGACGGTGTTCATCCCGGTGACAACGACGGTCCTGCGTCCGATGTTGCAAAAATTTAGAAGCAAACACTGGCCGGATGGATTGATTGTTTTCGAACGATTTCGAGCGAGAGATGGGTCCCCGGGAGTATGGATACGCACTTACGCGTTGTTGTTTGAAAGTCTGCTTTCTTTTGCGTCAAGTAGACTTATTGTGGTTTTCTTTAGTTTGTAGGTCAACAGCGACGTTCGCTCGATTCGAACGAACCGCTCGTAGCGCGGAATGTTATTTGATTACTTCGCGCCGCACTTTCAATGGTTGTTACCGCTTCGCTGGAATAAAATCGTCGTAATCAGAGCCGTCTGATCTGTCGGTGTTTTCAGTTTGCAGAATGCAGAAGCTTGCTTTGGAAACTATTTACTGTCTAATGAACGTTTTCGCTGGCTCCATCTCGGTCAGTTGCTTCGAATTTATGCTCCTAGCGACTGGACTAATTAAGGATCTTTCCCATCCACATTTTCATGCTGCCGGAGGGCTAGCTTATAGTCGCGGGGTCAATGGTAGCCCGAAGCATGAGCTCGGCGGATGGATGGTACCAAAAACAATTGGATTATGTCGAATTACAGAGAGATCGAGTCGGATTCGGTGTCGGACAGAAATTGGCAATTTTTTTGCAACGATAATCTCCTGTCGTGTCGCCGAACCCGAAGGCACCTCGACTCGATGAATAATGTTCTGGAGGGTTTAGAGTTTCAGCTCCGAAGATACCATCAGAGATTCATCGGTTTGAAGTGACTGCTCGGGCTGGGAGCGATTAATTTTGATGCCGACATCATTTCTATTAATATCCATCACAACAAGAAAGCCATTTTAATTAACAGTCGTGGAGCAGACCCCTTCAGTCACGTTAATGTAATCATCCGCTCGTTTGTGAGGCAATTAAAGTGAAACTCCCGATACTTGAGCCGTACCTAAACTTTGATAATATCGGATGCTCCGTCAAGTATCATCGAGCCAAAGTGAATTGGACCGTGTCTTGTGCCTGGCACAGGAAGAAATTATAGACTCCGGTGTTCCGACCGTCTAGTGAACGGCCCCCTGGCGGGAAGCTGCCTGTCACAGCTATGGTCTATGCTTTTCTTCATCACAATGTACGACACGTCAGCCACGCCATGCCAAGGGTGGTTCGGACGTGGTGTCGATGAGCGATGGCGCTTTCTTCGCCATCATCATCTTTGGGCAAATCGAACGCCTCGCATGCAACAGGTCGACGGAAAACATTACCGACTTGCGGAAGACCGTCCCGAGACGTTGAACTTCTTGGGGTGGCGGCTGGTAGTGCTTCTGCGTGGGAAAACAATGCACGGGCCATGGTGTGTCGTCGTGTGCCTGTCGTGTTGGCCGTACATCAATGAGTAGATTGTTTTGACACTAAACTTTGGAACCGTGCTTCTGCTATTAGCACAGCTTTGCTCAGAAGACATGTAAACTTTGCGCCGTTCATCCTGAAGGCGGTGTTTCGGATCCGGAGCCGGCTTTGGCGGTTAGCATGTGGAAGAGAACCAGGTGCATCCAGGGGCACTTGTGGATGTGAATGAAAGTTCTGTAAATGAAACGGACCGAGTTAATCCGATCAAACGACAGTAACGACCCTTCCCGAGGTGCTCATTTCTTTTCTCGCAAATACCTCCACCTTTGGTCTGTTTTTTGTGACATTTTCCTGTCCGATGATCGCCGGAACCGGAAGCCACTGATAAATGTTCATCGTCGCTGCAACGATGGAAACAAATTCGGGAGTTATAAACCCTTCCAACACGAGGAGTGGCTGTAACGCAGCGTAACGGGATCGGGTTTTCGGCTTGCAATGAGCATGGCCAGGCGGCCAGTGCGGCCAGTGGAGAAATATAATTTATTGCGTAATAAATATTTACGGACGTTAATGGGATTCAAACGGACACTTTAATGGCATTTCGATGCTACGGACGTACGTAGAAGGAGCGTCGAAGCGAGCCGGGTCGGGTCCGTCGGGATGGTTAGGGCTGCGGATCAAACTGTGGAGCAGCTGCGAAGCTGGCCGAGCTTGGGATATGTGTGTCAGTACGCCAAGTGGGAATGAGAAAAGAAGGGTTCTTCGAACCAACCGCGAGTCACTATTGTGGGTTAAAAATACTTTAAATTTTTTTATGAAGCTTTTCTTACAGTGTTGTAATTTGAAGTAGCTTTAAATTGTGAAACTTTATTCAACTCGAAAACCTCACCTTCTTCTCTCTCCCTCGTGTCAGAAAACAATAGTTTCCCGTCACTGAGCTGAGTGAACTCTCAGAGGGAACATGTCCCACTACACAGCAACTACACTGGCGCTGGCATCAGGTAATACGAGATTATTCTATTATCGTGGCTTTGTTATTACGCTGACCGGACGACCGACGACGGACAGCAGACGTTGTCCCGGAAGTTATCACGCAGCGGTGGTTTCGATTTCTTGCGATTCCTGCGAGGGCCTTGTGAAATAGTTTTCCACCGTTGGCTTTCCTCATTGATTAGTGGAATCGGTGTGTGGGGCGCACTTGGAAGTCACGCAACACGATCGCCGAGCGGCCCGCGGCTAGATTGTTCCACGAAGCTGGGATCTTTTGCGAGTGTCCTTATCGGAGCCAGGATGTTATGCGGCACATACACAGATTGTCGAGAGCAGGGCAGGCTGGACCGCTGTCAGTCAGGATCTGTAATTAATTGGCATCGCCATTGGAGAGCTGCGAAACTTTAGCCGTAGCGAAAGCGGCCGGCCCAAGAGCAGGTACTGTGAATCCGGACCACGATCCGGCTCCACGATCATCATTATGCGGTGCGGCGGTGCCCGTTCGCATTACAAAGCATAACAGTTACAATCTTCATAATTACCAGTGGTCCGGGCGGGAGACAAAGGACTAGCGTGGGCCGTGGTGCCGGTGCCGGTGCGACACCGGAGATGGGCGCTTGAACGGCAGACATAATAAGTAAGTGTCAGAAACAATTCTTTCACACGGGGAGCATTCGGGGAAATCCGGGGAATATCCTTTGGTCGGTAGTAACACGCGCCAGTATCTTCACGGCATGTTTGGCATAAAAAATGGGCGCCCGTGCCTCGTGGACGCTACATCGTGGAGGGCGCTCCCGTGGGCCGTGATGTTTATGGGAAGAGCGTGATTTGCTTACATTGCCATCCGGTGGGCATTATCTCGCACGTGTGGGTTTTGAGGCCACCCTCGATGGGGGTGCGTAGTTTCGCAACCGAGAAGTAGGTGGGTTTTCCTCCTCTCCTCACCGGTGGAATGTAGGGCACGGGGTGAAACATCACACAGCATAGTTCACGAGAGTGTCCCGCGGGGACCTGTCAGTCGTTTAGCTGTCCCGCGAGACTCCTGCCCCATCCGGGAGGGTGGGCTTCGAAACTCCGGGCGCCTTCCGGGAACATTGGCCTTTATTGGCTGTGTGTGAAATTAATATGTCACGTTGATTGATTAAAAAGGAAGCCAATCCTTGCCGGCCGGTCGGAGGCTAGCTATGGTTGGCACGGAACGCAGCGAGCGACCCAGGCATTTGTTGATAGATTTGGATTTGGATTCTTGATTCAAACGTCAACACGTGAAACGTGAGCCTCATGCAAACTGCCCTGGCCTCCTGTGGGCCAGGTGTTGCACAGGAAATGAGCACGGGATGAGGTGGACATGGGGCAACTTTCCGGATCAGTGCGCCCGGTGGGACGCATGGGACCGTGATCACGCGCCGAGAAGCTTATCAGCATAATGGATTGTGTTTGTTTCCTGTTCGAAGTATCGAAGGTCCTTTCGTTCAAGTGTGTTTGTCCCTCAGTTTTCCCTGCGTAAAGAGTTGTTGAAGGCATTCATTCATTCCTTTTATACTTCCTTTTCTTTTATTTTTTTTTCCTCTTTTACTAGAAGTAAGGAAAAATGGCTCGATAAAATAACTTTCACTTGCAATTGTTACTGCGGAGTGTACGACGATCTCGTCCGTTACGCTCACAATGAACCCCAATAAATTCGGTGCGGCTCCCAAAGTGCACTCTCGATTTCCATACCGGCAACAGGACGTCAGTCAAACGAGACGCTTAAAGCATCGCATCGGGATGGCCAAGGCATATCCTCCAGGAAGTGTTCGCCCTTTCGCACTCATGTACGCACCGCCAGCGTGACGCGAGGGTTTTCTGTTTGGGCACGCGTCTTCCAGACTCCTGGGCTAAAGTCAAGCGGTTGGTTGAAGCGTGATGCGAGGCGCGAACGTGAAACGGGCGCCATTCTTGAAGCAGCCGTCAACTCCTTTCAATCACCGAAAGAAAAGTTCGCGGAAACATGGGCGGAAAAAAGCGCCATTCAGCGTCCGCCAGGAGCAACCCCCGGAACCCGGGGAGCCGTGGACAAAAAAAGTGGCCCACACGGAGAGGGCGTGAAGGAAAATCGATCGACGGTGGAATTGTGTGCGGAAAGTGCCGGAGCAGGAGCCCGGGCGTGGGTATAAATCAAAGCCACTTCTCCGGGCCACCGACGCGGCAGGCATTTCGAGTGGTCTCAGGCCGCCGACGCCGCTGCCATCACAAGAAAGTATGCTTTCGGGCGTCGGGCGGGCTCGTCATAACGTTTTCGTTCACTCGCTCCGGGTGGCAGGCAGACAATCAGACATCAATCATCGGCGCAATTCGATTTCAATTCAATTCAATTGCTTTCCCAGTGTCAATATTGACCAGGTTTGACGGCGGAACAAGACTGGCTAAGTGTGCAGGATGCAGGCCACTACCACCGGCCACCACTACTGACGGGGGTGCCGGGTGCTAAACTGTGAAGGCCACTATCGCCGGCGGCAATCTACGCCACGGGAGCCCGGCCCAAGTTCTCCGAAATGGCGTGCAACATAAATGCACGCAACCCGGGGGGGTCAGGCAACGCAGCATCGCGTAGGGATTGCAATTGTCAGCACGCAACTCCCGTGGGCCGGCAGGATTACCGTGGTCGGGCGGCCTGCGGTCGGCCCGGGACAAACCGCCGGCGACGTTTTAGCCAATTACAGCCCGACGTGCGTTGCGTTGGGTCGTTAATTTTTAACTTACGCCCATTTTTCAATGGGATTTTCGGTCGCGACCGGCCCGAAAAGGGATGGCCGTATTTTTCCGGCCAGCCCCGTTTTTTTTTCGTCCCATCTCCGGTTCATCAGTAGCGCAGGCCTCTAGTGCCATTGATTTGTTGCTTTTGTTTTCCAGCCCGTTCGGTCGGCGGCGTCCCGAAGTCATCGAGTTGAAAAATGATTTGAAGCATAAATTATTTCCCCGCACAGCACAGCCTCGCGTCCTCGCGTCGGCGGCGTGGCTAATTGACGCACGGGCGGCAGCAAATTACGGACCGTAATGGTTCCGATGTTGTTCGGACCGGAGCCAAGCCGTTTGCTCCAAATTGAGCGGCACACGGAGAAGCCTTTTCCTTCGGCTTGTTTTGTTGCAATCCGCTAATCGAAGGATCGATGGCAGCGGATGCTTATGCTTAGATGGAAGCAGGAACGAGCGAAAATAAAAACGCTTAAGCACCGGAAAGCGGGGCAAATCGAAAGTACCGCCGGGTGGAAAAACATTTTAAAAAATGTGTCACAAGAAAAATGTTTCACCATAAATCTTCGAAACTTTCGCGACGCACCGAGTTCGAGTTCGGTTCGAGATAAATAAGATACGACAGCCCGGCCCCGGTTCACGGGCTCCGTTTGCCGCTCGGTCTTGGTCAAAATTGAATTTCCATTTTCCACGCCCCGGTGCGTCCGTTGGACAAGCCGGATTTCTTAGCCTATTTTTTTGCGTGTTACTTGTTTCTTACTCGTTTTATGTCCCTCGCTGATTATTGCACGTCCGGGGTGCGTTTTATCTTCAAGTGCTTTTTTTTGTTTCGACGCTTTTTGGCATAATAAATGTCATTTACAAATGTCGGGCTCATTTTCGGGTGCCGTGGCGATGGATAGGCGGGCATTTGTTCGCAAGATATTTTGGCCCCAAGTCACTGGCGCGCCCAAGTTGATTTATGCGCCCAAGCTAACGCCGGGGTGTTCACCGGAATGCTGTTTGAGAGTAATTTTAGGCGGGCGCGTTGCGTGCGTTTTCCATTCGACGTTCATCGAACACGACACCAGTTCGGGTTCGTTTTATGCTAAGCTGCACGCCAAATTTATGATCTGTTTGTTTGTTTCCTTTTACAGGCTTCGTTTAATTAAATTTTATCGCCCTTTTTGTGTTTTTGTAATGTATTTGCACTCTTTCTTCCCGTTGCTATCAAATCACTGCATAGGTGACGGATAGGGCACTGGAAAAAGGATCCCCTCTTTTCGCCACACAATTAGGCCCAAACAAAGCCAGCTGATGGGTGGAAAATTGATTCGACTTCTATGGACCGGAAGCACCCGGCCCGGCAAAGGTCCTGCTGCGTCCTGTCCCGAGCCTAACCTTCGGCCTGCCTGCTGGATGGAAGCAGGGTCATAATACATTCTCTTTGAAGGCCTCGCCTTCCCGGCCGATGCTGATGACGCCGGTGATGGTGCTGGCGACGATGATGATTATTATTATGATAGTATGGTTCGGCTCGGGACGAAGAAAGTCAGAGAACGAACTTTCAACTACTTTTACGTGCCACTTATTTTCTCACTTTCGTTTCGCTCGTTCTCGCCCTTCCGTGATGGCCTCATCCCCATGGCCATCCCGGTGGTTATGGGTGGCTGAAAAATGAGCCTTCCGGGACTGGTGCCGACTTTCGGAGAAGCGACTCAGAGCACCGGCGTAAGAATGTGTACATAATTAATATTAATTAATTTTCGTCAATACCATCGTGTCTCATGTTTCTTGGCGCTACCTCAACACCTCATTCGACCGGCTCAGTCGGGAGCTTCGTGACAATTTGCCGCAACCCCTCAGCTCCGGGGATGCAGCATCGAACAGCGAGGGGTGGCTGTGTAGCTCGAAACGCGTCCGCATAATAAGGCAGATTTTATTCATGCAGCCAGGTTGCTCGGGGATTGCTCTGAGGATGTGCCGCTTTCGGCGCTTTGGTAGAGACGGACAGCCCCGACGGCAGGATGGCTCCTTCGGAGTGGTGCCGGTGTGTTTTTTTTTCACGGTTCTCGTCTTACGGTACAAGCAACCTGCGCCGGGTCACACCGAATAATGATCATAACGTTAATTAATTGAGTGACATTAAAAATTTCGGAGTACGAACGAAACATGACTGCACATTAAGTGCTTGGTGGAAGCTTAAAAATTCACGTCCCTCCCGCCGCTCCGGCCAGATACCTTTTCGGTGCCCTTTTGGCAAGGCCGGCCAAGGTCTGTTTTGTAGCGTTTTCTTTTTTTCAATTACTTAAAACGTTACCCTTAAGTACCTTTTTGGCCATGATTTTTGTTAGCGTTTGTTTTTAATCATTCATATTGGTCAGTGTTTTCGGGCCAGCGAATTTGAAGCCGTCTACTGTTTGATCATTAGTTCCCACATTGAAGTCCACTTTAAAGGATCCGTTTGCGCGTGTTCCGAATTTGTCCCCTGATGTGGCTAATAAAATATGGAATGTCAAACATTGTTTTCGCTTAGTTTCTACCCCCAGCTTGTGCGTTGGAACTTGATTAAAGAGCTAATAAATATAGCGTTCCGTCAAAAACGAGGTAAAACGTTAATTAGCATTGCGAGGCTCAATCCTGCTGCGCTGAGTGTACTTTGTAGCCACACATTGCACCACAGGACGGCGGATTTTTCGGTCAGCGTCGGTATGACGGCGAGTGGACCCGCAACGAATTAAAATTAATACCCGTAAAACACACTAAAGGGTAATCGGTCTTAATTAAGATATCCCGCCCGGGAGTCCGGCGCGTACGCAAGGAACCGTAACGGGAGCGCACCAACCGGGGTGCCTCACGGGGTGCGCTCGTATATTTTGCCCAAACTTGTGGACAGGGATTTCGCAAAAATTTGTCTTTCGTGCCACCGGAACGGGGCTTATTGTGCCACGGGTAACGGGAAAATATGGCGGATAATAATCTCTTTCTGCACCGTAGCTTAAACTCGTTACAAATTGTTTTTTTTTCACCTCCCGAGGCCACGTAGTCGCGGCATGTAATGCTTCTGAGGCGGATTTTGAACAAAGATTTATTGAATTAGAATTAGTTCCTGGTGCTGGGGGATTAGCGAATGCCGAATGGATGTTATAAGCCCTAATTAATTGATTCAAAGTATTGCATTTCGGTGGTGGAAGATACGGTTCAATGCAGCTGCGTGACAGAAGATTACCTTATGTACCATCCACGAGTTCCAACCGATCGTGAGTGAGTATTATTTGGTATGGAGTTGACCCTCTTGACAGGCTTCAGCATGGCGTTCAAATGGCTGGCCATTGGAAAGTGGATCGTAAAATATGCGACCAAATTTATTCGATCAACCGTTAAACGAAACATCTCCAACATAGCACCGCTGTCACCGGGTTCCAGTCCGGTTTGTCGAGTCCACTGTCCACCGGTTTTCCAGTACGCCCAGTGCGTTCGATTGATTAATATCAATTTCGAATTCTCGATCATCGCATAATGTGGCCGACCGTCGTGAGTTGCCGCTGATGGATGGGTGTGTAATCACTTGCAGTACTGCACAGGTGGGAAACGGGCGCTGCAGGAGGCATTCCTGCTTCCCACCGATTGCATCCAGGCCGATGACCAGGACCCGGAACAGATGGCTCAACGCGACCGACCACCGGACGCAGTTTGGTAAATGTTTCCGCCGAACGCTTTCAACGGCAGCAGCCGCATCATCGTCCCGACGACACATACACTTCGCACATACATGCATGCGTCAGATAGGGTGCAAACATGCGTGCCAGCCAGCATTACTCTCGTCAGAAGCAATCCATCGATCGATCGCTTTCGAATCGCTCACCATCGGAGTGACCGTGCGATGGTTTTCCACGGCCTCCACCCATTTCCACGTCCGTTCGCTCTTCCTCCCCCCGGGGTGGGGTGCCCTTTTATCATGCCTCCCTGTCATCGTCCGTTAATCCGCCTTTCAGCTCGCAGGCCCCGGGCCGGTCGGCTGGCCAGCTTTCCGGTTTCGCCGGGGACCGGAAACCGAGCTCGGTTAGTTAGTTATTGATACACGTATTTTGTTTCAATAATGGGATGTGAGTTATGTTGTGTACACACCTAATGAATACGAAATTAGTGTTGCGGTTGTCGGCGTGATGATGACGACGGCGATGCGCTGGCTTACGGTCGTGGGGCGGCCTTGGTTCCCTGGGTCTTCCTTGACCACCAACAAACACTGACTGCGTAGCCCATTTGCCGCGCAACATAGCTGAACGGGGTGGCCGGGCTGCGTAGTTTGTTTGCTTGCGTTGCGATGCGCACGCACCGAAGCGACCACCGGTGGTGTACCGGTTTCCAGATCGATCGGTTCACCCGGTGGCTGGAATGGTTGGCCTATGAGTTGTTGCTGTTCGGGGGGCTGCGAATTAAATGTGGCACAATGTTCTCATAACTCATCCACTGCTGGGAGCATTTAAATGGAAACGGAAACGCCCATGAATTTCAGGGTTTTCATTACATTTGGGGGCTCATCCGTCGATCATCCGTGAACGCCTGTCCCGATTAATCGCGTTAAACTACTAATGCTCTGTCCGTTCTAACGGTAATAAATAATTACAATTAAAATGTTTATAAATAAAACACATAAAATCGACCCGTCGACCTGTTGCTTCTGAAAGTTTGAGAACCATTCAAAAGAAACACCGAAACGAGCGCTCGAACTCTCGAAACGAAGTAATCGAAAATGGGCAAAACTCGGAATTGTGGAAAAAAAGTCAATTGCACCATTAGACCGCGTGTGCGGCTAACGACACTTTCAATCGTTCGCAAACTTTGCCCAAACTTTTTCGGTTCCCCGCCCCACCCGCGGGCGTAGCGTGACTGGCGCGGTGCGGAACATACATCGCACCGAAGGCTGAGTGCCCCGGCGAAGCGGCATGTTCGCGAAGTGGGGTTTGGGTAAAATAAGCGGCCCTGCTGCGTGACTGCGCGAAGGAGCCGCACGAGAACTCAAACAACGCCGTCGCGTATGGCGTCGTAAATTATGTTGATCACTTTTTCGAACGTATTTTGCCTCGCGAGACACCGGGCACCGGAAGCGCGGTCACCAACCGTTCCTTACGCTTCCGTGCTCGGCGTGCGACATATTCATTTGCTGGAGCGGGAAAAACGCGAGAAAAAAATGCGGCAAAGAAGCGGAAGAACCATCAAAAATCCGCCCTCCAACTGTTTCGGTGGGGAAGCCGGGTCACGGAGGGGCTGGGTGAGTGGGCCACCCTTTAGTGCAAACAACCCTTCTGCGCCACTTCGCTCACCCGGACCCGCGTGCTTGTGTAGGCCGGGCGTATTATTGATGACATTTGCAAAACGCTATCCTCACTGGCTGACTGGTTCGTCATCGTCGCTCGTCGGCGCCTCGAGCCTTTTACGCCGGGGAACGCCGCGTGGCTCATTTTTTACGGCCCGAGTGCATTTGTCGTGAGACTTTATCTACCTTTGCGCCCTCCGGAGTGTAGTTTTCTTTCGCGCCTCACGCCACGCGTTCCTTTTGGTTGTGCAACTTTTTTGCCCGCCAAAGGCGCAAAGTGCTCGCTGCCGATGATTTATGCTCCGTGTCGGCCGACTGTACACCCCAACGGTCCATTATTTTCTTTAATTTATGAACAACCCACCGGAAGCGTGTAGCGCGTTGGTGTAATGCGTTTCTGTGGGGGAAGCTGTGGGCCTCGAGAGGACGCTGTAAACGGAGTCTCGCACCGCGGGCATCAATTGCTTAGTGGTGATTGTGAGCGACAATATTTATAGGCAAATTCGGATGAAACGTTCAGGGTTCATCTCACAACGTATTGCCCTCCATTTGGACTCAAGCGTCCGTCGTAAACCGGCGAAAGGATATGAGACCTTCCCAAATATACACACATATATTTGGCCTGTAAACTGTCGCTACCAATAAAATCAAAATGAAACCACAAACCCCGAGACCTAGAAGATGTGACACTATCTACGCAGAGCCGACGTAGAAAGTGTCACTCCGGGGCACACCTTCACCGAAGACGAAGAATGATGTCGGAATGGAACGAACAGGAGAAGAACGACAATAACCCAAAGCCATATCAAGCCCGAGGGGTCCACTGGCTCTTTGTGTGCGCCTCCGGCTGCCTCCCGGCTGCCCAACTTATGGTTGGGCCACGCTTTCCATAAGCAATTGTCGTCATTACGACCGGAACATATGTTGGACAAGGGGCCGAGGCCGAGGTCGGTCGGCCGAACAATATGACCGACGAAGCGCTTTCTACCTTTTCTCCATTCCGCACACTCCGGTTTCCGGTCCCGGTCCCTGGCGAAGAAGGAAAGCCGAAGAAGCGAAAAAAACGTCTTGGACCGGGAAAAGTGGTACGAAAACGGCCACTCGAACGCAACAGATCTTGCCAGCATCGGGCCAGGCGCTCGCACCATGTTCGCTCCTGTGTTCTACAGATGTATTGTTTCTTTGCTACATTCGTTTCATTCTTGTTTTTTTTTTCTTGTGCGTCGTACACATTCATTGCGGCCATTGTTGTAGATGATGGAGGAACACTTATTGGCTGGGGTTATACTGCGACCCAGCGGTTCTTGGACAGATGATGCAGCATCATGGCGTAGCAGCTCGGTCACCGATGGAAACGAAGCTGAGCTGAACGCCGCCTCATCCGAACCATGGCTCATTTGAGACACTCACGCGCTTACGTTTATCAGCATAACGAACCCAAAGCGCCACCCGAAATCGACTTTGGGTGGGTAACAAAGATGCCTACTGGAACATCCGCGATTCCCGGTATGAACCGTGTGCCTGTTTACGATACAGTAGGCATTCTGACGTCTTCTGGGCAGCAGGACTGCAGTGGGTCCACTTTAGAGAGCTCCTTCTTATTGCCAGCCAGTTCAACAGTATTACATTCCTTCTGCGACGCACGTTTATCGGTTGAACTTTGCCTGGGCGAGGGTGAATAGATCACCTTGATCTCCGATAGATAAGGGTGCGCCGGATTAGGCTGGATCCACTCCGGCGGGTGGTTAATTGAAAAGAATAGTTTATTGGATCCCAACCCAACCCCCGGACCTTGAAGGGCTTCGGGCCCGTGTGCGTGTGCCGGATGGTTTATGACTCCCGGCCCCTAGCCCGGCCCGCCGATGGATCGGAGTGAAGTGGATTTACGAGCGGAAGAGTTATTTATTTTCATTAAAATGAACTACCATGCGTCTCCATTAAATCAACGGCTGCCGATGGCGGCCACCAGGCGCCTCCACCGGAGCGGAGCGCTACGTTTTGATTGAGCTCTCTCTATATTACTTCCCCCCGAACGCCCGGTGCACTTCCGGTTCGCGTGGAAGGGTGTCATTTAGCATCCGCAGCGCGGCAGAAGCAGCGAATGAAGTGACACGAGACGTTGGCGATGTACATTAAAAGGAGATGAAACAGTCACCGACGACGAGGGTGCACCGCGGGGCCGGGAGGGCCCGCGGGTGCGCACGGTTATTGCACCATAAATCTTTCGCCCTGCCAAACCCGGCCCCGGGGTAAGATGGGTTCCTTTGCGGCCGACCGCCCGCCCGCCCGAACGTCCGGCACGTCCGCTTGTCGGCGGTCACTGGATGCGGTGGTGCGGCGACTTTTGACTTCCACGGTGAGTTGCCCGAGCTGCCCGCTAACCCTAGGATCCCCGGGGCGCCATTTATCGTGTCGCGTCTCCGGTGTTTATTCGGTGGCCATAGTTTTTGGGGAATTCCTCCATATTTGCAGGTGATTCGTTGGCCGGCAGGACCTTTTGTGTTGGTAGCTGGGTTTCGAGCAGTCCTCTCAAGAATCTAGCGGATCACTGTCTCTCTCTCTCTGTCTCTTTTGAGCACTGGATGAAGTCCTGGAAAGGAAAGGTGAGCGCTTGTTGATGGCCATAAATTTGTCTTGAGCCCTCGGAAACTGATGTCTTGATCGTGGGGCATTTGGGCGCCTGTTAAAGGGTGGTGAACGTTTCAATATGGTTGCCCTTTTATTGTGGCCCCATTGCACTGGTCCGTTGCAGAGAATTTCATTCTTTGGTGATTTCCGGAGTTTTGGCAATTGATAAAACCGGCTGATGCAGTTAATAATGATGCTCAATTATTAACGTCCTCGGGGACCGTTAACTTGTAAGTTCTCTTCTAGTTAGAGCAATCGCATCGCGTACGTGTACATACGAAACGGAAATGGAAACGATACTGACTGTTTCCTTTGTCGGACGTCGGGTGACGTTGATCCCTTTTGGCGGTGGACTTAACTTGGTCCATTACTATTTTAGCCGTCTACGAACTACGAATCTAAAATGAATTTCAAATGTAAATATTTTAGTGTATCTAACGATCCAACGGTAAGACCAATGCCAGAAAGTTCTGAGTCCAATTAATGATCAAAAATCCGATTCAAACGATTGTGCCGACGGAATTATACATCTGCAAGAACGATAACGTTCTAATTGAGCTACAGTAACATCCAAAACTGACATAGGGGCTAAAACTTTCTTTTGATATAAGTTATATTGAATTCATTGCTGCCATACAGAAACATTAAAATTTAGCAAAATTCACATGTTGTAAGCTATCACCATAGAAATTCTTGTAAGTTGTAAACAGTGTAGTCATCATATTGAACACCTACCCATAAAAGTAGTACTAAAGTGCCCATGTGGTGAAAAAGGCACTATTTGCGGTGTAAAACTGTTTGATCAATAAGCCCCTGGAAGTAACGTGCGTTACGATCGACACTGGAAAGTGATCCGTCAATTATATTAAATTCGCAATTCATCGCAAACCGGTGCACCGGTCGGCTGGTATAGGGTTGGTTGTTGGTTGAAGGTGTTGCTATGGTTGTTGAAAAATCCCCACGTTCAAACCCCCTTTCAGAATGGAGGAATGATCGATGACTTTCCATCGCCCGGCGCTTATTGATAGGTGTGAAGCTACCGGTTTGTTCGGTGTCTAGCTAAACTACAATCTCACCTTTCAGCTCAAAATGCTAATGAAACATGAAGCCGGGCATTCCACCCGGACCCGGGAAAGCGTCGGTCGTTGGGAGCCGCCGCCCCCATTGAACCTACTGAACCCGCTGTTCGCTGTTGCCATTTCGAGTGACAGGTTCACGGGGCAACCACTCGGGGCAAATATGGGGAATCTATTCACTTCTTTGCGCGTGCGAACGCCACGCTCCACGCGGCGGTTGATGATATTGACACAAACATGGCAGCGAGCTGTTTATCAATCTCTCGACGCTCGATTCTTGGTGGAATTGGTCGGAAAATGGGTGCCCGGTTTCAAAATCAACACCGACAGCAGCAGTGCTGGCCGATTTGTTTACCGCCGGGAACGTACCTCGGGACTTTGTAGCCCCGGAGTCGGGGGCTGGAAAGCATAAATATGCACCGGGCAGATGTTGGTGGAAAATTAAAATACGTTTGCAAGTTAAAAGGGGTAAGTAACCGTTTCGTTGTTCCTTTTCTTTCTCTTGGTGGCGCAGTCGACCGCCGGTTATGATCCGTTAAATGAACTTTTTCCGCATGATCTTCGATGTCGTTGGCGGACGGAGAATTTCAAGTAGATATTATATCAACCCCGCCACCGTAAGCCGCCCGAGAACACCGAGATTGCACTGCATAATGAGGAAATTTAGCAAACTTAATTTTGTATACTTTCAACCGCCATCGTGTCGTGTTTTTTTACTGCTTTGAAACCGACTGATGGTTGAGCTGAACGAGCAAAAGTTGATCGAAGAGGACAAAAAAAAACTAAAAAAAAAACGGAAAGCAAAATGGCGACCACCAAAAGACGGGCTGACCAGACCAAAACCGTCCGCAGTTTGGTGGTAAACTATCTCGAAGAAATTGACCAAGAACTTGTTTGCTTCTCGGCCCGTTCGCAGCGCCGTCGAGTATTGACTGTTGCAGGCGGCAGGACAGCAAAAGGACAGCTCCTTGAAACTGCCTCCGTGACAGCCACCGGGCGGAGCGAGGTGGCGCAGTTGTTTGCATAATGAATTATGGTCGGCGAACGGAACACGGTTGCTGTCGGCCGCGCGCTGACGAACGCGCTAGCCGTGTAGGCGTTGGTCACTCGGTTGCGACTCCGAGTACACCCGCCAAACTGAAGCTCAAGAAAGAAGCAGGAAAAGACGCGCAAGAAGGGGAAACAAGAGGGGAAAGAAAAAGGCATAGTTAAACAAACGTCTCGGCCCGGCCCACGGCGCACAGTCGCTGGGAGTCGCTTGGGATTTACGGTTAAAAAGAAAACTTTTTGCCCAAGAAGATTGTGCATTTGGAAGCGGGTCCGCCTCCACCACGGCGACCAGATGAAAGCAGAACTTTCCGTTTCCGCCCGCGCCTTGTCCGGCTTCCGTCCGGCCTAGCCCACCCGGACCTAGCCCTAGCGAACCGCAGCCCCGCGCGACGAAGAAGACAAATGTGGACGATGCTAATTTATCATCGCCACCGTCCCACCCGGCATGGCCCGGAAAAACTGGGACATGATCGCACTCGTACCGGAAAAACGCGCTGCCGGCGAGAGAGAGAGGGAGCGGGTGACACGAAGGTAGGGAAACGGAAACGGGGCCGAGACAAAAAAAGGGCCCGCAAAAACCTGAAGCATCGTGTAAATGAATTCACCGAAGTCAGTCAGATTGCAAGTGGCGCCACAATCGAGCCCGGCGCAGAGTAACTGGCGGTGACCTGCTTTGCCGTATCATTACTGAAACCACCGTCATCACCATCACCATCATCATCGTTGACGATGGCGGAACCTTCTGCCTTGCACTGCTGGTGACTGATTTTTATTTCGAACCATTTACCAGCTACCTTTCGTCCCGGTCGACGCCACTCGGAAGCCTGAGGAGAGGTCCGGGTTCGGAGGGGAAAAAAGTAAATATCATACACCTCAAACATCAAGCAACACGAGTTCTGCAATGATACGGCCATTTCGTTTTTTTTTTCGGTTTTGCTTTTTGGGCCGCCAGAACTTGAAGTGCCCACGCCAAGTGTCCTTCGCATCTTGGACGGTTCGGGACACACTTTGGGGAAATGAAACTCTCAGGGTCCGTAGGCGTTGGCGCTAGATTAGGCCATGAATAATTAACCCACCCCGTTTTAGGGCCCTCAGTCATCGACAGGATAAGCATGGTTGGGCACGGCTAATGGTGTATGAAAATTTAGATGGAATCCTTCGTCCCATTAGCAGAGCTGTAGTATTGTCACTTCAAATCTGTTTCAATTCTTCGGCCCACGATCGGTCCTTGGCCCGGCCAGATGCACCGACAGGAGATGGCCCCCGGATAGGCCCGTACAGACACGCCATGCATTACATATGGGTTGGTGGTTCCAAATCCCATCGTTGGCCACGTTAAAACCCCACAATAAGCCTAGAATTCTGATGCAAATGCCGGGCTCAGAAAAATGGACCCACTGCACGGGACGTGACCTGTGACGCAGAAGACGATCGAGCCGGCCTAGAGTGTCCCGAGTGCGCCCACCACTCGGCACGGGGATGATTGACGGTCGGAGCATCGCACCGGCAGGATGAGCATCGTTAGCATCAATCCGGGAGTTGCTTAATAATTTTTGAATGTGATTCAAATGCCGCTCCGCCCCACCGGATGCCGTTTAGGGGAGGGGCGGGTTGACGGGGGAAGATGGGGGTCGGGCTGCAAAATGTTTTGTACCCTCTGGCTGGCTGGCACGCACTGCTCCACGCCCCACGCTTTTGGCATTTTGGATATTTCGCCGGGTACGCCGGGGGCGAACGGAGGACATTCCGGGTCGACCTCGAAGGCGCTCGAAGCATTCCCAAACACTCCCTTGATGTTTGAAGCCCGCACGGCACTACGACAGACACCGGCAGACAGAGCGAACGCCAGAGAGACCGGGGAACACTCGCCACATCCACCCGGTGAAGATAAATGGATTCTGTCCGTGGATTGATGATGCCCCGCGCGTACTAGGGACAACGCGGGGTGGATGCGAGCGGGAGTGCGAGGCGGGGCGGATATGCGTATATGTCAGAGTGGGGTGCCCGGCCACCCCACCAGACTTATGGTACTTGAGCGAAAAGCTCTTCCTTAAGACGGTCCTAGCCCAGACGAGCAGATGGAAATGACAACGAAGCCCTTTCCGCCCTCCAGCTGGGGCGGCGACGGTGCTGGTGGTGGTGGAATGCTTTTAAATCCCGCTCCACACCACGCGATCCGGGAAGAATCAGCGTCGCTAGGGCAACTGTCAAACGGCGTGGACGACGGAAAGCGGAATTAGCAAACAACAAACAGCGTCCTGGAGGTATTGGAATTGTATCGGACGCCGAGGGACGTCATCGTTGTGCGGTACGGAAAGGACGAGCAAATGAACAAAAATCTTACACCCTTCAGGAATCCCCGAGTGGCGGAAATCACTACATCCGTGGGCCACCGTGGGAGACACTTCCGGCACCGTGCGGAAGATGAAAGTAGCGACAAACGCGGCTGACATTGAGACAAAGTGAATTAGATTAACGACTGATCCGGTGGCGAGGCCTGGAGGAAAACCGATTACTCCGCCCCACCATCGCCCCCTGCAGGGCGGTGGGTCGGCGTCAGGCTAGACCAGCTTCCTCTAATAAAAGGAAGACGTCTCCATTTCAGGCGCCGTCTCTCATCCGTCCGCTTGATTGATGTGTGCACATGTCTGGCTGGTAGCGTTTAATGGAAAACATGTCAAATTGAGTTGTCGCGTAATGAGTTGTGTAATCAATGTTTCGCGTTGGTGGCGGTGGCCGTTGGCGGTGGGCTCTTGTTACGGCGTGCCAAATGGAGTTGGACTCACCGACCGAGCTGGGAGTGTTTTTGTGGCGGTTTTTCCATTCGAAGAAGCGACTTTAACTTGATTGACCAAAAGCGTTGAAGGATGTTATTCTAACATTGGATCTACGTCGTTCAGGAATTGACCGGAAAGCGGCTTGTGAACGATTAATTACTTCGACAATGGTTGTTAAAATGATAAATAAGTTAAGAGAAAAACCTCAATTGAAGTGTCCTTCGCACAATCGTTAAGGTGCGAGAGTTAGACCTTGGAGCCTAATGATGCCTAATATTGGAAAAAAGTCCCCAGGTGGAAGGAGTTTAGTAAACCAAAGTTGACCTCTATTGGCAAAAGGTGCAACTATAAAAATGTTGGACATTAAATTAAATAATCGGTTTAAAATGTTGAGTCTTCCTGAAATACTGGAAGCGAACCGCAACTTTCATCTACATTATTCTACAACACATCAACTTCAGACAAATGTTCCTATAAAGGCGTTTTAACTAAAACGTAGCTCGAACAGAGGCTTCCGTAATAAAACAATGTTGCTCCAAGGGGACTACAACGCCAACGACGTTCGTCTCAACAATCAACCCCGGGTTTGTTTTCCGCTTCGTATTTATAGTCGATTCCCCGACATGATTAGATCAAATAATTTAGTTCCAGCTGAAACATTGCAGGCAAGCTCTTATCTTGGCAGAAAATGGAAAAGATCTCCGTTTTGAGATGCATCTGAGTAAATAATGTCATTCTTGAATGGACCATTTTATTTGCATTGTTTCCTTTCGGCCGATCCTGACTGTCTTTGGATCGGACCCTGTTACGATACATCTCCTGCCCTTTAATTTCATCAATCCCACCAATGTTGAATTTTATTGCTGGTACTGCTTTTGCTATCACAAATAGCATTCGGATCCTTTTAGCCAATCAATTCAGAGCGAATACTCTATCTCTTGGCAAAGCAACGGTGTTCACTTAATTCGTCCATCACAAAAAGGTGCCGCTAAAAAGGGAGAATTTTAGCATCTCAATTTGGATTGTATGAATGATTTTGTATGATTGTAAACTTGTTTCCCTATTTACAAATGATCACAACGAACCACTTAAAATGTAGCGCTGGAAAGGTCTTTAGAAGTTATGGCTCTGATTTTGTCGAAACATCCTCTTTTTTAACCCACTGCGATTCGATGGTGCGAGTCCATAGCACGAAATTGCCAGTTTCGTGTTACAACTCGGCCTCAGGAAGATTGCTAGCCAAGCACTCCACGACCCTTTAAGCCACCAATCCAACCCTTAACCTCAAGCGAAGGATTGAACGAACGACCGAACGACATCAAACAGTGCGGAGAGCGTGTTTATTAACTACACCCCGAACTATGATGTCACAGCCGGTGGTTCCATTTCGTGTCTCTTTTTTTCGCAATTCAACAACTCAAATCTCGTTCCGAATCGAGATGAAAGCGGCCTAACTAGCCGCCACCAGGGCTGCCCCGCTATTGCGTGAGGACATTCAAATCGCATCCGAGCACCCTTGAACTCGACCATCAGTGGTCCCAGCGAAGGCATTAAATGTAAATTTCGTCGACCACAACTGTCGACCGGCCAACCCGACAGATCCCGGCGCGGACAGATTTCCGGCGCCCAGGGTCCTCGAAAGTTCCACCGAGGCACCGGAATTGTTGTGATCTAATTTTTGGGGCCCATCTCGGCGAGCGTTCCGGCCACCGAAACCCGTTCGCCCGTTCGCTCCAACTCTCAAACGTCGACGCGCAGTAATGTTACGGCGGAAACTTTCTGCTGCCGCTGCTGCCGGTAGTCTGCGGCCGGACAGAGGGAAAGAGAGAGCGGGCGAGAGAAAGAGAGAGAAAGAGAGAGAGAGAGAGAGAGAGGAATGACTTTTAATTCAAGGAAAAAATCGGGCGGATTTTTTATTCGCCGCTCGGGGTCCTTCGGGAGCGTGAAAGGCAGCGACGTGCAAGAAGTTTCCGGTCGCTGCTTTCAGCATGTTAATATTCGGGTTGGCCACCGCCACCGTCGTCGTCCTCGCTGTCACTGGTTTACGGCCGTGTGCCGTATATTGTCGTAAGTTATGCTGCCTTCGCAGCAACGCCTGTCGTTGCTATTTTGCTTCATATTAAGCTCAATTTAAACTTTGTCGCAGAAAGTATTTTTATTAGGCTTGCGGTTAGGCGAAAGGGCAACAAAATGGTCGCCGGATGTGGTGTGTCGTAAACCGGACCAATGCCGATATCACTCGGCCCAGGTAGGTGGGCGGCTGCGTAGTGCAGTAGTGGACCCACCACCGTGTACTGTAGTTACGCCCTCGGGACATATTTCATCTCCTTACACCGTGATTCGGATTTCAACGAGGATCGAAAGTGTGGAAAATGGAGTTTCGGAAAAGGAAAATGTTTCACGTTTCACGCTACTCGAGAGCAAACTTTGTGACACTTTGCGACAGATTTGGGGCGTTTTGAATTGCCCAACAATAGCCCGTTCAACAAAGTGTAACCGGATAATGGACCGAAAATGATGACGGTAAAGTGAAATTTTACTGCGCCTAGTCCGAAATGGAGGGGAAAAGCCAAAAGCCACCAATGAACCTGTTAGTTGTTAAGCTTATAATTTGAAAATTTGACATCAACATGCGTAGAATGATGCAAATTCGCACACGGAACGCGTCAGCCAATCGCCGTAGGAGGAACGCCAACGACCTCAGAATAAACCGAACGCCGAAGAAGTACGTATAAAATCTGGTTCCGTTTTGGGCGTAATGGGACCGCGCGTGTCTGTGCCAAGTCCCGGGAGGAATTGCAGATGGAATAGCCATTTTATGTAAATTCTTCTCGCATAAACATTTGATCTCGGAGTGAGTGAGAGATGGC